>NC_012877.2:57720909-58033744 GCF_000003195.3 Sorghum bicolor | reverse complement strand
GTGGGCGACGGCACGGTGAGCTACGAGGAGCCGGACCAGCCGATGCAGAACATGAACGAGATCATGCAGATACTGGCTGAGGCAACAGTGCCGGCCGATGGCGCCCGTGGAACGACCCAGCTTTTGTGCGACGACCTTGATGACTTTGACGACGATATGGACCTGGACTCGGACCTGGACCTCGACATCGAGAGCAGTGGAGAGATAGTGTATGCCATGTAATCATGCATGCCAATGATTTCTGGCTGTCCTTGTAAATCAGTCTGTCCGTCGAGAGTTGCTGATGCTCTGGATGCAAGAGCTCAAGCTTAAGGAGCGATCTGTGTTCCGTGGCATGGTGATCGTTTTGACACCCTGATTCTAGTCGTTGATCCATACTGAACCGCTGTCTATTGTGTAGTATGTAGAACTTTATCTTGTACATATTGTTTTTCGTCGCTTGGTCTCTCTTTGCTGAAACTGAAAAATGGAAACGCTGCTAATGTAGTTGTATCTTTAGCCCATTTGTATGGTTGTGTTTTGTGCCAAGAGAATATGACTACTGTTTTCCTGTGGTTATTTTATTAGTGCATTTGTATTTTGGAACGAGGAGTTGAAGCTTGATGCATGATGAACACTGACTGAAGATCTCAAAATTGGCCAGTGGATTGATGACTCTCCCTGCACTACACAGGGGGAAGCAACATATAAACATCATCAAATATGTACACGGTCAGTTTGGAAGCCATAGTAGCCATCCAGAGACGTGACATCAGTCCGCTAGCCAGTCCAGGTTGTAGCACTCTTCGGCCACCTGAACCCGGAGGTCAGGGATGACCTGCTCGGCCTCCCTCCACAGCAGCGCCGTCTCCTCGTCGCATACGACGTGGCCGAGGGACTTGAGCGACGACGACGACCGCGGGAGGCTCCTCAGGCGGGAGCACTCGCGCATGTCGATCTTCTCCAGGCTCGTCAGGTGGCCGAGCTCCTCCGGGAGGTCGGTCAGGTTGATGCACTGCGAGATGTCGAGGTACTTGAGCCTCTTCAGGCTGCACACCGACGCTGGGAGCCGCCAGAGCGCCGGGCAGGCGTAGACACGGAGGATGCTCAGGCAGTGCAGCTTGCCCAGCTCGTAGGGAAGCTCGGTGAGGTCGTGGCAGTTGGAGATGGAGATGGTCTCCAGCGAGCTGATCTCGCAGATGCTTGATGGCAGCTCCTTCAGGTCTATGCAGTGGTCGATTGTGAGGTTGGAGAGGCGCGGAAACGTCATCGACAGGTCCATCGTTGATCCTCTTAGGCTGCTGTTCAGCTCGCAGAGGACGAGGGAGATCTTGTGCAGGTTCTTCAGCGGGATGGTGGTCTTTGGCAGCGGCGGGAGCCTGATTTTCTCCAGCCAGAGACTCCTCAGGCCGTTGAGAGTGGTGAACGCGGATAGGTTGTCAAGGGCAGCGCTGCTGGTGCCGTAGTTGATCAGCACCAGAGCTTTCAGGTTCTGCATTGTCGCGATGAACGGTGGGAGGTAGTACAAGCTTGAGGCGAAGTTGAGGATCAGCACTTCTGCCTTAGGGAAGCTCATCTGGAACCAGTCCGATTCTTTCATTTCACCTGGAGTTTTGGAAATAGTTGGTCAGATGATTCTGTCCCAAGGAAGAAAGCACATGCATGAAGGAAACTACGAGTACTGTATGGAGGAAACATTTTTGGCACTGAATATGTTGGATGACAATTTGTTGGCAATGAATATCCAGAAAAAGTAAAGAACAATAAAATGACTAAATGATGTACCTGTATGAATGGAAACTATCTGAGCTTCAAACGGAGTATCCTTATTCCTCTGCCAATCCCTGGGAAGTGTTTCTTCCCTTCTTGGCATCACCAACCGCCTCCGCTTGTTCAGAGGGTCACGCCCACTCATGTGAAGAGCAAGATCTCTCAACACATCATGTTGTGTCACCGAGTAGTCATGGTAGCTACTGTACAAATCTCCAGCCTTGTTCCTGCAAGCAGAGCAGCAAAGAGTTAAAAACCCTGTTATTTGGGACATCTCAATTCTAGAATATTTTGAAGCGCATAGATGGCTGATGATACATACTGTGCATCATTGACAAGGGTAAGAAGGTTCTTGTTTGAAAGCTCAACCAAGATGGCAAAAGCATCTGGTTCATCAAGATCATGAATCTCCATCCAGATGTTGATCAAGACATCAAGGGGGATCTTCTTATCCTCTGGGAAGCAGCCCAGATCAAGGAAACAATCTCTAACCTTCTCTGACAAGCACTCGACGCTTGCCGCCATTCTCTCTAGAAGCTTGGTCTCATGGGAGTCAGAAATAGCCTCTCCTCGAGACAACCGGTTCTTGGCGCTGAGCCATATCTTAGGAGGTTGATCGCGCAACGATGCACCAATAACCTTCAGAGCCAGAGGAAGACCTCTGCACTCTGCAGAGACCTGCCTGACCAATTTCTTGTCAGCAGTCTGCGGAACAGACTCCTGATCGAAAGCAGCACGGCAGAAGACAGACAAAGCCGCTGCCTCATCTAGCAACTGCATTTCATATGTCTGTTTTACCAACGTGGGGAACTTGAATCTCGATACAACTAGAGTCTTGCACCCAGGGAACTTGAAAATGAGCTCCTCAAGCTGTGGGAGAGACCAAACATCATCAAGGATTACAAGGACAGGTCCTCGGTCCCTTGGTCCTAACTTGAGCTGCCATTCTGGGATCTGGTTGTATGCACCAAGCACGAGGTTGCCGCTTATCTGCTCCCACAGCTTCATCTTGATTGTCTCCAAATTTGCAGATTGTGAGATCGTCTCAAAGAAGATCCTATCATTGAAGTAGGCTGTAGAAAGAAAGAAGCTATATCAGAATCATGAAGCAGGAAAAACGTTTGCAAAAAGGGATCAGATAGGTATAAGTGAGCTTTCAATGAGATCCAAAATCACCATGTTGATCAAGTAAGATTTGGAATAGCAGTCACTTAAAATCGGCCAATAGATGTTGTTGTGGTAATTGAATTTAAGTTTACTATGAGAATTTTTGTGGAAAACAGAGACTATGGAGCTATGAACACAGGCTGCTGAATTTAGCTCTCTTATTACTCCTAAGCCAACATAGCCAATCCTAATTTCTTGCACATAAAGAAGACCCTAGGTCCAGATTTTTTTTGAAGCAGGTTACTTGGATCTGAATTGGGTTTATTCTTTGTGAAATAGATTTGGTTAGTCTCATGTGCCGTTCATTAAGCAGGTATCTATCTTGATTTAAGATTAAGCAGCCACCATGAACAAGATAATAAGGTTACTCAAGTCCAAGCAGAATTTGAGAGTAGCTGTGGGCTGTGGCACACTTTAGTTGTGTGAATTCAGAAGCAATCTAACCCCATCACAATAGTACAGTTGCCACTAGCTGGTCAAAGCGCCAAATTTGACCAAGCATGTGGTTTGGGGAAAAAAGAAAGCATCAACCTCGCCTTTACCTAATTGCACGACAGGCACGCAAACCAACCACCCAAGATGCCATTCCCCCAATTTGGAGAATTTTGCACCCAATAATTCATGGAAAGATGGAATTTTTGCACGAAACGACAGGACGATTCCTGAGAAATACGCGACCTTTGCACACGATTTGGAAAGAATTTGAAGGAAAAGATGGTTAGGATCTGGTCCCTGTTCTCCTTACCTCGGACCTTGTGATCCCTGAAGATCTCCATGGCGAGCGTGGTCTTGCCGCTGCCGCCCATGCCGGAGATACCAACCACCTCCCAGCCGCCGCCGCCGCTCATAACCATCTCCTTCACCTTTTCCTTGGCCACCTTGACGCCGGCACCAACCATCCCCTCTTCTTCGTGTCCCTCGATGAGGTCCATGTCCATGGCCATCACCCCGGCCTTGGCGGGCGCCGCCTTCACCGGCATCGGCACGGACATAGCCATGCCCTTGTGCGGCGGCACCTCCATCGGCACAGCGGCGAAGGCGGGCTTGGCGAGAGGTGCTTCCATCGGCATGGGCACGCCCTTGTGCGGCGGCGGCGCGATGACGGGGACGGAGAGGGCTGGGGGCGGCGGCGGCTGCGCGGCGGCGGCGATCTCCTCGACGCGGCGCTCGAGGCGGCCGATGCGGGCGTCGGCCTCGTCGCGGAGCCTGCGGACTCCACCGATGACGTGCGCTGGGGCGTGGCGCTCGAGCCAGCGCGCGATGCCGCGGTCGGCGGCCTCCATCCGGCGCGACAGCTGCGCGGCGCGGTAGACGTTCCAGCGCGGGGAGGCCGCGGCGCGGCGGGCCAGGTCGAGCGCCTCCCTGACCCGCGCCGCGAGCTCGCCGAGCTCACCCGCCGAGCGCTGGGTGGCGTGCGGGCCCAGGCCCTGGACGAGCGGCAGCAGCGGCTCGACGCTCCGGCGCAGGCGCTCGGCCGTAGAGCGGCAGAACAGGGTGCCCTGCACCGCGTGCAGCACCTCCCGCAGGGCCTCGCCGGCCAGCTGGTCGAGCAGCAGCTTGTCCATGGTCGGTCGCCTCCGCCTGCGCTTCCGCCGCCGCTAGCTAGTAGTAGGTCGAACCGAGCTCCTCGTTGGTCGTCGCCTTCCTCTATCTCTATCGCCGGCCTCGGCAGCTGCTCCTGCTTGCGTTGCGTG
Organism: Sorghum bicolor; assembly: GCF_000003195.3. NCBI lineage: Eukaryota > Viridiplantae > Streptophyta > Magnoliopsida > Poales > Poaceae > Sorghum > Sorghum bicolor. The sequence goes on along the minus strand of NC_012877.2, from coordinate 58,029,134 downwards.
TGCTCGGTGGGGTTGTTCAGCTGGGTGAGTGAGCGGTCGCCATCGGCGTGGAGGAGGCGGCCGTCGCGTGTGGTCTCGCGGGGCGGGGGAGTGGAAAGGAGGAGACACTTATAGGGAGGCGGGAGACGGCGGTTGGGGGGTCAACCGCCGCGGTGAGGGGTCGCCGGCCACTGGAGCTCAGATCTGAGGGGGCTCTCGGTCACTGACACCGCGGGCCCATCCCGCCGTGTCCACACCGCTAGTGGTCACCAAGGTAGACCAGATCACCATTCATTCACCACACCACTTAACCAGTAGACCTGAGCTTAGCTTGGTTTACTTGAAGTTTGGCCTGTCTAGCTTGGTTCTAGGTTAATTAGTGGAAAAGAATGAAACAAAGGGCGGTAGTGCTTTCATCTTTTTTTAATTAATATATGTGACTGAATTATACATGTCAAACGCTCTTTAAGGGGTGTTTGGTTGGGGTGTTAAAGGTTTATGGGTATTATAGCATTTTTGTCTTATTTGGCAATTAGTGTCCAATCCTGCACTAATTAAGCTTAAAAAATTCATATCGAAAATTACTTTCTAACTGTGTTTTTAGTTTTGTAAATGATCTATATATTTAGTACTCCATGCATGTATCCAAACATTCAATGTGACGGGAGTTAAAATTTACCAGCATTAAACTAACTTACTTAGGCTGGCATCCCTCTCTTGTCTCTCACATGCGTATTGAGTTGTCAGATTTGGCAAAGCCACCGGTTATAGATTAGTATGGAGGCCACATGCATGTTCCCTTCCCTCTCTCAATCTGCCTTAACCTAGCTTAATCACATGAGAAATAAAACTCATTAAAAATTTGAAGAGTTTGAGAGTCTTGGAGATGGATCTGAGAGTCTTGTTTGGTTAATGAGTCGTGGAGAGTACATTTGACACTTGACAACCAAACAGTGGGCAGGATACATGGAGCCGATGGTACAAGGTGACATTAACTTGTAAGATTAGATTGCTACTAGTGGCCACCTCTTGTAGCCACCAAGTTCAAACATGTCCCTTTGCATCTTGCTCACTATTAGGTGGACCACCAATTATGAAAATTGCTAGTGACACTGGTACTTGTAAGATCAGATCACCATAGTTTGCATACTTCGTATTTAAAAGATAATGTCATTCAAGTTTTTGTAACAGACCTATATAAAACAATACATATAATTATATTACCAAATAAATATTATTATATTGTCATGAAACATAGGAGTATTTTCATAGTACACTATTTAGCGTAAAAATGTGGACAATCTTCTGTATAAATTTATTAGTCAAGCTTAAGATTATTTGAATTAGGACAAATTTTAAATGACATGCTTTACGTACAAAGGAGGTAGTATTATTTGATTGCACGAGGGCACACTAGGCTTGTTCTGATCTCTGTTCTTGTCGTTAAGTTAATTTAGAATATATATATATATATATATACACACCCTAGGTGTAGAATACTATTCTATACCGAAGTGTTATACTGAACAGAATCCAGTATCGTTCAGTATTCGCGTTTCAGTATTGTTCAGTATTTTGTGGTCCCGAGTGTACTACTAGATAATACTGAACATTGTTCAGTACTACTCAGTTTTGACTTGCGGTGTAGAATAATATTATATATATATATATATATATATATATATATATATATATATATATATATATATATATATATATATATATATATATATATATATATATATATATATATATATATATATATATATATATATATATATATATATATATATATATATATATATATATATATATAAATAAAATCCATAATCTATAATCTATCCACTTACCTAAAAGGTCCTTATAATTGACCAAAAAACTCATATATTCCTTTCAGAATGACAGCATATTCACGCCAATTATTAATCTGTGGAAAATTAAATAAATATGGAGTTGTTGAGAAGATGATGTATATATGCATGATTTGGAGTATTGATAGTTGTTTAATTTTTTGTTTTTTTCTTGCTGTTATATGGACGATATGAGCGTCAGCCACAGCATGATGTAGATATTTTGAGCAATTAAATGAGCACCACCAAACTTTCTATGGGCTTTGACCAAGCAATGATCCAAAACACAGTGACTAGTGGAGACCTCATTATTCATCATATCCACGGACTATGATTAATAGGAGATATCCAAAACTCGAGCACACGGCCCCTTTATTTTCAAATCTGTACATTTTGTATTTCAGTTTATATTCTGCAAATTACGGAAGCAGCTTTGAAAGCCAAATGAGTACACACATAGACTTCCTTAATAAGAATAAAATATACTTTCTTATAAAAACATGCTTCATACTGTGACATATCTGGGTCCATTTGGATCCTTAGAATTGAATTCATTCTAATTACAATTTAGACAGATTAATTAAGCTAATATAGTTGTATATGGAATATATTAATATATTTACTGTAAGGCATATAAGGGACATACTTATATGTTGCATTTCTGGTGTAGGAAAGTAAGTTGAAGAGTGTGCTTTAAGTTAGAGAATAAAATTATAGCATAGTGATCTATAGAATTCATTTTCATCTCCCACTCAATGAATTTGAGATAGGCATATTTCTAAGCTTGAGAAAGTTATAAAATGTCAAATTCCAAGCTAAACAGCCTAATCCATTATGTATATTTGAATTTCTCTAAAATGAAAAGATCCAAACAACCTCTTATTGAATTCGCACAAGCCATATCGCTTGTGACTTTGCAGTTATTTTTATTAAACAAACTCTCTTGTATCACACATCATTGTCAAATTCCATATATACAATCAAATTTATAATTGATCATGTGGGATCAGTATTAGCAGAACCATCTTAAATACACTTCGATAAATATAGAGTAGAGTTCATCGGCGGTCCCTAAACTTGTTCGGATGTGTCATCCCGGTCCTTAAACTCGCAAAACGACCGTTTAGGTACCTAAACTTGTTCGGTTGTGTCATCCTGGTCCCTAAACTTAAAAGTCTCTTATTAGGTCCTCAAACTTGTTCAATTGTGTCATACCGGTCCCTAAACTTGTTTTTAAGTCTCATCTGAGTCAAAACAGGACGAACCTAAAAACTCTATATTGAAAATAACTCATAACTTTTTTATATGAACTCAAATAAAAATAAACTTTATATCAAAATTGTAGGCAGCAACACGATCTACAACGTTGCAGTTGAACAGTTTTTAAACTAAAATTGTTTAGAGTCCAAAAATATTTTTTACAAGTTTATAGATTTTAAAATTTAAAATTTAAAAATATATTTTATAACACTAAATGACTTTAAATAAAAACTTTTCAACTATAAAGTTGTAATTTGTGCTGACTATAATTTTGGTATAAAGTTTGTCTTCATTCGAGTTTATATAAAAAAGTTATGAATTATTTTTTGATATAGAGTTTTTAGATCGCTTTGTTAAGCGATCGGATGACATAGATGAACAAATTTGTGGACCTAAATGGGTGATTTCTAAGTTTAGGGACCGAAATGACACAACTGAACAAGTTTAGGGACCGAGATGACACAACAGTATAAGTTTAAGGACCGGTGGTGGACTTTACTCATAAATATATATGACCCCTTTCAACCTTCATGAGCATCTCCAACAGTTTGTCAAAATTTACTTGGCAAATGTTGTTGTTTGGCAAGTTGCTAAAAGAATATACCAAGTTAAAAATATGCTCTCTCTAATAGTTCTCTATTTTTAACTTGCCAAACAAAAAGAAGGCCCACCACAAGGTTGTTGACCGGAACGTAGATGTCCATGATGTTTGTTTTTAGAGACGTAAAAATGTTGGTGCCAGCGTACAAACGTAAAAAATTTTGGTGCCATTCAAAAACGTGAAAATCAGGCCACAACGGTTTCTGCTAATCGGATTGAACCATGGCAACATCACCTGCTAATCTGCTAATCCAGTCGCATGGACCACAACAACATCACCTGACACCTGACCATGGCAAGACGAGTACTCCAATCGCATTGAAACAACAGCAGCACAAGTACTCCACGCAAGGAGCTGCAGAGGCGACAGCGCCAGAAACCACGCGAATGCGTTGCCAACTACTATACGCGCGTGCATATTTACGCGCTGGGGGAGGAAAAATGCCAAGTTGGTAAAAATACCAAGTTGGGATGCCAAATTGTTGGAGAACAATTTTTCTTGTTTTGCCAAAAAAATATAGATGCCAAGTTGATTTGGCAAACTCTTGGAGATACTCTTACAAAGATAAAACTACTAGCAACAATCAAATTGATTAGAATATACTTGAGTACAACACAACATATATTTTTGCAGCTGGACCAAGTGTCACACCAATAATCACCGCTAAAATGGTGGACTTCCTCCTAATGTTTTAACGTAGTAATAAAACACTAGCATTATTTTAGTCATAGTACATGGGAATCTCACTAGGAGATATTAGTAAAAAAAAATTTATACTAAATTTTAAATGCTAAAACACTAGAAGAAGTCCACCTCACCATGAGAAATCTAAAATTCTGGTTGTGAATACCATCATGATATTCCGCAATTTGGGACGTCAACCAGATCCCTTTCTTCCACTCCAATAATTCACGCATTTCTCTTTCAGTTCATATTCAACATGTTGTCCTTCTTCTTGTATGTATATAAGCAGTACAAACAGCGAAAATAGTTGAACTTCGCAATGGTTTGATGAAGAAAATGGGCACTAGATGCATGCATGTTGAGTAATAAAAAAATTAAAGTTGAAATAAAAATATGTATTAATAACCTGACCAATCTGATGCAACACATGCATGTTGTACGTTGTAGTAAATCGTTCATGTGGCATGCAGCAAGCAATGGACCAATTCTCTGAACCTTCCTCAGCTCAGTACACATGCACATGCAACAATCCCAACTTGTCACTAGAAAAAGGACACAATACACTGCAGGAAGCTAGTAATAAGCCCATTTATTTAAGCTAGAATTGTTCTGCTATTTTAAGCAAGAAAGTATATGCGTCCAACCTAGTTTAAAGAGCTAAAGTTTTGTGGTACAATTTTTAATCCTTACATTTCCTAGGACGGAGAGAGTATGAACCAGTTCATTTTGCTTTCGTGAAAAGATAATTAAGACTCGCCATTAGTAGCATGATATGATATAGTATAGATAACATAATGATTTGGTATGTATGTTTCGTAAAAAAAAAAAGATTCGGTATGTATACTCGTATGTATGCGAAACCTAGCTGAGTAGCCACTTCTGCACCGAGAAGTGTCGCTTTGTGCTGACCCCACCGGCATGTGGGGGCTGCCTATTATACAATAATTATTGCAGTGTAAGGCCTTGTTTAGTTTATTTTAAAAAAATTTCGCGACACTCTAGCACTTTCGTTTGTCTGTGGTAATTATTATTCAATTATGAATAAACTAGGCTTAAAAGATTCGTCTCGTAAATTTCGACCAAACTATACAATTAGTTTTTATTTTTATTTATATTTAATACTTCATACATGTGTCTAAAGATCCGATGTGTTGGGGAATCTTGAAAAATTTTTGGATTTCAGGTGGAAGTAAACAAGGCCTAAGTATTATTATTATTTGATGACATGTCAGATAGATAGGATGTCCAAGAACGGCCCCCCTTTCTTTTTCCAATATTTTCTCCTTGTCCTTTGTGTTCCATTAAAAAAACACGTCTCATTTTCTTTGAAGTAGACCGATGATGGTGGTACAAAATACGGAAAGTGTTGAAATTCGTGAGCGTTATACCCAGCATATGGGAGACGTTTAGGTTTTGTTTAGTTCACCCTAAAAATCAATTTTTTTAAAGATTTCTCGTTATATCTAATCTTATGGCACATACATAAAGTCTTAAATATAGATTAAATAAAAAATAATTATACAGTTTGTTTGTAAATCCCGAGATGAATGTTTTGAGTCTAGTTAGTCCATAATTAGACAATAGTTACCAAATAAAAATGAAAGTGCTACAATACTTAGAACCAAAAAAATTTCGGAACTAAATAAGACCGGCCTTGTTTAGTTTCCAAAAAATTTCAAGATTCTCCGTCACATCGAATCTTGCGGCACATGCATGAAACATTAAATATAGAGAAAAATAAAAAGTAATTATACAGTTTGACTGTAAATCACGAGATGAATCTTTTATGCTTATTTAGTCCATGATTAGATAATATTTGTCAAATAAAAACGAAAGTGCTACAGTGACAAAAAATCCAAAATTTTGGGAACTGAACAAGGCCAGTTTGGATCGGATATATGAGCCTGTTTGGTTCTAACTAGGCCTTATTTAGCTCCCTCAAAAAACCAAAAACTTTTCTAGATTTTTTGGCATATCGAATTTTACGACACATGCATGAAGTATTAAATATAAACAAAAATAAAAATTAATTGAATAATTTATTTGTAAATCACAAGATCAATCTTTTGAGCCTAGTTAATCCATGATTGGATAATATTTACCAAATAAAAATAAAAATATTATAATACTAAAAACCAAAAAAATTACGAAACTTAACAAGAGCCTAATGCATGCCATGCTATTTGTGGCGTCGCCATAGCCGAGGCGATGGCGAGAATTACTGAGTGCATGGAGTTTATGATCTTGTGGCGTGTAGCAACTATTACTCTCAAACCAAATAGCAGCCTCGCATTTGTGGCAGCCACATACATGGCGTGGAACCAAACACCCCATATATAATTACGCTACAGTCTAGAAGTCAAATTTACACTCTTTTTTTAAGTATGTACTAGTAGTAAATTACTCTTTTCATTCTAAAGTATAAGGTATCCAAACAAAAAAGAGTCCGGTAAAAAAACAAATCTACCCATAACTACTTAGTTTATTAGTTGTTAATTAAATCTACATAATCCCTTAAATTACATATAAATTATGGCTTTTATCTTATTACAAACTAAAAGATCCACTCAAATCTACTTCTAAATTATCAACATTTCCTTCAAGGTAAATAGTCATTATTAAAATAATTTAATATCTTCATTCTTGAGGTTAATTAACACCGCTCCTTCTCCTAGATCTCAAATTCAAACTCAATGATTGATTTGAAGCTTTGTGGTGCATGTTTTAAATGATTATTTATGCCATTGGAGTACTTAGGAGTGTAATTTATGAGCTAAAACCTTTAATTTGTAAAATGTAAAAAGAGGGTTTTAATAAAATACTATACAATAAGTGCAAGAGTTTCAAGTTAACTTATAAGTAATGAATAGGATTTTAATTTGAAAAATAAAACTGAGATTAATTGTGCCACAAGATATGAGATGCAACAAAAGATATTTAAGCTAATATTTTGACTAAGTACATATTGAACATACAAAGAAATACCATAGAAACGGAAAAAATACTTTAGATATAGATGAAAAACCATATTATGTGTATTGTGATGGAAATGGATAAAGAGGAAAAAAGTGCAATTTAGTATAAGTAATTTTTCGGTACTAACTATTAAACCAGAACTACTACTTAAGTTTTCTAATATTCTAACTATGAACTAATGTACCAGTTAAACCAATCAATATACAAGTTGTCGAATTTGATAGTAATTTTCTAGTTTAACTTCCATTCCGATCTAGGCTTTGTTTATTTCTACCCAAAATCTTAAAACTTTTTCAAGATTCCCCGTCATATCGAATCTTTAGACGCATACATGGAGTATTAAATATAAATGAAAATAAAAACTAATTGCACAGTTTGGTCAAAATTTACGAGACGAATCTTTTGAGTCTAGTTAGTCTATGATTGGACAATAATTACCACAAACAAACGAAAGTACTACAGTGTCGCGAAAAAATTTCGTGAAGGAACTAAACAAGGCCCTACTTCAACATATGTAGATTGAGATGAATATATTTGCATCTAAACAATGCCTCTGGAAATATATGCACCCATCGCTAAAAATGCTTCTTTAGTAGCGGTGTCACATCTTTCGACATGATTTGCTTGTTCAGTCTTTCAAATGTATTTATAGGAGCGAGTACGCATACCAATACAAGCGTATATAACGGATTTTACAATTTCATTCTGAAATAAATAAAGGTTCATTCGTAAGCGAATTCATTAAAAAGAGAGCAATGAAAATATACAAAAAAAAAAAACATTATAGCTCTCGGCACTATCATGGATGTTGATGGCTAAACTAATTCAATATGGAAAACATGCGTTTAAGGCCTTGTTTAGTTGGCAAAATTTTGGAAATTTGGGTACCGTAACACTTTCGTTTGTTTGTGGTAAATATTATCCAATCATAAACTAATTAGGGTTAAAAGTTTTATCTCGCGATTTACAGACAAACTATGTAATTAGTTTTTGTTTTCGTCTAAATTTAATACTCCATGCATGTGCCGCAAGATTCGATGTGACTGAAAATCTTGAAATTTTTTACGAACTAAACAAGACCTAAATAGAAATATGTTTGTAGGCTGTAGCCAGACACCAACACACTGCGCCCGCGCATGCGCATGTCTCGTAGCGTACGTGTAGGCAGGCAGGCAGGCAGCAGCCATCCTCGCGACCATCCGGATCGGATAACCATTGCCGCAACAGGCCACGCCACCATAAGCCTGCCAGTCGCTTCACGTCAAGTTTATTAGCTGAATCTATTAGTCATTTAGCAGTGTTTTTTTTATAATAAATTAGTTAATTAGTAATATTTATTTTATGCTAATGAGCCAAACCAAACAAGATGCTGGGGCGGGACTGCAGCGGGTGGTCCGGCCAGCCGTCCGGGCCACCTCGTGACGAAGGTGACGTGCAGTGGCTGCACACACATGCAAAATATGGGCGTTGTTGTGGCATGCACGTTGTACAGTATGCCACCGCTATACTCCACCTTGAACAGCTACAAGAATAGAATATGCCGCAGCATCTACGCCATGCCACGTCACGCCCACGTCGCTTTCTTATTTCCTATACACATATGTAAAAAATGATTATAAGTTGTATATATATATATATGTATGTATAGTTGTGTTGGTTGGTTCTTTTATTGTACTCCCTCAATCCTAAATTATAAGTCATTTCAAAAAATTTAAAAAGTCAAATTATTTTTAGGTTTAACCAAAATTATAGAGAGAAATACTAAAATTCATAACATAAGGTGGGTATACTATAAAAATATAATTAAGAAAGAATCTAATGATACTTAGTTGATATCATAATAATAATAATTTTATTATGTATATTTAGTCAAAACTAGAATAGTTTGATTTTTCAAGATTCTTGGGAATGATTTACAATTTGGAATGAAGTGAGTATTTGGCTTGAGGATCATGGATCTCAGATCTGGTTGTGACAGGGGTGGGTTGTGATTCCTTTCAATGAACCTGGTCAAAAATTTGGACCGGCGACCACACCGCCCGGCCGGGGATGAGTCATTGACCTTGACCGAATTATAACAAATAATAAACAACACGCCGTGTTGGCATCCATTCCATCTCAGCCACACACCACGCAGGAGATGGAGATGGAGATGTTAACAACAACAGCAGCAGCAGCAGCAACAACAACACGAGGAAACGAAAAACGAAAATGAATGAATTCGCTGCTGACAATTGCTTCATCGTGAGTAGAGCTCGCTGCGTGCTGCATCCACACCCACCGACCGACCTCAGCTCGACAGGCGGAAGCTCTCATCGATCAGCAGTAGCGTGTGGCAGCACCTGAACGAGAGATGTCTACATATGCATGATAATATGAGGCCTTGTTTAGTTTCTAAAATTTTTTTAAGATTTTTGGTCACATCAAATTTTACGGTACATGTATGGAGTACTAAATATAGATAAAAATAACTAATTGCATAATTTATCTATAATTTACAAGATAAATCTTTTAAGTCCAGCTAGTCCATGATTGGATAATAATTGTCAAATAAAAATGAAAGTGCTAGCCAAACTCAAAAATTTTCGCGAACTAAATAAGGCCTGAAATTTTTTTAGTTTTAGATATTATATAGCATTTTTATTTTTATTTGACAATTATTGTCTAATTATGGACTAATTAGGCTCAAAAAATTCATCTCGCGATTTACAGGTAAACTGTGTAATTAGTTTTTGTTTTGTCTATATTTAATGTTTTATGCATGTGGTAAAATTTGATGTGGTGGGAAATTTTAAATTTTTTTTTTGGTTTTTGAGTGAACTAAACAAGGCCATAATCTGAAGATGGAGCACCAACACAGTTCAGCTTTATAGCTAGCTGTACGTGTAGTGGTTGTAAGTTACAGTAGCACAACGCAGCATGTGTGCGTGTCTCTAGATAAAAGAGAGAGAATCCAATGCGATCGAGCTAGCTAGACCTAACAACAACGTCGTTTGCATGCATGCAGATGCAGCGCATCTATCGTGCACATAGCAATGCATGCATTCCCCTTCAATGGATGGATGCAAAGGTCGCCGTCTAGTGACATATTTAGTTGCCGGTCATAGTTTACCACAACTGAATTTAAGTTTGGTGTAAGTCATAAAAAATATGGCTAGTAAATTGGTTATCACACTTTACCATGCCTAAAAGAAATTTATCATACTTTTTAACTCTATAACATGTGGAGTCTAAAAGAAACATGTCTAAGCTTAGTTTATAAACCAAACACTTGCCAACTTGGTCAAACTTGCATAAAGTGAAGTGTGGTAAAGTATGGCTAGCAACCAAATATCCCATCTATGACCTTGTTTAGTTGAGGAGGTGAAAAGTTTTTGGTACTATAACATTTTTGTTTTTATTTGTTAATTATTATCCAATTATAGACTAACTAGACTCAAAATATTCGTCTCACAAAATACAGTGTGTAATTAGTTATTTTTTTATTTATACTTAGTATTCTATGCATGTGTCGGACAATTCGATCCGATGGAGAATTTTAAAATTTTTAGATTTTAAGGTGAACTAACGCCTATACTCTCTTTGTCTCTACATAATTGTCATTTACGTTTTCCGAGAAACAACTTAACTATATATATTAAAAATATATAATTAATATTCTTAAAAAGATCTTTAAATTTAGTTTTTTTAATAAATTTATTTAAAGATATAAATATTATATGTATTTTCTATTTGTGACGGTGATATTAAATAGGGACGAGAGTACATTTTGGTAGTACTACATAAATAATGAATGCGAGCCGGGCATGCATGCAGCACAGGTGTAGCGGCAGAACCTACACGGAATGCGCAGTGGCAGTGCAGTGCACGGGGCCGGCGGGGACGTATACGGATGGACTTCTCCGGCCTCTTGTGAATGATGAGTGATGATCGATGAAGAGAGAAGATGAGGACGGTCGAGGAGGAAGAAGAAGATGCCAATTAAGGTTTCGTTTAGTTTCCGAAATTTTTTGGATTTTGCTATTATAATATTTTTGTTTTTATTTGATAATTATTGTCTAATTATGAACTAACTAGATTTAAAAGATTCGTCTCGTAAATTACAGATAAACTATGTAATTAGTTATCTTTTTTATTTATACTTAATACTATATACATATACCACAAAATTTAATGTGATGAAAAATCCTAAGTGCAACTGGTCTTCCGCAACCCGTCGATGTTCCCAGCGGAATGATTGTGCCTTGGAACACGGTTTTTCTCTCTAACCATATATGCTTTTACTCTTTCACTCATTAGATTCATATAACAAGTGTGCAAATACATATCTTAATATTGTACACTTAAAGCATCTTCAACAGTTTAGTAAAACTCACTTGCCAAATCTTGTGAGTTGCTAAAACATGTGGCAAGTGAGATTTATTTCTATCTCCAACAGTTTACCAATTGGGCTTGATAAACTTAAAAAGAAGACCCACAACTAATATACGCGGGAGAAAAAGCAGCCACTGCATGTACTAAACAACTACATGCACACACGATGGCAACTACATGTACGTGCGATGCTGCTCGATGGCACGTTGCCAAAAGATGGTAACCTATTTGCCAAACTGTTAGAGTGACTATTTTTTATTTACCAAATAAATAAAAAATAGCAAGTTCATGTCGAAAACTATTGGAGATGCTATGCAAATTCAATGAATGAGAAAATGAGAGCATATGTCTTTAAGAATAAAAAAACTTAACAAAAAATATTGTAATACCCGATTTTAAGGACAAAACCAGATATGCACCATATGTGAGTTTTAGAAGTCAAATCTCACATATAGCTACAAATAAGGGGTAATATCAAAAGACAATGCATAAATATATAACGTACTTAGTATAAAGGAGATAACCTTTGATAGCAAACAGCGGATAGACAACTCCACACTTCGGGTATTAACTCCACTCTACAGGATCCAACTGACTGGTTGATCACAAGCCTAAACTTCTCCTGAGGTTTGGGGGAAATAGCAAGAGTGAGTCCATGTCGAACTCCACAAGTATAGCAACTAGATTGTATAGCTCCCAAAATCTCATGATCAATGTGACATAAATAATGTAAAGCATTAAACAATAAACACTGAGCATATTTAACACACAAGAATCATTATCGTCGCAGCAAGAATCCCCAAGGCCGCTCCTGACCGTGAGCTCGGCTAGTATACTAGTTTTTTCACCCTCTGCAGAGGTTGCACATCTTTACCCATGAGTCATGATTTACCCTTTCGCCCGAGGTAGCTAGTCTCTTAACCCCCTTCCTAGGGAGGTCGGCAGGGATCACTATGAAGTCTTTCAAAGGTTCGTCTAACAAGTTAGGGCCGCTTGGTTTCATTAGTCAGTCCGTGTGATTCACCCGCAGGAATCCACGGTCTGCTATTCCCCAACTGCGCCACAACGGGTAACCGCTAACGAGCTAGAAAAGTTACTCATACTTAACTAAAGCCAGAGCCATTATAGCCCTCATGGTTGCACTGTTGTCCCGGTTATCACTTACAGATAAATCATCAAGTGGCTAAAGAGTCATTTTTATCATTTATTACTTAACATTAATCTAGTCACAGGATCATGGTCACAGAAATAAAATCCAAATGCTATACTTGCCTTGATCCAAATGCTCTTGCTGATCTTGCTGATCGTGATCACCGAAACTGCTCTCCGTCTAAACTCGATCATCGATCACACAAACAATCGATGGAAACATACACGAAGCAAACAAGACTACAATTAGAACAGTACACCATTCATATAAAAACAGTATGAATAGTTTAAAAAATGATTCTACGCATCGCTACGATCTCACAGACGAAAAGATCATGAAAATCGGAGCTAAAACGGAGAAGTTATGAATTTTCTAAGATTTTATGTAGAAAAGAAATTAATTAAATGCTACTGCGAAAATAAAAAGTTTCAAAACAGTGAATAAACACTTCTAACATGTAGAGCTCGTAAATATGAATCTAACGAAATTTGAATGGACAAAAACGGAGTTAAAACGAATATTTTATAAGCAAAACAAATTCAATGGCAAAACTGTGAATAACTGAAAACATATTTTGTTTTAAACCGACGAAAATACGCTTTCTTCTCAGCAAGGCGTGTTTTCCAGGGGCGCCAAGGACCGCGGGTTGAAAACCAAAAAATCCAGGGACTCTTAAAGAAAATGCGCAGCGAAGGGGTATCGGTGTTTCCTGGCCGTCGATCTGCAAATGGACGGCATCGGCGTGTCCATGGTGCTGGGCAGCGGTCCGGCCAGCAGGCTGCCGGCTCCGGTGCGGTGGTTTCCGATAGGAGCTCGCCGGCGACGACGGGCTTCTCGATTCCGAGCACCGTTTCGCGAAAGGAAAACACCACGGGGTAGAGGAGCTCACCGCGAGTTCAAGGAGGTGCTCGGTTGGGGCCGAAGTGCAAGGAGCGGGGCTCGCGGCGAGCGGCAGTTCGTCCCCGACCTCGACGAGATTTCCAAGCTGAGGAAGACGGCGGCTAGGGCTCGGTTAGGGTGTCCTGGATGCCAAAAAAAAGAGTTGTGAAGTGGAGAGAGAGTTTTATAGGGATTTGATTCGCGCAAAAGGCAAGAAATCGCGGCTTCCTGGTATCGGGTTCGGCGTAGAAGGAATCCTGCTCGATTACGGCTGAAGGTAGGGGATGGGCGCTGTCCAGTGGGCCCGAGCTGCCAGAGAGAAAGAAAGGTGGGGCCCGTTCGTCATCCAGACAGAGAGAGGGGAGGGAGTGCGCCCAGCTAGCCGGCTCGGCATGGGCCTCAGTTTGGGCCGGGGCGGGAGGATGGCTGCGGGCTTACTGGGCCACCAGGCCGATGGAGCTGAGGTAAGTTCTCCTTTCTTTGTTTTTTTCTCTTTTTCTTTTCTAATTCATTTTCCAAAGCCTTTTCTAAATAAAATTTTGAATGCAAACAATTTCAAAACAAAAGCAATCAGCATAAAATAAAATATGCTCCAGCATGAATGCACAGCAACGTTTATAAACCCTAGGATTAATTTTATTTAAATGAAAATATTATTTTCCTATGTTTCATGAGCACAGAAAACAACAAATTAAATCATTTTTCACCTACTTCATGAGTTATAAATTTTAGGGTGTTACAAATCTACCCCCCTTAAAATGAATCTCGTCCTCGAGATTCGGAAGAGACACAGATTCCAAAGAGAAATAGGAAAAAGATCTTGATAACTATTTTAACTTCACAACTTGCATTCCAATGTAAACACTTATGTCTCAAGATCACAACTTGTGAACAAAACATCCATAAAGTATCTATTATTCCTAGCTGATTAAAATCCATCTTGACTACCAACTTTTTGACTTATAAAACTCAAAGACATGATAACTTAGCATGGGTATGCCTCCTCAGGTAGGAGTGGACCACCTTGATACTCAATTCTTTTCCCTGATGGTGCGGTTAAGTAAATTTTCCACTGGGTAGCATAGATCACTGCTTTGTGTGCACATAACCATCCATTGCCAAGAACCAAAGGAATATTGAGTGACTCTAGCACAATGAGGTTTACAGTGAAGTTTTCCTTCTTTATGACAAGATTGATATTTGAGCAAACCTGGTCTGCCTGTATTTCTCCCATTGGGGTTTGAACTAACAAAGGCTTTCTCGTCGGACACTTCACCCGTTTGATTGTCTTTACCAAGTCAGCGGATATGAAAGAATGTGAAGCACTTCGGTCAAACAGAGCAAAAACTAGTACTGAGTCCACTTGAATATAGCCTCCCACCACTTTGGTGGCTCCTTGAATGTTATGCATATCCACATTGTTCAGTCTTCCATTGATATAATTTCGCTGTACTTTATTTCCGAGAGCAGGCTTCTTACGAGCTTTCCTTTTACGCTTCCGTCGTTGTGGATTTTGATTTGATTCATTGTCAACTTGCTCTTCCATATTATTATTTTGATAACACTCAGCTTTGTCATACTCATAGCATCTTTCTTCAAAATCAAGATGATCATATTCTTCCCACCTATCCATGAGAGGTGTCATATTGTGCTCCGGATTCATGGGACACTACACTCCCTGTCATCAAGTGACCAACGTCAGTAACACGGCAAGGATAGATGATCATAACCATAGAATATCTTAGAAGACAATTATCACTCCAAGCTAGTCATAAAATGCATCACTCGTGATATCAAGGTACTACCCCCCTTAAAATTAGATTGATTGGGGACACTAGGGACTAGTTCTCCTATCCTTTTTGGACGCCACACATCATAGTCTTTTACATTCGTGGTACCGAGTCTCTTGTTCCAACATTATCCAATTCTTCTCCATGTAACCCCTTTATTTAGGCTACCCCCCTTAATAAAGGTCATCTAGGGGACACAAGAAAGGTAGCTAGCATGTTTTCCAGACAAGTTAACTAACATTGAGAACTTATGACATCCCAAAGAGCTTCTGTGCAAGAGAACAAACATGTATCCTGAAATTTTCCCGCGATAGGAAAAACACCAGCATAGAAAAACAGGTATAACTCCCATTCTGTTAATCCAATAGAGTTGTAGCTTATACCGTTATAAAGATTATGAAATTCCCTACAACTTTCCTGTAGAATACGTCCTTAGGTTCTGTATTTAGGCTCAGGTAAAACAGCCAAACATAATATCCTTCCTGATAATATCTCAGCAAAGATGCAGTAAATTCCAGAAATTATACCTCGAGCTAATTAACTCATATGGAGATGATCCTTACATTGTTGAAAAGCTTATGAAATCCTTTACAACTTTCGTATACAACTTTTCCCCAGATTCTGTCTTTAAGCTTGGCTGAGAATAGGAATTGCCAGATCTATCCAGATTTTGAAATAGAACAGAAACATCCAATTGTAAATATCATATCTCAGGTTCTACTTATCCAAATAAGTTCCAGCTTATACCGTTGGAAAGAATAGAAAATTGTCTACAACTTTTCTATAGAATACTCTTCCAAATTCTATAGTTATATATGTCTAAAACAGTAAGCAACCGAAACTGGTCCAGGTTCTTGACAGCACAGTTGTATCCTGTTGTGATTTTTGTAACTTCCAAACCATAACAGCTATGAGGGTGATTCTTGTGGTCAGAGAAAGATCTTGGAGTCTAGTTGTTTCCAGAAAAGTTTAGTAAACTTTGCACGACCAGATCTTGATATACACTATGATTATTGCAGACTGCTCCAGAAATCAGCAAAAGACAGAAACAGGATATAACCAAACCCAACTACTTATGTCATTACTCCGTATGCCTTAGTTCTATAAACTAAATGAAATTGTGAAGAACTTCACAAAATCATTACACTCATTACAAAGATCCAAATCAAACATAAACATAGTAACAAGCAATTAAGCATTGAAGGTTCACACTTCACTCAACTTGCGATACTATCGTTCTCTTCATAGTAAGGGTAGAGATCCTAAAACTTATATTTCAAAGATGCAAGAAGGTGGTAAGAAAAGGTTCTATTAGAATACCGAATCAGAAGTGAAGATGAGAACAAGTACTTTTAAAATAAGCAACAAGGTAGAGACAAATACCAAGGATAGGGATATAGTATGGATGAAAATACCAAGGTTTATAGAGCAAGGATTTTATGACAATTCCAAAACCTTAAGATGACCAATTTCTAACTAGGCTTGCGTCCTACAGTCAGCATTGCTTTGATACCACTTTGTAATACCCGATTTTAAGGACAAAACCAGATATGCACCATATGTGAGTTTTAGAAGTCAAATCTCACATATAGCTACAAATAAGGGGTAATATCAAAAGACAATGCATAAATATATAACGTACTTAGTATAAAGGAGATAACCTTTGATAGCAAACAGCGGATAGACAACTCCACACTTCGGGTATTAACTCCACTCTACAGGATCCAACTGACTGGTTGATCACAAGCCTAAACTTCTCCTGAGGTTTGGGGGAAATAGCAAGAGTGAGTCCATGTCGAACTCCACAAGTATAGCAACTAGATTGTATAGCTCCCAAAATCTCATGATCAATGTGACATAAATAATGTAAAGCATTAAACAATAAACACTGAGCATATTTAACACACAAGAATCATTATCGTCGCAGCAAGAATCCCCAAGGCCGCTCCTGACCGTGAGCTCGGCTAGTATACTAGTTTTTTCACCCTCTGCAGAGGTCGCACATCTTTACCCATGAGTCATGATTTACCCTTTCGCCCGAGGTAGCTAGTCTCTTAACCCCCTTCCTAGGGAGGTCGGCAGGGATCACTATGAAGTCTTTCAAAGGTTCGTCTAACAAGTTAGGGCCGCTTGGTTTCATTAGTCAGTCCGTGTGATTCACCCGCAGGAATCCACGGTCTGCTATTCCCCAACTGCGCCACAACGGGTAACCGCTAACGAGCTAGAAAAGTTACTCATACTTAACTAAAGCCAGAGCCATTATAGCCCTCATGGTTGCACTGTTGTCCCGGTTATCACTTACAGATAAATCATCAAGTGGCTAAAGAGTCATTTTTATCATTTATTACTTAACATTAATCTAGTCACAGGATCATGGTCACAGAAATAAAATCCAAATGCTATACTTGCCTTGATCCAAATGCTCTTGCTGATCTTGCTGATCGTGATCACCGAAACTGCTCTCCGTCTAAACTCGATCATCGATCACACAAACAATCGATGGAAACATACACGAAGCAAACAAGACTACAATTAGAACAGTACACCATTCATATAAAAACAGTATGAATAGTTTAAAAAATGATTCTACGCATCGCTACGATCTCACAGACGAAAAGATCATGAAAATCGGAGCTAAAACGGAGAAGTTATGAATTTTCTAAGATTTTATGTAGAAAAGAAATTAATTAAATGCTACTGCGAAAATAAAAAGTTTCAAAACAGTGAATAAACACTTCTAACATGTAGAGCTCGTAAATATGAATCTAACGAAATTTGAATGGACAAAAACGGAGTTAAAACGAATATTTTATAAGCAAAACAAATTCAATGGCAAAACTGTGAATAACTGAAAACATATTTTGTTTTAAACCGACGAAAATACGCTTTCTTCTCAGCAAGGCGTGTTTTCCAGGGGCGCCAAGGACCGCGGGTTGAAAACCAAAAAATCCAGGGACTCTTAAAGAAAATGCGCAGCGAAGGGGTATCGGTGTTTCCTGGCCGTCGATCTGCAAATGGACGGCATCGGCGTGTCCAGGGTGCTGGGCAGCGGTCCGGCCAGCAGGCTGCCGGCTCCGGTGCGGTGGTTTCCGATAGGAGCTCGCCGGCGACGACGGGCTTCTCGATTCCGAGCACCGTTTCGCGAAAGGAAAACACCACGGGGTAGAGGAGCTCACCGCGAGTTCAAGGAGGTGCTCGGTTGGGGCCGAAGTGCAAGGAGCGGGGCTCGCGGCGAGCGGCAGTTCGTCCCCGACCTCGACGAGATTTCCAAGCTGAGGAAGACGGCGGCTAGGGCTCGGTTAGGGTGTCCTGGATGCCAAAAAAAAGAGTTGTGAAGTGGAGAGAGAGTTTTATAGGGATTTGATTCGCGCAAAAGGCAAGAAATCGCGGCTTCCTGGTATCGGGTTCGGCGTAGAAGGAATCCTGCTCGATTACGGCTGAAGGTAGGGGATGGGCGCTGTCCAGTGGGCCCGAGCTGCCAGAGAGAAAGAAAGGTGGGGCCCGTTCGTCATCCAGACAGAGAGAGGGGAGGGAGTGCGCCCAGCTAGCCGGCTCGGCATGGGCCTCAGTTTGGGCCGGGGCGGGAGGATGGCTGCGGGCTTACTGGGCCACCAGGCCGATGGAGCTGAGGTAAGTTCTCCTTTCTTTGTTTTTTTCTCTTTTTCTTTTCTAATTCATTTTCCAAAGCCTTTTCTAAATAAAATTTTGAATGCAAACAATTTCAAAACAAAAGCAATCAGCATAAAATAAAATATGCTCCAGCATGAATGCACAGCAACGTTTATAAACCCTAGGATTAATTTTATTTAAATGAAAATATTATTTTCCTATGTTTCATGAGCACAGAAAACAACAAATTAAATCATTTTTCACCTACTTCATGAGTTATAAATTTTAGGGTGTTACAAATATAGTGATAATTATTAATAACAAAGGTGTGGTATTTTAGCGACGGGTGAGATCATGTTCATCATTTGTTAAAAAAAACTCTATGAAAACTATAATCACACTGCTGCCATACATACATGAGTGAATGTTTGACACGTGTTGGACTTTAGGGTGCATGCGGACATGCGGCGGATGGGCGTGGCCGCGTGAACGAGCCTAGCCAGAGCCGATTTTATTTTCAGCAGACTAGTACTAGGTTAGCGTTGAATCGTTTAAGGTCGGCACGTGTCAGGCATCCATGTATGCATGACTCGATTGCATTTAGTAATTATTATTTAATTATTGGTTAAATAGATTTAAAAAAATTATCTCACAATTACAGAAAAATTATATAATTAGTTATTTCTGTTATTTATATTTAATATTTTATATATGCATTCAAAGATTTAATTTGATAGAAAATTTTGAAATTTTTACAAACTGAACAGGCCTTGGTAGCCGCCGCCGTGTCTTAGAGCGTGATTGATTGGTTGGTTGCATTGTCCGCGCCGGGACTGATTGGGACAGGTTATGTAGAATAGAATATTTTCAGAGGGAGTTGTGTGATTGGCCAACTGTCACAATAGTTTGTACTCCTCTATACCTTTTTAATTGTCGTTGTTGGTGTGCGTGCTACAAGTTTGACTCAATTTTTAAAAAATACGTACAACATTTGTATCTCCAAATAAATTTGTTAAAAAACTAGATTAAAAAATCTTTCTAATGATACTAATTATATATTATAAATATTAATATTTTTTAATATATAATTGTCTTTTGAAAGCGCAAGCGACAATTAAAAGGAGACGGAGGGAGTAAATAATTGGCCTTCTTTAGTTTCTAAAAAAATTTGCATACAAGGCCTAAATCATTTCTGTTTCTCTCTACATTCATGCTAACAGTTATAGTGTCTTCAGTTGTAATCCTTTTTTTACAACAAATATATGAAAATAGTTGTTTTTAAGTTGTTCTTTGCCCACAAAAAGTTTGATTTTTTTATTTATAGGATTTTTTAAGAAAATATATATTTTCACGTGAATGGAAACAAAATCAAGCTAAATAAATTATTGTAGCTAATTCTGGAGCCACGGATTTGTTTAGAGAGATACTTACCAGGGTACGTATGATAAAGATTGTGCCATATATTTAAATTTTGTTTAGTCTTCGTCGCAGCCTTGAAGAAGCAAGGAGAGGGAAATTTAGTTTTTAGCTGAGTGACGTGCGGTTGCTTGTTTAAGAGAGCAGCCTTCGTTACGCTAAGATGTAATCTAGTAACTACAATTGAAGCCATGTTCGGTATCCGTTAACATCACTAGTCGCGTGGTTACTATTACTGGTTGCTCGTACGTAGTATTGTCGGATACTCTCAACCTAGGGTGTTAAAATTTGACAGTATAGCATTTTTGTTTTATTTGACAATAGTGTCAAATAATGAACTAATTAGGCTAAAGAGATTCGTCTTGTAATTTATTCCCTAGCTGCACTTTTAGTTTCTTAAATAGTCTATATTTAACACTTCATACATATATCAAATATTCAATGTGCTGATAAAAAATTAGCTCTATAACCAAACAGTGACCAATTAATGTCTTGCCGACGATTGCATGCATGGCCACGAGTATCGTCATGGAAGTCAAAAATGCACTACATATAGGGTGGGCCGCCGGACCGACTGATGGGAGGCAACATCTATCTAGGATCAAGACATACATTTTATTGCTATATTATATCCCCTTGTTCTAAACCGATCAGGATACATCTCTTTATAGTAACTGTACTCCATTGGAGTATATATACTGATGAGGTAGGGAGCCCTAAACTGAGCTCGATTAATTAAGTTGTATATGTAGTTTAGGGTCTGTTTCCATCCCTCATCTAAACTTTAGAGGAGAGATATAAGTTTTAAAGCTTAATAAGTCTCTATCTAAAGTTAGCTCTAAACTTTAATTCTCACAATACAACTTAACATCTCAAAACTGAACTAAAGTGTTTTAAAATTTTTAAAGTTCTAAAATTTAGAGGAGTGAATCAAACAATTCTTACCAAACTTTTTAAGATTTCCTGTCAGATCGAATTTTGTGGCACATGTATAGAGTATTAAATATAAATAAAAACAAAAACTAATTGCACAGCTGTAAAAATCACGAGACGAATCTTTTAAGCCTAGTTACTTTATAATTGGATAATATTTATCAAACAAAAACGAAAATACTATAAGACCAGTCTCAATGCATAGTTTCAAGGCACAGTTACCAAGACTCTAAACTAGGTAATCGAGCCAAATGAGTTTCATGGGGATGGAACTCCTCTCTCATTCTGATGAAACTTCTTTATTTAATGACCCTGCCAAGTCAGTAATTTTGCTTATGTATCACTCTATTTAATGTGCATGATACTCTCATGAAACATGCATTGAGACTAGCCTAATGTCAAAATCCAAAAACTTTTTTGGACAAGGCCTTAGTTTTCTGCTGGTCCTTTTATTTCGCTTGTGGATCCATCTGGTTCTGATCCCTTTCAATGAAACTCTGGTCAAAAGTTTTGGATCAGCGACCGGCAAGGGAGTCATTGACCTTGGTCCTTGGCTTTGGCTATAAAATAATACGCCGTGCTGTGCTGCCATCCATTCTGTCTCAGCCAACAGGCCGGACAGGACAAGAAGGCAGTTTTTTTTCTAAGATACATATCCTCACTTTCCCACCTATTGAATCGGACGACGAAGTAGATAGATCTAGAGGGAAAAAAAATGGAAATAGAAATGGTGTTCCGGCGGGCCACAAACCCGTCGCTGTTTCATTCCAGCGGAATGATTGCATTATTGCCTCTCTTATTATGCACGTAGTAATAGTAATGATAATGATAGTAGTAAATATGTACTTCCTCTTTCTAACTTTTAGAATCCATATCAGGCCTTGTTTAGTTCACACCGAAAACCAAAATTTTTTCAAGATTTCCCGTCACATCAAATCTTGGAGCACATGCATGAAGCATTAGATATAGACGAAAATAAAAACTAATTGCACAGTTTATCTGTAAATCACGAGATGAATTTTTTGAGCCTAGTTAGTCTATGATTAGATAATATTTGTCAAATAAAAACGAAAATGCTACAGTGCCAAAATCCGAAAAATTTTTGGAACTAAACAAGGCCTCAGTCATTTTTTAAAGTTTGACCATCTTTATAAAAAAAACATCAATATCTTTGATTAAAATAAGTATCTTATAAAAATATATTTATGATAAATCTAGTAGTATTAATTTAGTTAGTATTATAAATCTTAGCGTTTTTTCTAAAAACATGATCAAAGTTTTAAAAATTTGACTTAAAATAACTTTAGAAAGGCAGAAGAGTAATAAAGGTAGTGCTAGCCTGTTAGGTCATGTAGATCAGTCTCAATACATGTTTTACATATTATATAATATTATATAGGGTACCCGACGCCGCCGTCGCTTAGAGAGTTTGATTGGCTGTCCGCGTGGGCTTAATTAATTGGGATGTAGTATAGAATTATTTCCGAGGAAGTTGTTTGATTGGCCAACGGCCGCGGTCACAATAGCTTTCACACCATTTTGGAGGGAGTTTTTAATTTATTGTATTGTCGGAATCACTGATGTGGATTTGACGAATCTGTAGTATGCATGGAGACACATTTACCAGGACGTGTCGTGAATCATGATAGCAAAACTTTACTTACTTTATTATTATTACTCCTACAGAAAAGGATGAAGAACACAACCGAGGCCACATATTTCAAAGATTTTGTTCAGAGAAACTCTTAGAGCAGGTACTACAATAATTGTCTTATAGAAAAAACTAATCAATATTTTTTGTTGACGTGGAAGACAAGAGAAAGGGAGCCACAGAGGCATAGACAACAGTGGATCTCAATAGAAATGTATGTAAGGAAAAATAGAAAAGAGAATGGAAACATGTAATAATAACAAAATTATACTCCCTCTGTCCCTAAATACTGCTATTTCTAGGAGAAAATTTTGTCCACAAATACTGCTATTTCTACTAGCATACTCAGTCCACCAGCCCATTTAATTATCCTCGGAACTTGGTTCACCAACTCATTTAATTTCTTCTAGGGAGTAGTACTTTGGCGCATGGTAATTGGTTGAGTCTATTCAGTTGACATTAAATGCAGCTCAGAGAATCATGGTTTAACGTGCATGATTAAATGGTGGAACCTAAATTAATTAAGGGTAGAATGGTCTTTTGTTTGTCATACTAATCTGTCTGAAATCTGCTAGAAATAGCAATATTTGGGGACGGAGGGAGTAGATAATAGAAGGTTAACTATTAATTGTATAGTTGTACTCTTACAACTTGACTTATAGTCAAACACTTGGCTCTATTATTAACTATGCTCTTATATATTACCGGAGGTATATGATAAGGCCAGTATCAATACATGTTTCATGAGGCTAGTCTCAATGCATGTTTCATGAGAGTGTCATGCACATTAAATAGGGTGCCACATAAAGCAATAAAATTGCTGACTTAGCATGATCATTAAATGAAGGAGTTTCATCAAATGAAAGAGGAGTTTTATCCCCATGAAACTCATGTGGCTCGGTTACCTAGTTTATAGTCTTGGTAACTATGCCATGAAACTATGCATTGAGACTGGCCTGAGAGTGTCATGCACTTTAAATAGGGTGCCACATAAGCAAAATTGCTGACTTGGCAGGGTCATTAAATGAAGGAGTTTCATCAGATGAGAGAGAAGAGTTTCATCCCTATGAAACTCATGTGGCTCGGTTACGTAGTTTATAGTCTTGGTAACTGTACCATAAAACTATGCATTGAGACTGGCCTAAAGATTGTTCACACTTAACAGCTTTTGTTTAGTGTCAATCGCCTTGAAGCAAGAGGAATTTTAGTTTTAAGCTGAGTAGTGGCTGGTTTTGCAGAGCCTTCATTACGCTGAATCAAACATATACTTCCGCCATGTTCAGTATCCGTTACCATCACTAATGGCGTGCTTATTATTCGTTACTCATAGGATTGCCGTAGAGCATCAATCTATCTATTATTGCTCTCTCCGTTTCAAATTGCAAGACGTTCTATCTTTTCTAGATACATAAGTTCTACTATGTATCAAGGTACCTAGCAAAAGCTAGGTACAAAAGCCAGGATAAATTACAATTTACAATGGAGGAAGTATTAATAAAAAACCAGAATGACTTGTAGTTACAACTTCCATTCTCTATTATAAGGCATTACTTGACATGACACAGTCTTCCAAATTATAATTTAACCATCTATTTATTTTATTTTATACCTTTTACACTTATGAATTATGATAATTTGATAGTAGATTTAATTACAAATGTAACCATATCAAGTTTACATTATAATAATTAAAAATTGTCAGTCAAAATATTGGTAATTTTTTTAAAGTTTGAATATTGATATGCGTGCACCAAAGACCATACTGAAGAAGGAAGAGAGAAAAGAAAAACCTTCGGCACAGGCCTGGAGCGAAGGCGCCAAGTGGCTGAAGGCTCGATCGGGGTGGTGGAAGCCAGCTATATCACCGAAGGCTCCCGATTATGGCGCCCCCAACGGGTTTACCGGGCCTAAGGCAGACAACGAAGGCAAGGAAGCGGGACACCACAAAGAAAACACAACATCTAAGCGAGACACCACGAGCCTTCCTACGACTTGACAAGGGCCTATGAAAGGAGGCAGTTGCCACAAGAGAAGGTCCTTAATGCCTTTGGAGGGGGATTATGTAGAAAAGGAATATTCTGGAATATGTCTTATTTGGCAAAGGGACAAAAATGTATAAGAAAATGCATGAAACTTTATCCCACAAAAGGAAGACTTAGATCCCAATAAAGAGAGATAACTTTTTGGCTCCAAACCGTAAGAAATCTATAGCCTCGGTAATTGTGTTTGGCTGGTCTATGGTTCTCACCGAAGGCCCCTTATTCCAAAGATCGGGCAGCCCATGCTCCGCCTCCGTTATTATTGGAACCTATCTTTCCAACAATGTTTTATTAAAGGATATAGATATGTTGTCGGGTCGGCAGACCCTGGTAAACATGCCTAAACCTCTGATCTCGAACAATTACAGTCAAACAAATAAAAAATTCTTTTTTTTTTCAAAAACCATTTTTAAGTGACAGATGGTGCTGAATATGTTTGAGGCTAAATGTTGTCGCACATCAAGCCACAGCCTTTCGAAGGAAATCGTGGTGACGTTACCAGTATCACCGAGGAGTGGACATATTTATTCAGATAAAACTACATCAGACAAAAGGACTGTTGTTTTCTAAGGAAAAATAAAATACATGAGCACCTCTGAGTAAAATGCTGAGGTACGTGAGTGGTGATGTGGTGGATCAATGGCCTGGTGTGGAGGCAACTGGTGGGTGGTGGCCGATCAGCAACAGCCAACAGCGGCTGTCACTGTGCCTGCTTCAGGCTCCATGTCCTTTTCTTTTCTCCTTTTCCCCCCTAAACCCCATGTCCTTTTCAGAGTTTCTCCTCTCAGTTGATGGTTACTTTGTCTACCCAGTCAAGAACTTGAGAGGGTTGTTCACACTGTCCCTTCAGGGTCCATCCAAAGCTACTGGTAGACTTAAGCTGTTCAACACAAATATATTTTATTTATGTAAGCTTCTGTTCAAGTCAGATTCTTGAGTGTGCTTTAATTTAGTCAAGAACTCAAGTAAACTGCATGGAGAGATTTTCTGTATACATATACCATCATCCTGTGAATACGATTCTCCGAACAGCTGGTGCTCGTGATGAAGCACAGGATTAAGGAAAAGGAATCAAAGTTCGCCCTATAAACTGAATAATCGATTGCTGATGCCAAGTGTGTTACTGACAGAAGCGCCAAGCCAGCCATAAATCTTTTTGTTTATAAAAAAGTAAACAGGTAGGACCTGGCGTTTATTATCAATTTAAAAGGGAAGTCTAAGCCCCGGGGTCAAAGGGATTAGGAGAAACAATAGAGAATCAAGGAAGACAGGTAAAAGAAAGCATCATGTGCACTCAACAAACAGCAAGCAGCAACAAAATAGCGCCTCATTGATCTTCACCACCAACATGGTGGCCGCGTACAATTGTGATCTCTCAAAGACTTTAGCGCTTAATTTCTTTCCATATTTCCCAAGACACTAGAATCATAATGGACCAGTGTTCTTTGCATGGGCAGCAAGGTTTTAAATCTCCAGCTACATATAGCTGCTGCTATAGCCCGCTATACGCTTGTTTGAGGCAAATGAAGCTATTTGCATGCATGTACAACTTAGCCCTTATAATCAGCTATAGCCTCATTTAGCTCTGCTATTGGTAGGTTTAAAGGTCATCTGGTAAACGCTCAGCCAGAGGTTTAAAACAATGATGGGCACCCTGGGGTTACAGCTACCGCATTCCATGGCCACCAATTTGTGAAATCCTCCTAGAAGCCACATGAGTTGAAAGCAGCTGCGTGCTAAGCTAGCACACATCCTTTTTTTGAAAGATCTAGCAATATATCCCTTGATAGTGCCGTAGGGACGCTGGCAGAATATATTGTGTGTTGTGGAAAAAATTTACCCACATTTTGACAGTGTCACAAGTGATCCGTGCTAAAAATGAATGAACCAGATAACATTTCAGTGGTAAAAGAATCGACACACGCGCACGCACGCCCACACACGTACAAAAGCAACCATGCAAGAATTATCATGGGAGAAGACTTTGAAGTTCAAACATCACTGAATATGCTGCATCCACCAGTTTTCAGAATCCTCCTTTGCAAGTCTGAACCTTATAAAGTTGACATGAACTTTAACCACCCACACCTCCCTCCCAATTCTTTTTTTGCTGGATCTAGCAACTAGTACACCATTGCATGTTCATTACTCACATGCATGCTGCATCTAAAGGACACATGGACAGGTTCAGATGATGAGTATTAAATCTGGTCTGATTCAGTGCACTGAATCTGACCTTAGCTCTATCTGTACAGATGATATTTCTTACGCAGAAATAAAGAATGATATTATGGGTACAATCCTCAAAGATAAGGAGGTGCAATCATGTGGTCATCACAATTCACAAGAGGCTGGATCAGCTGGCAAGCAACATCTAGAAGCTCACGTGCTGAATTCATCTGGGAGTCGGGAAAAAACAACAAGACGCACCGCAAAAGGTGGCCACTAAAGTCTTCAATAGATTCTTGGAAGCGACGTCAACCAACAGCGACTCTTTACTTCCTCTCTTGCCCCTGAAACCCTCCTCTAATTACTCCAAAGTCAGCACTTGCAAATGACATCTACCAAAAAATATCCAATGGCAATTGAGAGACGCCACAAAGATAGATGACTGATATTAGGCGCCACGTAATTTAATTTATTAGCTCCGCATTTTTGGATTAACTGCCACCAGAAAAATCATTCAGAAAATAGGCAGCTAGCTAGTTATCATCCAAAAAGATCCAGTGGCAGTTTAGAATGCACTAGGTGAATTCACAGGTGTTGCTTAATTAGGTATTGAACTGGTTAATGTGTGCATCCAAACAACTCACAGAGCGTTTCTTTCAAACATATATTGGAAGATGTGCACCACAAGAGACAATTTTCATGACCAAAATTTTTACAGTTCTACTTCTCTAGCTGACAAGTGGGCAGTACATACACGAGCCTGATTGCGACGTGTTAACGCATTATTTTCATTGGATGCACTCGTGTAAGAATAATGACAGTTTATTTTTTTTCTTCTTTTAATTTTATTGGCACAAAAAGAGCTTAGGTCGTGCAATTTGGGAGTCACGTTGCTTTCAACTCTTTTGGGCTTATCAGGAAGACCAGTATGTTGTTTCTTGCACCCATGACGCTGATGTCCATGGCTCCTCCTCTATAATGGCCAAAGAAGACGGTGATGGTCATTGGCGTGTCTCGATAGGCTTGAGTGGATGTGGATCCATCGCCATCACGAAGGGCCACAATCAGGTAGCAAAATTGTCATCGCCCTTGTGTACAATCTCCACCTTGACATGCCGGAAAGGAGGTTCCTGAAATCTCAATTTATTTACGTGCACAAAAGCTAGCATGACCATGAATTGAAGTTGTCATCACTTTCCAATTGCAGAAGCAGAAACCTCTGGATCTGCAACCTGACAGAATAGTTGCACTACATGTGTATGGAGTGGTTCAAGTGCTTCCTGTGAGTACAGTCGTGAATGCAGCTAGGACTTCATGCCCTTGAAATAGCCACTGCGCTTCATCCTGTACACCTACGAGAATTTCGTAGCTGAAAGTGAACAATCCGTCAAGTTTGTATGGGATTGAACTCTTGAGGTTTGACAGGTTTGATGGTGATAAGGGTTATGATGGGTTTTGTTATCATGCATATATTTTTTGAAGAAACTATCATGCATATATTTGTTAGAACAGATCCAATAGTATAGCTCAAAGCATTTTTTTTGACGAGAGAGACTGTGAGGAGAGGGCTGTCGTGGGGAAGGGGAAAGGGAAAAAAAGAAGAACAGGAAGAACAAATTACGATAGGATGGGTGTGCTTGATAAACTGAAATGTAAAGTTGTTACAATTCTGGGTTCATGCCCTCTCTCGGTCTCTCCCTCTAATACTTGTACTCCTACTCAGCTAGTTCTTCCAGGCCGGGCCGTAGACATGCAATCTAATTTTCATTTTGAAATGCATTGAGAACACGCTCTCCAGTGAAAAGGGACCCTT
The DNA here is from genome assembly GCF_000003195.3 of Sorghum bicolor. NCBI lineage: Eukaryota > Viridiplantae > Streptophyta > Magnoliopsida > Poales > Poaceae > Sorghum > Sorghum bicolor. Next base: position 57,999,961 of record NC_012877.2, on the reverse strand, counting down.
TACAAGAATTACTCCTTTAATTTTAACTAGAACAAGCTGGAGTGATTCACCACGTAATAAGCATCTCCTCTGTCCTGGCGGACGCATCTGGCTGCCTGACAGAGTGACAGCTTTGTTTAAACATAGCTGACCTTCAGCACTCGCTATGAACCAGGGTGCTAGCATCAATGCGTGACAGCCAGAGACCGCTCCGGCTTTCCTACACTATCCATCTCAGATTTGGCCCCAGTCCTCACTTTATCTTACTTCCACTTGACCGAGTAGTAATGTAGGTGTTCCTGATGCCTCCTACTCCTATACACAATTTCCACTACTGGCTTTCTGTTCCATTCCTTGCAGTTTTATACTCAGGTTAGACTAGACATACCAAAACAATTCATTGAAATATAGTAAGGCACTTACCACCAGTCATATGAATGACTCACCAACTAACAATCCATTGAAATATAGTCAGGTAGTAAATGACATTTCACAATGGTTGAAACTGCTTCCAATCGCCTCACATCGTCTCCGCTAAAAAACTTTTTTTTTCTTGATTTAATTCGTGGAAGGATAATAACGTCATCGTACAAGATTCTCTCAAACTCTAACCCCTATTATCGGCGGCGATGGCTCCCTGTAACACGCACGGGTGAACACCGGCGGGTGGAACCCTAAGAAGATTTTTAAAAAAACTTAAGAAGATTTTTATCTAATTAACTAGTACTTGTATCATACACCCTAACTATGCTACTTAAAATATTATTTTTAGAATTGTGATTTTACCCTTTTACCCTTCATTAAAAAAAAGAAATACGAAAAAAGAAATTACTACTCCTCTATTTAGGGTCCTAATCTCGACAATTTCAGAGGCGATGGGAGACGATGTGACGTCTATGGTCTAGTGACCATAGACACACCTATCGCCTCCTATCGCCTTGCTCTCATCGCCTCTCATAGCTTTTCATGTTCCGTGTACACTGAGTCACTGACCATAGACACATTAATTGCTTCTCATCGCCTTTTCAATTATTGTAAAAATATCCATGGTATAAATCAATTCCAGAACCAGCAGGACACCTCTAGATGTCCTTCAAGCACAACTGGTGCCTTATTAGGTCAAGTTTGTTGGGCTATTTTCTTTCTAAACAATATCCAAATTAAGTTCTAGCTAACCGAATGTTATCTGGAAACTGTATGCAAGTATGTAATATTTAATTTGGTTGGTTCAACACAGTTATTCAGCATATATAACCAGAAGAAAGATTGTGCAGATACAACTACATACTGCATGGAGTGTAGCAGCCACTTTAATTCAGACTTCCTTTCACTTTAATTCAGACAAAGAAGTGCATGTGAGTAAATTTTCATTTTTTTTTTCCAAAAAGGAGTAAATTTCAATTACTTTGCTCGGTTCAGTACTTCAGTTTCAGGTTAAGACAGGATGCAAGATGGTCATTCTACCAAACTGGATCTAACAAAACAAACAGCGCACACCAGATGGACATAAACTCTGACTAACTGGCCATGGTTTTAGATGAAGCCACGTGGTCGTCCACAGACTTGACATTACTTTTCCTTGTTGGAGCATTTTCATTCCCACAGGGTCCATGCCTAATCATCCTCCGGTGTAGCAAGAGCATTCCTGGCGGCTGGCGCCTCCGAAGCCTGCTATAGAAAAAAAAAAAATGGGAGGAGCCTCTAGGAAAATATTGAAACATTGATATATCTTGAACCAAAAGAATGAAGCTAAAGCAAGAACTCATGCTCAAATGCCTGGTATAGTGTTTATTTATTTATTCTCCCTCATTACTCTTTTATGGACCCCCAATCCGCCCAAGAAAAGACAGCACAATAATATCACATTGATATAAATGTTTGGTTCCATTATTACTGTGTAGTACTTGGACTCAGTTAACACCTTTAGTTGGGCCCCTGATGAGGACACCCACCTGGCCCCGAATCCCATTAACAAAGTCATGCATGCTTTTATCATTTTTCTTGCAGCCCAGCCCAGTTAGAAGTTGAGGCGACAATGAAAGTGCCCATGTTTCCAAGTCCTCTTTTTATTAGAATTAACCAACCAGAACCATTAAGTTGGTGGCAATAAAAACCTATTACGGCCTTACTCTTGTGACAATGTGTCCTGCAGAATATAAGTGGGTTTTAGGAACCATAGCTGCTTATATCAGCTTGTGAAATGTGCTACATGTGAAGTAAACTGTAAACAATGAATATTGAGAAATACATGTGGAGAAAGAGATTATGTCAGTGCACTTTACTTTGATGACCTTAATATATGTCCAGAACCAATTAAGTTGGCGTCAATAAAAAACTATTACGGCCTTACTCTTGTTACAATGTCCTGCGAAATATAAGTGGGTTTTAGGAACTAATTATAGCTGCTTATCAGCTTGTGGAGTGTGTGACATGTGAAAGTACACTGAAAATTTCAGAAAGAGAAATGTCAGTGCAGTTTACTTTGATGATGTTAACTCTTAAGTCCATAAATAATATGGCCTTGCATTGGTGGATGAAGAGCTCGCTGCACAGAACACCATCTCTCCCTCTGCTCCTAGTAGGGCATGCAGCTGCACGCCTGCACCTCTCAGTCCAAGCACTAGCACCCAGTTCTCCCATGCATCTCTGTTGTTTCTTTTCCCGAATCACAGCAAGCCAAGCCCCAAGCACCAGCCGAACTACTGCCACAAATCTCTGCTCCTCTCTTTTTCAATCACTTTGCTCAGTTCAGTTTCAGGTTATGACAGGATGCAAGATGGTCATTGTACCAAATTGGATCTAACAAAACAGATACGCACGGCAGGTGCACGTATAAGTTATGCATAAACTCTGCCTCTGACTTCCCGGTTTTAGACGACGCCATGTGGTTCTCTGTCGTGACATTAGTTTTCGCTGTTGGAGCATCCTCATCCCCACAGGCTCCATGCTTAACCATCCTCTGTAGCAAGAGCAATCCTGGTGCCTCCTGAGCCTACTACAGAAAAAGAGTGGAGGAGCCTCCCGAGCCTACTATAGAAGAGGAGTGGGCCCTCTAGGAAAATATCGAAATATTCATCCATCTTGGATCAAAAGAACAAAGCTGAAGCAAGAGCTCATACTCAGGACTCAGGATGCTGCTATGGTGTTTCTTCTCCCTCATTCCCGGCCCCCCCACGAAAAGACAACACAATAATATTACATTAATGGAAATGCTTTGGTTCCTTTACTGTTTAGTACAATGCTTCCTGAAAAATATAAGTGGGTTTTACAAACCATAGCTGCTTACATGCCTAAATACTTGGCCAATATTTTAGTAAAAAAACTCAAAAGATATAAACTCCTTTTGCTTTAGCAATATAATGTATATCATGCTCGCAAAAAAAGTATATCACATATCATTTTATGTGTGAATAAATACATAGATGCATGTACAAAGACTTCCTTCATGCAGCCTCTGGGTCCAAGCTCGATGGCCTAAGGATATTACCCCTGCCGTTTTTGCCATCACGAGGAAGAAGAACAGAATAGTCAAGGAAACAATTACTGACCAGACTTGGATAAAAGATCGATCTTCATGCAGCAATTACAGCTGTCCATCTTCAACAATTTGTTGAGCTCTAGTCCGTTGTGCACACAATAGTCCATTTTCAAGGAACAGATGATAAAATCAAAAGGAGGCTCACTGAGTCAGGGGAATACTCGTCAGTATTGGCATATCATGCACAATTCATTATAATTCGTTGGGTCCACTAGTTTCAACCATACCCCAAACCGCTGATTTGGAAGCCTTGGGGTCCACCAAAATGCAATTTTTTCCCTTGCTCATCATATGCAATCTTTGGAATGTTATTATTCGAGGTGCATTTGGAGTTGCATCACCATCTGGCCAACCCTACCTCAGCTTGAGCCGCGTCAGGGACTGGTGGATGACTGTTGGGTCTTTTTCTTGGGTCACCACAGAAGGGTCTCTGTTCCCTTTGTTGGAACCTGGCGATGCCCAGGGACCAGAACACGTCGCCTGCGAGACCTTCGGTGATCACGGTTACCACGACGAGGTTGTATGTAGATTGGAAACAAGAACACGTGCAACAAGATATGTTTTTAGCTGCACAACTGCAGCCTTGACAGGAGTTTATTCATTGCTTTATATAGTCTAATGAACGGATCTTGGCCGAATGCCAGACCCCCCGCGCCAAGCCACAAATCGTATGCGACACCATTTCTCTACGGTGTCCGCAACGTGCAGCGAGATACGCCTTGGCGCGATCTAAACTAACTTGCTTAGGTGGCTGTATGGCTCGAGCATGACTCCGACCACACGCCCCTAACTAACCAATCTGATGTCTAACAAACTAACTGAATACAAGATAATGATATGCAACAACTTAGCTAACAAATCTCCCCTTAAGCTTGTTGCACCTTGACGACGCCCAATGCTTCCCTGAGCTCTTGCTCTTCCCAGAGATTTGGTGAAGATGTCAGCCAACTGATTTTCAGTCCCAACATGACCTACTTCAACCCTCCCTTCCTCAATGCACTCACGAATAAAATGATACTAGTATCTATGTGCTTACTTCGATCATGATGCACTGGATTTTTACTGAGAGCAATGGCTGACATGTTGTCCATCAAGAGCTTCACTGGCGCCTCCTTAGTTCCCATCAGATCTCCAATCAACCGACTGAGCCACACACCTTGGCATGCTGCTGCACCTGCTGCTACATACTCTGTCTCGCATGATGACAGAGCCACGACTTTCTGCTTCTGCGATGCCCAAGTGACTAGATTCTTTCCAAGAAAATACACCACTCCAGTTGTGCTCTTCCTGTCCTCTACATCACCAGCAAAATCACTATCACTGAACCCGATTAGAAAAGGTTTCAATTCTGTGTCTTTCTTGTACACGCAGCCAAAGTCCATGGTCCCCTTTAGGTACCTTATAACACATGTTTTATTGCCGCCCAATGATCCTTGTTTGGAGCCTCCATATATCTGCTAACAACCCCAACTGCAAATGCCATGTCTGGTCTTGTATTAACAATATATCTCAGACTTCCAATAATGCTTCTGTAGGCAGTCGGTTCCACAACAATATCACCATCCTTATTCTTGTAAAGCTTGAGTCTAGACTCCATTGGAGTTGCACATGGATTGCAATTTATCATCCCTGCAGACTCTAGTATTTTCTTTGCATAAGAGTTCTGACTCAACATGATCTGGCCAGCTTCTTGCTTCACCTCAATTCCCAGGTAATAGCTCAAAAGCCCCAAGTCACTCATGCTGAACTTTCTCATCATCTCCTGCTTAAACTTCATAATGTCCCTGACATCTGGCCCAGAGATAACTAGATCATCACCATACACCCCTACAAGCAAAAAGGACTTGTTGTTACTCCTCCTATACACTACATGCTCTAGCTTGCTTCTCACAAAACCCAATGCTAGCAATTCCTTGTCTAACTTTGAATTCCAGGCCCTCAGTGCCTGTCTTAGACCATAGAGCGCCTTTCTCAGCTTCAGCACTTTGTCACCCTTGCCAACAATGAAACCAGGAGGTCGCTTCACAAAGACAGTCTCAGTTAGATCCCCATTCAAGAATGCCGACTTGACCTCCATATGATGTACCTCTCAACCTCCTTGTGCTGCCAAGGCCACCGGTGCAAATACCTCATCAAAGTCTTCTCCTTGCTACTGAGCATAGCCCTTTGATACTAGCCTGGCTTTGTGTTTCACTATCTGGTCCTCTGGGTTGTTCTTCACTTTAAATACCCATTTGAGGCCAATAGCTTTGTGTGTTCTTAGGAGATCACTGACATCCCAGGTTCTGTTGGCTTCAATTGCCTTCATCTCTCTGCTTGCATAGCATCCCTCTTCAACTGAACTTGGCTCTTCTGCTGCTACTAGACAGACACCACTATACTCGAACCCATGTACTTCTTCATTATCATCCAACAGACTTGCTATCGTACTGTACCGAAGCAGTGCCCCATCTGAATCAGCCGAGCCACCAGTTGGTGGTGTAGCCCACTGGATCTGATTATGTGTTGATCCCATCGATGCTTGGGGAGTGTGTGGTGATGCCCCCATCCCTGCATTAGGCGATGGAATTGACGGTGCAGGCGACGCAGGCTGATTTGCATCTAAAACAGCAACCGGCCCTATTGTCGGATTTTCATCAGTCTCCTCGAGGTAGAATACAGTAAAGTCCGGCACACTAGCTGCTCACGCTGGCTGCTGCATTTTCTGAACTGCACTGCTTCTCCTCCCAATTCCATCCCTTGGACTCATCAAAAATCACATCTCGTGATACTATGAGCTTGTCGTGCATGGGATCATACACCCTCCATGCCTTGGAACCCGGCTCATAGCCGAGAAACACACTAGAAACTGATCTGTCTGTCAGTTTTGACAGTCCCGGTCCAACTCGCTTGGCATAGGCAAGGCACCCAAAAGTGCGCAGGTGCTTAACAGATGGCTTCCTTCCAAACCAGGCTTCAAACGGTGTCTTCTGGTTCAAGCTCTTAGTCGGTGACCTATTCAGGATGTGCACTGCAACCTTTACAGCCTCCCCCCAAAACCTTGGTGGTACCTTCATCGTCTTGAGCAAGCAGCGAGCCATCTCCACAATGGTTTGGTTCCTGCGCTCAACTACCCCGTTCTGCTGAGGGGTATAGGGTGCTGTTGTGTTACGCTTGATGCCCTTCTCATTACAGTAAGCTGTAAACACAATCGTGTTGAACTCACCACCTCTATCCGTCCTGAATACCTTCAGACGCTTGCCTAATTCAGTTTCTGCTACTGCTTTTATCTTCTTGAAGTACTGGAACGCCTCAGCCTTCAAAGCTAGCAGCTCAAGCCACATATAGCGGCTATGGTCATCAACCATCAGCAGGAAGAAAGACTTTCCTTCGGGCATAGGTGGTGTGATGTGGCCACACAGATCACCATGCACAAGTTCAAGGCCATCAGTTGCTCTGTACGCCGAGGTACGTGGGAACGGTGCACAATGGTGTTTGCCCAGGGCACACCCATCACACGATCTCCTCGTCGGATTAATGACATTCCTTCCACCATCTCCCTGCTACCAAGCTCCTACAACGCCCTGAAATTCAAGTGCCCGTATCGGGCATGCCACAACCATGCAACATCATCCATCTTGGACATCAAGCAAACTGGTGCTGACAGATTCACCTTCATAACATACAATCGATTCTTTCTCTCAGCCTAGATCAAAGCTCTATGTTGCACCACGCCATGTCTACGCTCAAAGACCTCCATGACTCCTTTGTCTATCTCCACACGACACCCATTCTCTTCTAGCTGACCAAGGCTAACAATATTGCACTTGAGCGAGGGGATGTAATATACCTCTGTCAATACGTGATGGTCATCATTTCTGTCGGTGATCGTCATAGCCCCGATCCCGCAGATCTGCACTGTCGACCCATCACCAAAGCGCATAGTCCGCCAACTGACTCATCGAATTCTGACAGCGAAGCACGATAGCCAGTCATGTGATTCGTCACGCTGGTGTCCAAAACCCATGAACTCTCTCTGTAATCCGACGGGAACACCCGATCTTGATTTAGATACACCTGCGGCATGGGCCTAGGGCCTCAGACCACATCGCACACTTGAGCCACCAAGAGCGCAGGCTCGGGCTCAACATGTGTAGCATGAGCGATCTCCTGTCGCTCCTGCTTTGCTGGAGTCTTGCAATCCTTAGCCCAGTGGCCATAGATGCCGCACTTCTTGCACTTGCCCTTGTGTCATGGCGTTCCCATCAACGTGAGTTTCACTCCCCCATCGCGTGCATCACCGCCGCTACGCTGCTTCTGCTTATCCCTCTTTCCATAGTGGCCACCGCCACCATTCTTTCCAGAGGATGAAGTTTGATATGTCATGCGGCTCTTGTTTCTAGCCACCCACTCCTCCTCCGTCAACAGAAGCTTTCCAGCCTTCTCCGTCACCTGTTCCAGCGACGGCTCAAACCGATCCTCGGCAACACGAAGCTGCCCAACTAGCTCCTCCAAGGTGAGCTCCTTCAGATTGCAGAACATCTCGATTGTAGCGTGGCGGTATGACCCTCAGGAACTTCTTCACAACGTGCGCATCATCCACGCTCTTCTCCCCAGCCCACACAAATCTGTGCCCAGGCACGAGATGCGTACTGCAAAGTCATCGATCGTCTCCCCCATCTTGAACGCGATCGCCTCGAACTCCCCCAACAACTTCTGGGCGTTCACCTCCTTTACCCGCTCTGCCCCGAGCATCATGGCCCTGATCCCCTCCCATCCCTCCTTTGCTGATTTCTTATTCAGCAGCATAGAGTGCATCTCGGGGGGACACCCTTCATCATGGCACCCAAGGCAAGCCGATCACGGCGTCGCTCAACTTTCAAAGCATCCTCCGGCTCAACTGCATCCCAAAGATACATGGCCTCAAGATTGCACTTTACGTCCGCGGACCACTCCTGGTAATTGGTGCGCGTCAGCATCGGCCAAAGCAAGTTTCCTGAGGCCTGATTCCACGCGCGCTCCATCACCTCGACGTCCTTCCCGCTGGTGCTCATGATAGTCTTGAGCTCGTTCTCTTCTCTTTGATGGATGAGACCGCCGACCTTCCTCTACACCTCTTTTCCACCGCCTAAGACACCGGCAACGGCAACCCTAAGGCTCTGATACCACTTGTTGGAACCTGACGATGCCCAGGGACCAGAACACACCACCGGCAAGACCTTCAGTGATCACAGTCACCACAGCGATGTTGTATGTAGATTGGAAACAAGAACACGTGCAACAAGATATGTTTTTAGCTGCACAACCGCAGCCTTGACAGGAGTTTATTCATTGCTTTATATGGTCTAATGAACGGATCTTGGCCGAATGCTAGACCCCCCCACGCCAAGCCACAAATCGTACGTGACACCATTTCTCTACGGTGTCCGCAACGTGCAGCGAGATACGCCTTGGCGCGATCTAAACTAACTTGTTTAGGTGGCTGTATGGCTCGAGCACGACTCCGACCACACGCCCCTAGCTAACCAATCTGATGTCTAACAAACTAACTGAATACAAGATAATGATATGCAACAACTTAGCTAACACCCTTTTGCTTCTAGTAGTTTGAGAGATTTGGAAAGAGAAGAATTCACACACATTTCAGCGAAAAGTATCATTGGTGCTGGACCTCGTCCAAAAGATAAAAGAAGAGACGAGGACTTGGGGTTTGGCTAACTAGTGCAAAGTTACCTTGTTGATTGTTGACGCCTTGTTTCCTTTCCTGTGTATAGTGTGTTGTCTGTGTTTTAGTTTTTGTTTGTGTAGGTGGCCTCCTAAGACCGCCTACTTCTATTTTCCTGCTACATTAATACAAATATGATAGAACAGCATGTACATGGAGTCGCTTGCGTGGTTCCTGTTAGTACAGTCGTGCAGCTGGGAGTCCCAAGCCATTGAGCTAGCTCGGCGCTGCTACCGTCAGCTGGACATATGATTGGGACAGGGCCAGGCATCACCTAGTTTTAAAGTATCACTAGTACAGGGAAGGGCTTTAGCCTCGGGCCGTAAGCGCCTTTAGTCCCGGCTACGGAACCGGGGCTAAGGTTTCGGGACTAAATGTCCCACCTTTAGTCCCGGTTCCGTGGACTAAAGGTAATACCAAGTTGGTACGCCTCCTAGCCTTGCTGCGTAGATTGTAGGGTGGGGAGTAGAGGGGACTGGATCGTGATCGTTGGCGGCGGCGGGGAGCCGTCGCGTTCAGGAATTAGGGCACACGGGAGAGACGCCGGGCGCCCAAGGGTGTCGAATTGACACAATTCCAGGCTATCTTTATTCATCTCATATGATAGCCTTTTATAGGCAATTACAAACTGACTCTTACTAGGATTATGGAATAAGAAACAAACTCTAAGACTCCTAAGATTTCCTAAACTAATCCAGAGTCCTAGATTCCTACTAGTTACTCAGACTATGCGGCCAGCATATGGGCCAAGCTGGGCGCTGCTGCTCAGCCCTGCTCTCTAGCCTTGCGCCTCTCATATGTCTTGCCCACCATAACAGTGACCCTAGACATTCAGAACCTCAAAGGACTGCCGAGGGGGTTTGTACAAATTTGGTGCAACTGTTTACTTTTATCTAACTTCCATATCACACAACTGTAATTCATGTGCTCCTGATGCTTCCTACGCCAATACACAATAATTTCCATAGCTACATCGCTTGGGCGGGCAGAAACACCGGCTTTCTGCTGCATTCCCTGCTGTTTTATAGGCAGGCTAGAGAGAAGAGGTACAATCTGATTCCAAGCACTTACCACTCGTATGAATGAGTCACCAACTAACCATAAATTGAAATACAGTCAGGCAGTAAATGTTAAATCAATTCCTGTCCAAGCAGACATCTCTGAAGGCCCTGCAAGCACAACTGGTACCTTAATAGTTCAGGTTCGATACGCTATTTTTTCTAACCAATATGTAAGTCCTGGGAACCAAAGGTGATCAATGAACATTCATGTTCACTGCTGGTCTAACGTTTTTATCTTTTTATGAAACCTTTCTTTCATAAAAAGAATAGTTGGCTGGTTTGGGACGAACCTCATTAAATCCACCAAACTTTCAACCTAGCTGACAATAAGGAAACTATGCAAGCATGTACTATTTAATTTTATTGGTTCAACACAATTTATTCAATGTAATCAGTCCAGCAAGATTATACATCTACACTACATGGAGTGTACCATCCACTCAAATTCAGATAAAAAGAAGTGCATGTGAGTAAATTTTCAACCACTTCGCTCAGTTCAGTTTCAGGTTAAGACATGATGCAAGATGGTCATTCTACAAAATTGGATAGGGCGCTCGCCATACCTTCACTCTGCCGTGGATCCCCAATTCCCCACCCCAAATTGCCCCCGGCAGCCATGGGCAGAACTGCAGAAGGTCTGCTGATTCTTTTTTTTTGATTGGGTACAATTTGGACACACACAACCCACACACTCCACACTCATACCGCACGCAAATAAGAGATTAGGAGGCGTCTCCTCCAGCGCACGGGAAACATGCAGTACCAGCGAACGCGCACATGTGCGTGTACCCTGAAAATTCTGAAAATTTTCAAGAAAAAGTGCGGTTACTAGGGTTTGAACCTTGGTGGGTAGCATCCCACTAGACAGCCCTACCACTAGAGCATATGTCCATTCACAAGTCTGCTGGTTCTACAATTCAGGAACCGAGGAAGAAGAAACTCCAATTCAGGAACCTTTTATCTGCCTTTGGGCCTTTGTGCTGAACGTATAGCTATATGGGCTTTCCGGTTTTATTAGAGAATACAGAATTAGAGTTACAGCACTCCGTCCGTTTGTTTTCCTTCTGGACGTAGAAAGCCAGCGACCCTTCGAGTCGATCGTGACTTCACCGTCGAACTGGTACTGTGATACCGGCGACGACATCGCTCTGCCTCTGCTCCTTTAAGTAAGCAAGTCTTCAGCCCTCTGCAACTTCGCCCAAACTGTCCTGATGGCCAGATCCAAGTTGTGACTTGCAGTTGCAGCCTTCCACAATTGCATCCAAGTCTACAGCTGCAGTTCGGCACAGACGCAGAGTAAGGCCCTCTGAAACCTGATTTTCCTATTATTAGAAAAAACCTGATTTTCTTCCTCTCTGTTGATTGTTGTTTGTTCAAATTTTTAGTTATCAATTAATTTGCTTGGTTGATTTTAAAGCACAGTGAATTATTAACTGAATATGGAACCAAAAGGAAAGGGTATGGGAAAGTGCAATGTCAAAACTATCTTTGCCATACCTTAATATTTTCTATGCTGAGCCACCGACTGTGCCTGTAACTTCCCGGTTTTAAACGACACCATGTGGTTTTCCGTTGCAACATTAGTTTTTTCTGTTGGAGCATCCTCATTCCAACACGCTCCATGCCTAACCATCCTCTGTAACAAGATCAATCCTGGTGCCTCCCAAGCCTATTACAGAAAAAGAGTGCAGGAGCTCCTCTAGGAAAATATTGAATTAAACATTCATCTATCTTGAACCAAAAGAATGAAGCTGAAGCAAGAGCTCATGCTCAGGATGCTTGGTATGGTGTTTATTTCTTCTCCCTCATTGCTCTTTTATGGACCCCTGTCCGCCCAAGAAAAGACAGCACAATAATATCACATTGATGTAAATGTTTTGCTCCATTGCTGTGTAGTACTTGGACTTAGTTAACACTTTAGTTGGGCTCCCGATGAGGTCGCCCACCTGTTGGAAATAAAAGCAATTTAGTGATGCATAGATTAATTCCGACAACAAGAAAAAGACTAACAACATGTATCACAGATATATGAATCAAAACTAGCACTACGTTCTGAGACAAATTCACGGGATCTAGTGCTAGAAACAGGAATGATATGAGACCGAACAACAACAAAGAGAAGGTAGACATAAGAAGAAGAAGCAGACCATCGACGGAGATCGGCGAACACCGGACGTAGAGGGAAGAAGACAACATAGACCGAACAACAACAAAGAGAAGGTAGACATAAGAAGAAGAAGCAGGCCGTCGACGGAGATTGGCGAACGCCGGACGTAGAGGGAAGAAGATGACGTCCAGCGAGCACCGAGCAGTCGCGACGACGCTTCCCAAAAACCTGATACGCCCCCTACCTCGTGCAGGGACGCAAGGAGACATAGGCTTCAGAGCCTGCTCTCCTGACACCGATGGCACGTCGGCGACGGGATGAGAAAGAACATGGCAGCGCAGTAATGTGGCGAGGAAGAGATGAATCTCTCGGTAGCGTAGGATAATTTAAGTTGGCCTCACTCCACTTGAAGTAGCAAGGTGGGACTAAAGTCCCCTATCTTTCTATATATACATGCATTTGTGAGTGGGTCTTTGAGATTTATTTGGAATTGTTTGGTCCATGTCCTAAAACATCTAACACCACCTGGCCTTGAGTCCTATTGTGGAAACATGCATGTTTTTACCATTTTTCTTACAGACCAGCCGAGTTAGAAGTTGAGGCGACTATGAAGGTGGCCATGTTTCCATGTCCCAAATCACATGAAGCCAAGCACCAGCCGAACTACTGCCACAAATCTCACTGCTCCTCTCTACTTTACCTCGTGTATGATTCAAGACACAGAAGTGTATAATTACATAACCAGTATAGTGTAGACCTATACATATAGATAAGAATGACACAAAATAGAGGCTACGATGTGAAATTTGCGAGTCGTGTTGTTTTCAACCCTTTTGAGCTTATCTGGAAGACCAGAGAATGTTGTTTCTTACAAACCATAGTTCACTACTACAAACTCCCAAGAAGATGGTGATGGTCATTGGGGTGTCTTGATAGGCTTGAGTGAATTATCGCCACCACAAAGGGACCACGATCAGGTAGCAAAATTGTTTTTTTTTTGAGAGAACAGGTAGCAAAATTGTCATCGACCTTATGAACAATCGCTATAAACCTGGGTGCTAGCACGAATATGTGGCGGCGAGAGTACCGTTCTAAGTTATACTTGAGTGCCCTCTGAAGCTGAAATAAAGCATATATATGTGTGTTTTGGGTAATTACGCAATGGTTGATTAATTCATTAGCCAAGTGTGACATATATATATGCACCATCGTCCATGACTCCATATATCTCAGCTGGTTTATAGAAATATAGATACCCCCGGGAGATTAGGATGGAAGGAGCACACCAACGAAGCAAGATATGCGGTTACCAAACATTATGGTAGGAAAGCATGCGTATATGCGTATGGCGCCAAACATTGCAGCTAGGCAGGCACGGTGGTCTGAGTGCCATGCACAGCTACAGGGTGCAAGCACAAATCGTCTAACAGAAGCTAGCTAGCCATCTTGGAACCTCCAAGGAATGACGAGGGGGCATGTCTGTGATTTGCGCCACTTCTTACCTCTATCTAACTTCGATCTGACGGAGAGTAGCAATGCAGGTGCTCTGATGCTTCCTACTTCTTCTATACACAATTTCCATAGCAAGATCACTTGGGCAGCGAGAGAAACACTGGCTTTCTGCTCCGTTCCCTGCTGCTTTATATATACTCTTGTTAGAGAGAAGAGGTACAATTTGATATGAATGAGTCACCAACTAACCATCCATTCAAATATAGTCAGGCAGTAAATAAATGTTAAATCATTTCTGGTCCATACGGTTAAAAATAAAAACGTACGACATATCGCTGCCACCAGGGGGAGGCTCCCTGATGGCGACGTCCGTACGCCCGCCGCCGCAGCCCCAAATCCTCCGCCGTCCGAGCTCCACCTCCCAGATCCGCTCAGCCCCAGCGCCCTCCGCCACGCAGCCAAGCCCAGACAGCCCTCGCAACCCAACAGCAACGCCGACCGGAGCAGATCCAGCTCACTCTCCGCTCGCCACGCCACCGCCGCCGCCACCGATCCACACCCGCCGCCCGGAGACAGACGATGACCTGGTTGTTCCTGGCACGCCGGAGTCCACGTCAACAAGACCCAAGAAGCTCTCGTTCGCTGAGGTGGTTAAATTGGGAGACCCAAGAAGCTCTCGTTCGCTGAGGTGGTCAAATTGGGAGCTTCAGCTTTGGGCGAACTTCACCAACCTCAGCCTCGGCGCCTCAAATCAGTCGTCAATGTGCCCAGAGGGAGCACTTACTCCGGCCATGCTGCTGCAGAGGCCTCGTCACCTCGGCGTGCAGCTGGCCTGGGCTCTCCGTCGCGTCGTAGCTCGGCGCCCAGGAAGGACATTTACTACGGGCGCGCCTCCGCCATGGCCTCGCCCTATCGCCGCAGGGATGGTACTGAGTATCCGTCGCAGCGTGCAGCTGGCCTGGGCTCTCCGCCGCGTCGTAGCTGGGCGCCCTTGAAGGACATTTACTATGGGCGCGCCTCCGCCATGGCTTGGCCCTATCGCCGCAGGGATGGTACTGGGTACCCGTCGCATCACCGCTCAGCCGGCCACCAGTGGAACGCGCAACGGGAGAGTCGCCGCTCAGAAGGATTCAATTTATCTCAGAGAGGCTGGAATGAGGTACGGAAGAAATATTGGTGGCGAAATTCAAGTCGCTCGCCAACCACCCGCCGCTCAGGGCCAGTTCACCGTGTTCTGCATTCAAGTGAAGCAAGGCCCCAACTCTCGTCTGGCCTCAGACGCTTCCGTTGCAAAACGGACGGGAGATGCTTTGTGTGTCTCACGTCTGACCACAGAGCTGCCCATTGTCGAGACCCAGTCCGCTGTTTCCGTTGCCAGTGCTCTGGGCACAGAGAGCGCGACTGCCAGAAGGTGACTGCGAGCAAGCCAGCCAAGCCGCTACAACCCCCTCCGTCCCGGAGGGACGACATTCATCCGCCGCCGCCCCCTCCACCTCCGCCTTCGACTTCCGCTGCCATGGCGATGCTGGGAGACCCGGCCACCCGCCCGGATGAGGATGAATGCCTCATCCCAACCTCCTACGCCATTGACGCGAGTCTGCGCGAATGGGAGGACACGGCGGCTGTGTCGTGGGCCATGACGGCGCCGCCCGGTACGGGGCCTAGGCAGATTGAGGCGGTGCTACGCGACGAGTTCAGGCTCCGCCACGGTGAAGTCACCGTCACCAGTCACCACCCGGAGACCTTCCTCATCAAGTTCCAGCACCGCCACCACTGCGCCTAGGCCCTCAAGCAGGGCTTCGCGAAGCGCCACGACATCGACATCCACTTCATCAAGTGGCGCAGCCTCAAGAATGCCCTGGCTGTCACTCTGCTGGTCAGGGTCAAGCTCTGCCTCGACGGCATCCCGAACCATGCTTGGGATGCAGAGATCGTGGAGCGCATCATTGGCAGGCGCTGCGCCTTGGAGACCATCGAGACGAACCTGCTGCATCCGGCTGAGACGAAGACGGTGGACCTATGGGCTTGGACTGCAAATCCGAGCCTCATCCCCAAGAAGGTGTGGCTGACCTTCACCAGCCGTGCAAAGGATGCTGTCCTAGCATCCATAATGGTGTCGGAGACACCACCGGAGCACTGGCAGCACGAGAGCAAGCATGGGGTCATCATCCACCTGGAAGAAATCCACGACTACACTGTCTCCACCGTCGACAACAACGGCAACTTCTCTCCTGGTAAGCGTCGACTCCCTGAGTGGCATTTGGGTGTGATTGATGGTCACCAGGTCCCACCGCGAGCCTTCGACGAATTCCCACATCACCCGCCACCACCGCGTTCCAGCAACAACGAACGCGATGGCGGCAGCAGGGCAGCACGACGCCACGATAACCGTGGCCCCAAGGGCAAGTACAACAACGACCACCCGGGCTATGACTTCGGCGGCAGTCATAGGTGTCGTCATGACGACGACAACGACGACTACGATGACCGCGGCCATGGGGACCGTGATGGTCGCGAACGCGGCCGTGACTACCGGGGCCGCTACAACGATGATGCCCCGGTGTACCGCGAGCGCTCCCGCTCACCCCGCAGGCGTGTGTGGGGACAGGGCGGGGGGCGCAGGGCGCGCCAACAAGATGAGTTCAAGACGCCGCAAGACCTCCCAGAAGTACTGCCCCAACTCAATCAACTGCATAACTTGCAGAGCTGCAGGCTTCAGGACCTGTTCAAGGTTCACGCTGCAGCGCTGCAGGATGCTGCCCAACACATTATCGGCTGGCCGGGAGAGGAAAAGGCAGTCCGAGGCTTCATGGCAGCCATACAAACACTGCTCAATGACTACGTCGCCAAGGCCTACACGTTGGCTGCTAGCCTGGGCCTCGCGGGGGCACCCCCACTGGCTAACCAGAGCAATGGTGGCTCTGGGATTGGTGCCACTGGGAATGAAGCCTCGTCCGCCGCACTCAAGCATGCTGCACCGAACACCACTGTTCCATTGTCTGATGTCTTCGCACGCCTCCTGCGGGACATTCCGACAAAGAGTACAACGACACCAATCCTGCATGCGGCTGTGGCGCCGGAGTGCTCCATCATTGAAGTGGACCAGGCTCTACAACTGCTACAGCTTCAACCGCCTGGGGCAGCTGCACCTGCCCAAGCCTCAGCAGAGCCTACCTCGCCAATCGTCAACATGCAGGCCGCGTGCTACCAGGCTATCTTCACAGGTCTGAATGTTCAAAACACTAACATTGCTCAAACTAATGAACTCCCTCACAGTAACAGCCCTCCTGTGGGGGGACAAACTCCATCAGGTGTTGCTGCTTTCTTCGCCAACGTGACGCCGCCGATCATCCAGAGCAATCCCATCCCGCCGAAGGCCACGCCAGCAATACAACAACGTCGCAGGCGTCAGCGCCGAGTCTTCGACATGTCATCGGTACGTCGCAGTGCATGCCTCGCCAAAAATCGACCTATGACACAGATGCAGCGTGCACAACAGAACTTATGCAGGAAGCTGGGACTCTTGGAGGATGATCTCCAGCCTGTTGAAACTGCCTTGCAGGAATTTGTCGCCATGTTCAATGGGCCGCTGCCGGATCATGTGATTGCGGCGCTCTCTGAGATGTTCAACTTGGAGGAAGACTTAGCAATGGAGATTGACGAGGCCCTCATCAATCTGGCAGGAGAAGGAGTCGCTGACCTCCAAGAGGCAACGCTACCTGCTGCAACCTGAAGCAAGCAGTCTGATGGCTCTTGAGTTTTAACTCTGTTATCATTATGCATCCAGATTTCAAACCTTCATGGTTGCGACTTTTTTATTCCAGCTCCTATGTTGTACTGCCTAAGGCAAGATTGCTGCACCATCTGAAGACCTGTTGCACTGTTTTATTCCGGCTACCACGGCCTAGTAATTTTATTCAACTCCAAACCGTCTTCCTGTTATGTGCTCTGTGCAAAGCGATTTTCAGCAGACTTCATGTTGTGCCTGTGACTGCTGCATTTTACAACTCTCCTACACATTGCTGTGTACTGCTGCTTCTCCTCGCCTTCAGGCTGCTTTTTCCTACACTTTTTTTTGGTTTGGGCCGCCTGCAGAGTTTGCTGGGTTCACAAATGATAGGGCCAAACATAGATATATTATACTGGAACGTCCGTGGTTTGAATCGCCAAGATAGGAAGGATGTTGTGCATCAGACTTTGGCAACCACAAGGTGCCACATTGCTTGCCTCCAAGAATCAAAGTTGTCCTCTCTGGATCAGCACACTGCAGCCTACCTGGGCGGTTTCTGTTTGCGTAGCTTTGTGTCTAAGCCTGCGACTGGCCTACTTGGAACGCGTGGAGGAATCGTTGTTCTTTGGAATGAAGATTACATCACTCTAAGCAACTGTGTCACAGGAGAATTCCACCTCTCAGCTGACATTGAAGTTAGGGAGTGCTTAACAAAGTTTAGACTATCTGTTATCTACAGGCCAACTAGATACCGAGCACGTCAAAGGTTCTAGAGGAACTAAAAGGAATCAAGCCAGAGAACAATACACGGTGGCTACTCCTTGGTGATCTCAATTTAATTTGCAAGGCGACTGACAAGAACAATAGAAGGCTAAATCTTAGTCTAATGTGACAATTCCGCGAGGCCCTGAATGAGTGTGAACTTCAGGAGATACACCTCCAAAATCAAAAATTTACATGGAGCAATGAAAGGCGCCAACCAACATTGATGAAACTAGATAGATTTCTCTGCAATGCCGAGTGGGACTCAACATTTCCCTCGCATGTCCTACATGCCCTATCTACCTCTCTATCTGATCATGCTCCACTCCTGCTCTCCAACCAAAGTGGCCCGCGACGGCCAAGGACATTTCGCTTCGAAAATTTCTGGGTTAGACTCCCAGCTTTCAAAGATGTAGTAATGAAGGCATGGGAGGAACACACAGATCATCATGAGCCTTTCCACGTCCTTTACAACAAGTTGCGCGTCACAGCACAACACTTGAAAAAATGGAGCAACAGAATTTGCTCAGATGCTAAAATGAAACTGCATATGGCACTAGAAGTCATCTTACGTTTAGATGTTGCACAAGAAAATAAAAGCTTATCATTGGAAGAATTCAACCTCAGAGCAAAGCTGAAAAACGGGTTATAGGCTTGGCAGTCATTGAAAGAGCCAGAACTAGGCAAGCATCGCGTGTGACCAATATCAAATTGGGCGACGCTAACACAAAA
This sequence comes from Sorghum bicolor, assembly GCF_000003195.3. Taxonomy (NCBI): domain Eukaryota; kingdom Viridiplantae; phylum Streptophyta; class Magnoliopsida; order Poales; family Poaceae; genus Sorghum; species Sorghum bicolor. The sequence continues at coordinate 57,980,896 of NC_012877.2, read as the reverse complement.
TATTTTCATCGAAGAGTAAACGTGAGGAGAAGGAAGAACCACATCCAGAGGTTACAGAAAGACCAAGGATGGGTGGTCTCACATGAGGAAAAATCCGCAGTGGTTCAGGAGCATTTCCAAAAAATTATGAACCGGCCGCCGCAAAGGCAAATTGATCTAAACTGGGAGCGTCTACAAATTTCACCACATAACCTTGACATGCTTGCCGATGAATTTACAGAAACTGAGATCAGGTGTGCCATCAACCAGATGCCTTCCGACAAGGCGCCCGGTCCTGATGGCTTCACGGGCCTTTTTTTCAAAGAATGTTGGGACATTATCAAGGTGGATGTCATGAACGCAGCCAATGCTTTCCATCAGCTGCGCACCTCCAATTTAGCCATTCTCAACACAGCGAATGTCATGCTCATTCCAAAAAAAGGATGGGGCTGAGGCGATCGCAGACTTTAGGCCCATAAGCTTAATTCACTCCTTCGCAAAGATCATCGCAAAGGTCATGGCAATGCGCCTAGCGCCTCACATGAACAGATTGATCTCCAAGAGTCAGAGCGCCTTCATTAAAAAAAGAAGCATCCACGACAACTTCATGTCAGTTCGATGTGTTGTGCGTCGATTCATAGAGCGAAGACCCCTGCCCTATTTTTGAAGCTTGACATTTCAAAAGCTTTTGACTCGGTCCGCTGGGAGTACCTACTCACTCTAATGAGCAAGCTCGGCTTCCCACCAAAATGGAGGGAGTGGGTGGCTGCCCTATTATCAACGTCATCTTCCCGAATCCTTCTAAATGGTGTCCCCAATGCGCCTATTAAACACGGTAGGGGAGTTCGCCAGGGGGACCCTCTCTCACCATTGCTTTTTGTCATTGCGATCGACCCTTTGCAGAGGCTCCTTGACCTTGCAACAGAAGAAGGACTTTTGAAAAAATTCAAGGGGAAACATTCTGTAATGCGGACATCCATGTATGCAGATGACACGACAATCTTCGTCAAGCCAAATAAAAAGGATGTCACTGCAATCGCCGATATTCTCACCAAGTTTGGTGAAGTAACAGGTTTCAAAACAATTTTTGGGAAGTCGTCTGTCATCCCCATAAGATGTCAGGGTGTTGATCTTGATGAGGTGCTATGTGCTTTCCCTGCTAGACGAGCGCACTTCCCAACTAAATAGCTAGGTCTACCCTTATCAAACACCAGACTACGGAGGATCGATTTTCAGCCTCTTGTTGATAAAGTTGTGAGTAAGCTCACTGTGTGGAATGGCAAAAATATTAATTATGCAGGAAGGTCCACCTTGGTCAAAGCGGTACTCACCTCACAATCGGTGTATTGCCTCACATCACTAAGAGCTCCTAAATCCACTCTGAAGGAAATGGACAACCTCAGAAAGAGATTCCTCTGGGCTGGGTCCGAGAAACTAACTAGAGCGAAATGCAAAGTGAATTGGCCACGTTCCACAAGGCCAAGTGAATCTGGGGGGTCTAGGCATTCTTCATCTTGGAAAATTTGCAAGAGCGCTACGTCTTCGATGGCTTTGGAAAGATCGGGAGGGGGAAGGAACGATCTTGAACAACCCAAACTCTCCATGCGACACTACCGATAGGCTACTTTTCGCCGCAGCAACTTCAATCACAATTGGTGATGGCATGAGAGCTTCCTTCTGGAGCAGCGCATGGCTTCAAGGCCAGAGGCCGCAAGATATAGCACCAAATATTTTTCAGATCTCAAAAAACAAAAACAAATCAATCTACGAGGGCATACAAAATAAAGCGTGGATTAGGGACATAGATTTGCGGCATAGAAACTTCAGCCCCCAACACTTCATGGAATATGTCCAACTTTGGAACGCCCTCAGCCACGTCGAGCTACATCAAGACCGGGAGGACAACATTATTTGGAAATTTAACCCGAATGGAAAATTCACAATGGGATCGGCCTACCGTGCGCAATTCATTGGAGCAACGGTGACAAATTTCAATTGCCTCATCTGGAAAGTTTGGGCACCACCAAAGTGCAAATTTTTTGCATGGCTAGCCATCCAAAATAGGATATGGACGGCGGATAGGCTTCAAGCGCGCAGATGGCCGAACAATGGAGTGTGCGCCTTATGCAGGCATAGTCCAGAATCTGGCGTCCACTTATTCCAAGACTGCCGCTACACTAGGCGTATCTGGGAGGGCATTGCAACATGGCTAGGTAATGAACAGCTACGCCCTTCCACCTGGGTGCCAGCAGACTCTGTACAAAGTTGGTGGGACAACATGGATCACACACCTTCGATGGCGAGGCGAGGCCTTCGTTCGATCATCATGCTCGTTTGTTGGGAGATTTGGAAAGAAAGAAATGCACGAATCTTTGAGCACAAGGAATCTGCGACAGCGCAACTCCTCCAGAAAATCAAGGATGAGGCAAGAGTGTGGGTAATGGCGGGTGCAAAGCACGTTTCTAACTTATTTTTGCGCGCTTGATGTAATTTGTTCCTAACGCGAGGTTTTAGAGTTGTAGCTGTTTTTTTTAAGATCTTAAGATCTTTTTGTACATGGCTGTACAGTGCCTGTCTAGGCTCTTCCTATTTATTACAATAGGCAGCTCTCCTGCCGGTTTCGTTTCAAAAAATTTCTGGTCCATACATCTCCAGAGAGATCGTGCAAGCAGAATTGGTGCCTTAATTATTATAAGTCTGGTTCCTTGAGCTATTTTTTCTAACTAAAATGTAAGTTAAGTTCCGGCTAACAGAAGGTGATCCCTGACCCTGAACATGCACATGTTCACTAGAAGTCAACGTTTTTATCCTTTTTATTAAACCTTTCTTTCATGAAAAGAACTGTTGCCTAGTTTGGGACGAACCTATTCAATCCACTAAACTTTTGATCTGCTAGCTGACAATCAGAAAACTGTGCAAGCATAAACTATTTGTTTTGGTTGCTGGAACACAAATATCTACCCTAATCAGTCCAGCTTGACTATGCGCATACAACTAAACTGCATGGAGTGTATACCCTCCACTCAAATTCAGACAAAAGAAGTGCGTGTGAGTAAATTATCAATCACTATGTTCAGTTCGGGGATTAAACCCCTCCTGTTTCCTAAAAAAACGTTCAGTTCGGTTTCAGGTTAATACAGGATGCTATAGACGGTCATTCTACCAATTGGATCTAAGAAAACAGAAGCGCACGGCAGCCGGCAGGTGTACGTACATACGATGCATATACTCTGCTCTGGTTTCCTAAAAAAAAAATATACTCTGCTCTGACTATCCGGTTTTAGATGAGGTCACGTGGTCGTCTGCTAGGACATCCCTGTTGGAGGATCCTCATCACCAAAGCTCCATGGCTAAGGCCTATTTGGTTCCTCTTACTAAATTTTAGTTAGCTAAAATTATTTTAGCTACTCTTAAATGACTAATGGAACTAAACTATTTTAGCTCTTTTTAGTCAATGTGTTTGGAACTTTAGCTACTAAAGTGACTAAAGTTTAGCTAGCTAAAATTTAGCAAGGGGAACCAAACAGAGTCTAAGAGCACCCCAATGTTGGGTTGAAAGCGAACCATGGGACGTCCGAGTCCGAGTCGAACCATGCCCATAGGAGCTTCCGAAGTCAGAACTAAAAGCGAACCTTGCAGACAAACCGAACCGAGCCAATTAAAATAACATTGGCAACACATGGTCCGAAGAAGTCTATAGCCAGAAGAGCAATGCCCTTAGCAAAGATACATTATTTTATTTATTTAAGAGGTGAGTGGTGGGTCCTAGCAATCGATGCTCATAGTACAGGTTTCGAACCGTCTGACGTATTGCATAATTTACATGTTCGGTTCGCTTCTCACACTGGAGCTGCCCTAATCATGTCTCAATGTAACAACAGCAATCCTGGCGCCTCCTGAGCCTACTATAGAAAAAGTGGGGACGGGCCGTAGGAAAGTATTGAAATATTCATATATCTTGGACCAAATAATGATGCTGAAGCAAGAGTTCATACTCAGAAGTTAGGATAGTGCTATCGTGTTTCTTCTCTTGTTGCTGTTTTATGGACACCCCCCGGGCCCCCACGCACACCAAGAATCGACAACGCAATATCACATTGATGGAAATTATTTGGCACCATTACTGTTTAGTACTTACTCACTTGACACCTTTAGTTGGGCGCCGATGAGGGTCACACACCTAGCCCTGAATCGCCCTCATTGCGAAAACATTCATGTTTCATCATTTTCCTTGCATCCTACCCCAGTTAGAAGTCGTTGAGATAACTATGAAGGTGGCCATGTCTCTAAGTACTCTTTTTTCAAATTAACCAACTAATTAAGATGGGGACAATAAAAGACTATTATGGCATTACTCTTATTGTGCAGGACATTATTACTGTGTTGCCAGGTGCTATATGGCCAGCGTGGTGGTGTCTGGTCGAAGCAGCAGTAGCAGCATCACACTTGGCGAACTTGTCGCTTGTCTGAAATCGGTGAAGAAGAGATGCTAGCCGTTGGTGCTTCTTATTGGCTAGATTAAGGCCTTGTTTAGTTCCCAAAATTTTTTGGGTGGAGGTACCGTAGCACTTTCGTTTTTATTTGATAAACATTGTCCAATCATGGAGTAACTAGACTTAAAAGATTTAACTCGTGATTTATAGACAAACTGTGCAATTAGTTTATGTTTTTATCTATATTTAATGCTCCATACATGTGCCGTAAAATTCGATGTGACGGAGAATCTTAAAAAGTTTTTAGTTTTTGGGGTGAAGTAAAGCCATCATCAAACAAATAGACAAATTTAGAAAGCACTGCCTATGGAGGGGCAACAGGTCAAATGGAACAGGACAGCCAAAAGCAGCTTGGAAACTACTTTGTAAGGAAAAAACACAAGGAGGGCTTGGTGTCATCAAACTTGAAACTCAAAACCAAGCATTGCTAATGAAAAACCTGGACAAGTTCTTCAACAGAAAGGATATCCCTTGGGTACAAATGGTATGGGAAAAACATTACAAAAATGACAAACTCCCTGGGCAAACCAAAAAAGGTTCTTTCTGGTGGAGGGACATACTCAAGCTACTCCCAAAATTCAAGGAATTCACTACTATTCAGATCAAGGATGGTAGGACTTGTCTCCTCTGGCAGGATAATTGGCAGACAACCCAGCTCTCTCAGGCTTTCCCTCAAGCCTTTTCCTTTGCAAAGAATAAGTTCATCTCAGTACAAAAAGCTTTCAGCACTGAGGACCTAACAGGGCTTTTCAATTTACCACTTTCTCAGACTGCCTTTAATCAGCTCACTGAAATTCAGTCCATCAGAGATAATACTGCACTAGACAGTTCCTCCAAAGACTCTTGGAAACTTGCAGATAATGCCACTCATTTCAGCTCCAAGAAAGCTTACAAAAAACTAATGGGTCACCAGGTGATAGATGAAGCTTACAGCTGGTTGTGGAAATCCTACTGCCAACCCAAACACAAAGTGTTCTGTTGGCTACTCCTAAAGGACAGGCTCAGCACAAGAAACATCCTCAGAAGAAAGCAAATGATCCTGGAAACATACTCTTGTGCAATATGTTTAACAGGGCAAGAAGAAACATCTGAACATCTGTTTTGGGACTGCCCCTTCGCTCAACATTGTTGGACCCTACTGCAGGTTGAAGTAATCCAGCAGGGCTCAACCATTCAAAATTTCACTGCAATCAAAGAACAACTTCAAAACCAATTCTTCATGGCTGCAACAATCCTAATGTGCTGGACTATCTGGAAAGTTAGAAATGAAGCAATTTTCAATCAAAGACAAATGAGCACTCAAGAAGCCAAGAGCCTCTTCTTCCAGGAAATGAAGCTTGTCTCTTATAGGGTCAAGACAGGAATCAGACATTCTTTCTTTCAATGGATCCAGTCCTTATTTTAGATTGCCTGCTTCTTTTCCTCTTCTTTGTTTCCTTCTTTGTTTCTTAATTCCCTCTGTATCCTTTAAACCTGTTAAACCTATTTTACCCTTTTGTTAATAAAATTTCTGCAGGGGCTACGGCTCCTCCAGTTCTTTCAAAAAAAAAAACAAGGCCTTGGGCCAAGGCCAACACTACATGACCAACATACAGAGTCTCTCAAGTCACACAATGGGTTGCTGCCCCTTTCCTCCGTACGTAGCTGTGCGCTCTGCGAATTGCTCCAGCTCTACTCTTCACCCTCTCTCTCACTGTGGTGGTGGAACCTAGTCATGGACTCATGGTTATTATTTTGTCTTGGTATACTTTTATGTATTTTTAATGTTTGGTGAATGAAGAATATTTGTTCCTCAAATTAAAGGAATCATCCTAAACCATTGTCTATTTTTTGCTGCTGTAGTCTATACTTTTATGTATCTATGTGTTAAAATTTTCTTTTCTTTGATAGTCTAGCTTGTTGCTTGAGTACGTGGGCCCCAACTAAACACTTTTAATTCGTCAACCACTGATTTAGGTGCATATATATATAGTTCATAGCCGGACTGTGGAGGGTACACAAAGTATATACATCCTTTGTATCCATTGTTTTGACATCTTTGGTTTGCTTGCTCCATAAAAGAGCAATGAGTAAAACACAAAGAATAAAGCTATAGTTGAGTGTGTCTGATAGGCAATACGGATGGACTAATAGTTCTATGGCCTTTCTATAATGTGAACTGCGTAGACATGAGAGGCATTGGGAACTCTTGTTACGCGAAGACCGGCAGCATAAGCAGCTCATGCCCTTGTTCATGTTGCTTTTTGAAAGCTTCAGATAAAACTATACACAAGAATTTAAACATGGTGGATCGCATCATGCAGCATCTTGTGTTAGCGGCATGGGATGTAGTATTCTGTGGGTTCTTTGCACAAGTAGTACAAGGCCTGTGTGCGATGGCAGCAGGAGATGCTCACCGTGAAGAATTTCCATTGAGACAGCCACGACCATTCATGCTTGAGATAAGCACGCTTTCATCAATGTGGAGTACCCATATCACGCCACATCATCACCTTCACAGTGCTTCATGGCTTCACAGCTGGTTGCCGTCCACCAGCAGAAGTCAGAATAGCGCAAGTCTGTCACCGACACTCAGGTTCCCACCTCTGAACCTGAAGGAACAGATGAGGAGCCTGAAGGCACTGATGTGGAGCCAGCAGGTCTCCAGAAGAGGGCAACACGAAGACGCCGGCCCAACTCCAGTGTAATCGGGCCAGACTGGGTGTGAGTTGAGGGCAGCCCAGTCTGCTTTTCCTTTACCACGGCCCATGTAACGGGCAGGCGCCGGATGGCACATATGTATTGCCTTCTCTTCGAGGAGAAACATGAATTTGAACACGTTATCTGAACCGAGCCTGTTGACGTTGGCGGCGAGCTCCTGGCGGCGGCCGGAGTCTCGAGTTCATGTAATCCCCGGCTAGTTAGTGCCTTGCTGCTAGTTCGGTTACAAAGTCCAACCACAACTCAGAGTCCAATTCCAACACATATTCAAATAGATGACGTGAACTGTATGTTTTGTTGCAACACACACACACACACACACACACACACACACACATATATATATATATATATATATATATATATATAAGTGCTATTCTACACTCTAGGTGTAGAATACTATTATACACCAAACTGTTATACTGAGCAAAATTCAGTATCATTCAATATTCATGTTTCAGTATTATTCAGTATTTCGCGGTCCTAGGTGTTGGACATGATGATACTGAACACTCTCCAGTACTGCTCAGTATTTTTTGTACTCAGTTTTGACTTATGGTGTAGAATAGCGTATATATATATATATATATATATATATATATATATATATATATATATATATATATATCCCAGTTACCTAATACTGCTAATAATTTTGGCCATCAACAATAATGTATTCAGAATAAGCAATCTGGTGAAACAAGTGCTTTACGAGAATGAGATATGCATTCCTCTTAGAGCATGCACAAGGCCGAAGCCGCTGGGGGACTTGGGATCATGGACATGCGGCTCGCGACATGAGCCTTTGAGACCAAGTGGCTCTGGCAAAACTGACCACAACAGAGCCTGGAGTGAGCTCTCTCTGCGTTCATCCAAAGAGGCTCTACAATTCTTCCGAGCATCCACCTACACCATCGTTGGGAATGGAGAGGACACCCTTTTCTAGACCGACAAGTGGATCAATGGGCAATCGATGAGAGACCTAGCGCCGTCACTAGCAGCCATGGTCCCAGTGATGGTCAGGCGCTCGCAAACAGTCTGCCAAGCTCTCCTGCAGCGCACTATGTCTGAATTCATCCACCTCTGGCATGCACTAGAGGGTGTTCAGCTCTCGGACGCACCAGGTTGCCTTAGATGGAGGTGGACCTTGGATGGGGCATTCTCAGTGCGATCGGCCTATGAAGCGCTGCATTTGTCCTCACAGACGATGCCATGGGTGGCACTGGGCGCCGCTTAAGACCAAGCTGTTTCTCTAGTTGGCTTTCAAGCGGAGGCACTGGACAGCTGACCGCAGATGCCGCCATGGCCTGGATGCGCATGATAGCTGCCTACTCTGCGACCAAGCGCCAGAGACCCTTGACCACATTGTTGTGACCTGCTCATATGCAAAACAAATTTAGTGGAGCATCAACGCAACAATGAACGAAACCGGCATGTTGCAGCAGTGCAACAACATTCTGGACTAGTGGGAGGCTTGGCGCAGCCTCTGGGGAGGGGAGTACAGGCATGGAGCAGACTCCATCTTTGTGCTTGTGGCTTGGGATCTTTGGAAAGAGCGGAATGCCAGACTATTCCGTGGTGCAGCGGCACAACCCCCACACCTGCTAGCCTCAATCAAGCATCAGGCAGAGCTCTGGGTGCAAGCGGAGCAAAAGCCCTTGGGAGATTATTGCAGCGAGTAGTACACTAGTGTAGCAAGCAAGCTTGGGGTCGGGCCTGTGCTTTAGTGCTATATCTTTCAAAACCTGACCTTCATGTAAAAATGTTTTCTATCTCTTAATACAAAAACGCGCAAGCCTTTTGCATGATCGAGAAAAAAGAACATGCAGTGTTCCTTATTCTGGAGCCTCATCAACAATTCACAGCGCTAATAAAAAACTCAGCGATTTGAGCTGTGGCTATCCATCTAATATATAATTGCAATCCTTGTTACCTCTTGACTAGCCTAATTAACTATCTTCTTCCTAACCATGCATGGTAACAAAGGCCCACGAATTCTGTATTTCATCTCTAAGCACTAGCCCTGGTGGAGGCAATGTTTTCCTAAACGTTAAACGGTAAGCAGTCGGTCACTTGCTGTTTAGCCATTATTCAGGCTAAATAGTCCATTAAATGGGCTAAACAGATGATTAAACTGGCTAAATGGATGATTAAATGGAAACAGCCTACTATTGTGTAGCATTTGCACGGCATTTAAACAGTCTAAACGGCCGTTTAGGCGAACTATGGGCGGACGTTGGTGACCTCAGAACTTCCAAGTGAGGATGTGGTCTCATCATCTCCGGCGGTGGTAGGGTGGCTGCCTATCTCATGCTATTGCTAGGTTTGCCTCTGTTGCTTGATAGAAAGACTAGTAATGCAGCTGATCCTGATGCTTCCTCCTCCAATCCTATACACAATTTCTACAGCAAGATCACTGGAGGAGCAAGCTAGAGTTTGCAATACCGACCTCTGCTCCCTTCCCAGCTATTTTATACTCAGGTTAGAGAGGCTGAAGCAGTTGACCAGGAGGCACAATCTGATTCAATGCAATTACCTATGCATATCAATTAGATAGTAACTCCATTGAAATGTAGCCAGATACTAAATGTCAAGTCCAGTAGCTAATAGGTCATTCGAGCATAGCATGATGCCTCATCAGGTTTTCACAAATTAAATGTCTGAATTAGGATCTGACAAATGGAACATGATTGCTAAACATGCATATTCATCGGAAAGTCTTATGGTTTTATCTTCATACAAACCTTTTCTTTGCTGAAATTTTTTTGGATGAAGTTAATTAAAATTTAAATCCAGCAAACTTTTAACATATATGACAATTAAGTAACTGTGTGTACAGCAATATACTATTTAGTTCAATTGGTTGAACACAATTCTTCAGGTAATCAGTCCAGCTAGAGTATGTGCATACACCTACAATGCATGGAGTGTAACCATCAACTCGAATTCAGACAAAGAAGTAGATTTCATTTGATTTTCAATCATATTATCCAGTTCAATTTCAGGCTTAGACAGGAAGGTACATGACTATTCTACCAAATTGGCTCTAGCAAAACAGAGGTGCATGCCATCTTCTCATACATTCCTTGACTATGTCCTCTAGCATCCTTTTGGGCTTATCCGGAAGACCAGTATGTTTGTTTATTGCACTCTATCCTCACTACCAGAAATCTTGTCTTTGCCGAGTGCTAAATTGTTTGCCGAGTGCATTATTTTGGGCACTCGGCAAACTTGCTTGTTTGCCGAGTGTTTTTTGCACTCGTCAAAGAGTGCTTTGCTTAGTGTTTTTTTGCACTTGGCAAAAAGCTGCTTCAAAGCATATTTTAAAGTAGTAAATTAATTCAAATGAAAAGGTCTTCTACTACAAAGTTGTATATCTTTTAAGTTCTACAAATTTTATTTTGGTCTTTTCTCCATTCGACAATACGACACTAACGTTGTTCACAAAATCTATATCAGTCTCATAAGTTTCATGAAACTATATATATATATATATATATATATATATATATATATATATATATATATATATATATATATATATATGGAAATTCCTTTGTACACGTACGTGTAGTTACTCTCATCTTCAATAAACTACATTGTGTATGTATTTATACTTGTTTATCGGTTTGAGTATGTTTATATACTTATATTAAGATACTCTAGATCTTACCACGCGAAAAATTTTCAAAAAAAATTATATTTTAAATATATTACTAAAATGCCACTACTATATTATATACAATAAGTATAACCATATACTCTATGTATGTATGCATACTTAACATACATATCACTCTAGATGGTCTAGTATGATCATATACTTTGTCTATATACATTTCATCCGGTCATATACACCTTAAATCTAGAGATATAGAGATGAGAGTAATTACACGCGCGTGTAAAAGAAACGCGTCCTATATATATATATATATATATATATATATATATATATATATATATATATATATATATAGTGAACAAATAACCAAACAACCAAAATAAACTTTGTAGATCTTGAGAACTTATAGAATTTTGTAGTTGGCAATTATTTCACTTGAGTTCATCTAGTCATGCAAAATTATGTTTGAATTTCAAAAATTTAAATTTTAAATTTTTTAAATGACCTCGAATGGAAAAACAACCAAAATAAAAATTGTAAATCTCAAAATGTTATGAAACTTTATGGTTAACAACTTTTTCATTTGAGTTCATCTTGTCATGCAAAACTATGTTTGAATTTTAAAATTTTAAAATTCGATTTTTTCAAATGACCTCGGATGTAAAAGTAACTTGAATAAAAATTGTAGATCTCAAAAAGTTATGAAACTTTGTAGTTGACAACTTTTTCATTTGAAATCATATTACCATGCAAAATTTTGTTTGAATTTCTCAAATTTGAAATTCAAATTTTATAAAAGACCTCGGATGGAAAAACTTCCTAAATAGAAGTTATAGATCTCAAAAAATTATAAAACCTTTTAGTTGATAACATTTTGATTTGAATTCGTTTAGGGCCTCAAACAATTAATTTATACTTGATTTGTTATAATATGTGGGGAACCAAAACAGAATATAGACACAAGTGATAGTATGGTGCAGTGGTTAGTGAGGCAGACGCGGGAGATGGATGTTGTGGGTTTGAATCCTGCTAGCAGCGTAGCGTGCAAAAAACACTCGACAAAGAGCTTTTTTATTTTGCTAAGTGTTTTTTTTGCCAGTGTCTTTTTACAAAAAGCACTTGACAAAGAGTTCTTTGCTGCTAAAATCTTTGGCGAGTGCTCTGGTGTCTGCCGAGAGCCTCTGGCACTCGGCAAAACAGACGAATCCGGTGCTGATGTCCATGGCTCCTCTCTAATGGCCCAAGAAGACGGCGATGCTCATTGGCATGTCTCGATACCATCGCGAAGGACCACAATCACGTAGGAAAATTGTCGTCGCCCTTATGTACAATTGCCACTTTGTCAAGCCAGGACCGGAGGTTCTCAAATATCAATTCATTTTATGTGCACAAAGCTAGGAAGACCATGAATTTAAGTTCTCACTTCTCAATTGCAGAAACCTCTAGATCTGAAACCTGACAGAATAGTTGTACTACATGTGTGTGGAGTGGTTCAAGTGCATCCTGTGAGTACAGTCATGAATGAAGCTTGGACTTGATGCCATTGAGCTAGCTAATGCGCTTCATCCTGTACTGTCGAGAATTGCATTGACAGTGAACATTTGTCAAGTTTGTATGGGCAGGTCTGATTATTTTTGGAGATCGGAAGATATAGCCCGTTTTTTATTAAGCGGAGTGAATTACAAGTCAGCTATGACGGTTAGCTTAAACGGCCGTTTAGACCGTTTAAACGTCGTGTAAACGCTACACAGTGGTACACCGTTTCAGTTTATTCATCCGTTTAGCCCGTTTAATTGACCGTTTATCCCGTTAAATAGACTGTTTAGCTCGAATAATAGCTAAACGGCAGGTGATTGACTGTTTACCGTTTATTAGTGTTTAGAAAAACATTGCTATGAGAGAACCCTCATAGCGCAAATTACACATCACTAAGATAGTAGTGCCTAATCTGAAATAAACATAAGAGCGATAACAGATACAAAAAGAGAGCGACTGCCCTCAACACCCTAGACCTACCCCTGTGCCTGCGGTAGAAGAACACAGTGGACTCCTGTGCCAAAGACCAAGCCATGGTGGTAAAACATCCACCCACGAATCAGATAACCATGGCGGTAAAGCATCCGCCTACAAACCGGGCCAACACACTCTCGGTAGCAAAGCATCTACCATAGAGGGGGCCGCATGGCCAAACAACTGATAGCGTCAAAGCATCCGCCAACTAACTAGGCCAACACAATCTCGGTAGCAAAGCATCTACCACAGAGCGGGCCAAACGACCAAACAACCAAAAGTAGCAAAGCATCCGCTAGACCAAAAGCGATAGCAGCAAAGCATCTGCTAGCAACAACAACGACGACAAGCATGCATCAACGAAGAAAGTGCTTAGCGGCAAAGCATCTGCTAGTAACGACGCCAACGAGGTCAAGTGTCGCGGGACAATCCATTGCGATAGAACATAGACACACACTGGCACAATAGATGACTTCTCTAGGAGCTCGCCGCACGACAGTAACCATCGATGTCGCGATGGCCGAACAGGGGCAAACGACGGGCCAAAGAGATTCAGCAGCAACGTCTTCAGGAAGGAGGTGAAGCCCAAGGCACGGCCCTGGATGCCATCATCATTGGCCTTAGAAGCATCTAAGGCTGGGCTTTTGCCCAGAAATCCGGCAATGGCGCGGAAGTAGAGTCCCCAGAGCACCGCCGCACAAGCCCCGGTCTGGCCAGTGGGGCGCTTGCTCCAGCCCCGCACAAACCCACCAGCCACATCGCCATCGAAGGGGAGCACACGAGCTGCGTCCTCGAAGACGGAGAGGCCAGCCTTGAGGCCACAGCGACTAGCAGCGCCCACAACGACTAGCAGCGCCCACACCCGGCTGTAGCCGCGAACGGGGCGACCCACAGCACCAGCGAAGGAGAGCGGCGGCCAACGGATGGAAATAAGGATCATAATGGGTTTGTTATCATGCATATATTTGTTAGAGCAGATCCAATTCTATACCTCAAAGCATTCCAAACATTGTATATTTCATTTTGATTGTATCCGACTTGGGAGACACAATGATGCAATCTAATTTTCATTTGGAAATGCATTGAGATCAATCAATCCAGTGAAAAGGGCCCCTTTAGGAATTCGTCCTCTTCATTAGAACACATAATGTTTATTCTTAGTTCTTAAGCCTGAGTCATTCAACGTAATGAGCATCTGCTCAGTCCTGGTGCACGCATCTGGCTGCCTGATAGCTTTGCTTAAACATAGCTGACCTTCAGCACTTGCTATGAACCGGGGTGCTAGCATAAATGTGTGACAGTGAGAGACCATACTGCCGCCGGCTTTCCTAGAGTTTGACGCCATCTGAGTGTAGCCATCTCGGAACTAGAGATTTGGCGCCAGCCCTTGTTTATATCTTACTTCCACCTGACAGAGTAGTAATGCACGGTCCATAGAACTCTTTGCTAAGCTGGTGACCACCTAGTGCGCTTGTTGCGCGTTGGTTGTATTGTAAACTCTTTCTTCTTAATATAATGAGAAACAGATCTTCTACGTATTCGAGAAAAAAGACAAAGTGGTAATACAGGCGTTCCAGATGCCTCCTACTCCTATACACAATTTCTATAGCAGCATCACTTGGGTGGCCAGAAACACTACTGGCTTCCTGGTCCATTCGCTGCTGGTTTATACGCAGGTTAGACTAGAGAGAGACCGTAAAAATTCATTGAAATATAGCCAGGCACTTACCGCTCATACGAATGAGTCACTAACTAACAATCCATTGAAGGCAGTAAATGTGAAATAAATTCCAGTACAAGCAGACACTTCTGGAGGTCCTGCAAGCACAACTGGTGCATTGTTAGGTCGGGTTCGTTGGGCTACTTTTTCTAACCAATATGTAAATTAAGTTCTAGGCTAACCGAAGGTGATCTAGAAACTGTATGCAAGCATGTACTATTTAATTTGATTGGTTCAACACAGTTATTCAGCGTAATCATTCCAGTTAGATTATGCTCATATTAACTACACAGCATGGAGTGTAGCGTCACTCAAATTAAGATAAAGAAGTGCATGTGAGTAAATTTTCAATCACTTTGTTTGTTTCAGGCCTTGTTCAGTTCACCCAAAAAACCAAAAAACTTTTCAAAATTCTTTGTCACATCGAATCTTGGTGCACATGCATAGAGCATTAAATATAGATGAAAACAAAAACTAATTGCATAGTTTACTTCTAAATCGCGAGATAAATCTTTTAATCCTAGTTACTCCATGATTGAACAATTAATGTTTGTCAAATAAAAACGAAAATGCTACAGTGTCAAAATCAAAAAACTTTTTAGATCTAAACAAGGCCTTAGTTTCAGGTTAGTTAATACAGTATGCTAGATGGTCATTACCAAATGGGATCTAACAAAGCAGATCGGCACGGCAGGTGCATGTACATGTGCTTAGACTCTGCCTCTGACTTTCCGGTTTTAGATGAGGCCACGTGGTCTTCTGCCGTGACATTACTTTTCCCCATAAGAAATACGAAGTAAAGATATATTCAATTATATATACGCATATATATTCTCACATTGATTCGATCATAACGCGTTTGGCAAAATGGTACATCATTTGTCTGGTAATACAAAATAAATGTACTTTCATAGTTTCATTACATCTCCACTAACTTGAATTTATCCTGACGAGTACCAGCTAGATCATAAAATTATTCAGATGAAGATAAAAAAAGAGATTATTCAATACAAGATAAAAGGAGATTATTCATAAGATAAACAAATAACATCACAATTATTTAAGTTAGTCACTTAGCAATCGACCTTTGGTTCTATGAGATGATTCACTGAATTGTGAATGGACATTAACAGACTAGAGTACCAGTGCGACGGGTACTGAATTGTGAAGAGGAAGCTAGAAACATCTCTGTTCGGATGTTTCTACCCCATAAGCTGCTCTGCTACAGGCCTGCTCCGACCTAGCGCTGTCATGTGCTGCTATGGAAGTCTCGGATAGGCGAACAGCTGAAGCGCCTAGGACAGATGACAGATCGGAGTCTCATTGGCAGTCCTAGGCCGTGCACAGCTACTCAGAGAAGGGATGGAGACACAGAGAGCCTGAGATATGAGGAGGCGAGTAGCATCGATTCACACTCACCGACATGTGGTTTCCTTTTTTAGGCCATTAACTGGGCTTTAGCAAGGATATCCACAGCTAATTATGAGCGATTAAGAGCAACTCCAGTGGGCCTCCTAAACAGGCCCCATTCTAAATTTTAAGAGGTTGAGTGGAAAAAACAATTCCAGTGAACTTCCTACTTGGGCTCTCATTTTAGGAGGACTCACAAATTTTACTCAGAGGCCCACACGAATAGGAGGATCCTATCCTCTCGCCCGGCTTCCGTCTCCCCTTCTGACGCCCCCGACGTCCCCGACGCCTCCTCCTCCTTGCCCTCCGTGCGAGCACCCCCTCCTCTCCAGGCGCCGCCAGGCAGGAGATACGAGCGCAGCCGCCTCCACTCGCAAGCTCGTGTCCCTGCGCCGTCCTCCCGCCTCCATCTCCGACCACGCGCGCAGACTGCGGGCGCCCTGCCACACACCTCCCCTGGCCGGCGAACTGCCCTTGTCCCCTCCTCCCCAAGGTGCTCCGTCCTCGTCCCCTCCTTGCTTCCATCTCCCCAAGGTGCCGTAGGCCATCGTGATCCGCGCTCGCCACAACCCTAGCGCCACCAGTGTCACCTATGGACGGCAGCACGTCATCAGGAGGATTCTCCGGAGGCGGGCTGCCTCCCCGTCCGACGATGTCTACCACGCGACGTCGTGCTCAGTTCGTTGCGCCGCATTCCCGTCCAGCCACGTCTTCTGTCGACGCCAACCTACCTCGTCGCCAAGAACTTGCTTCTCCCGGCAGCAACAGAAGCGGCAACAGGATGCCTTCTCCCGGCGGCGGCTGCAATGGTGGCAGGATGCCTTCTCGGAGCAGCGGCGTCGGCTACGGCTTACCTCGTCGGCTCCCCAACGCCCCACCTACACTCGGCCCTCGCGCGTTGAGCTTCACAGAGCCTCACGCCGCCACTTGGGACGCCGGCAGAATCACAATATCACCAACAGAAGTCTACCTGATCGCCGACGACGACTTTAGCCCCAACCATTGGACGCCTGATTACTCGGTGAGTTGAGCTAATTGATCAATTAGCTGAATTCTTTGTATCTTAATTCGGTTCGGATCCATCTCATATCACCAAAGGTGTATTATGGGTATTTCCTGGCTTTATTTATTTGCAGCCATGAAACAATGTTGCCCCCATTTGAATGCAGATTTAGAGTATAGACAGCTAAACAAAACAATGGACCTGACCAGGGAGCCTATGTGCTGCCAAAAATGAGATGGACCAAAAACCTATGTTCTGCCATTTTCTGAATGGAACTAAGAGGAAAAGTAGCAATGCCTTGGCATTTCATTATGTCTGTTGCTTTCTCTGTACATGTTTATTACTGCAGTAGCCGATCTATTGTGCACATGTGTCTTCTTAATGTTCATCTGACATCACAAACTACATCAAAAAGAGTTTGCTGGAATGTCTTAATTTGGTGCCAAAACATTGAAACAGTCAAACAGACTATGGTACATCAATCCTGGTGCAAATTGCTGTCATGCTAATGCTTTTTGCCTGATTGCAGAAATATATATAAGTTTGACTCTGATTATTATCTTATAAATGTTGCTAAATATTGTAATCCTGATTGTCAACATTAGCATACTGTAGTTGTGCTAGAAGTGTTTCCATTATATATTTGTTCAAGTCCTCACTTTAATCTGCAACATATTTGCTGCGACATCTCAGCATGATCTCACCTTTCTAATCTGAACATAGGTTGACACTGGTATTCTGGCATGTGTTAATTGTTAGAACACCTTCTGTATTCAAGCAAGAACTGTTTGGATGCTGCCCTCGTCTGGGACTGCCTGGGACTGCCAAGACATACTGATTATGGCCACTAATATTTTCTGAATGTGCTGGAATAATTATTATATTGATGGTTTCTAAAAAATATTATAATCATGTTGCTCTTATTTACACAATTATATCTACTGCAGTCTGACAATTTAAATGACTGAATTCTTTGTCATTGAATCGCCAAATACACCAAGCTCTGTAAACTAGTAGCACTCATTTCTATATATTTCTTTGCAGCAACCAAGGGCTTCAAGTGCACCAGGAAGTGGATATTTCACAAACATTTTGACACATGAAGTGGATGATGATTTAGAATTGTTGAGGCAGCAGGAAGTGCAGGAGGATGCCACTCCAAGTACTGGCGGCAAATCAAAGCGAGGCAACAACTACACTGATCTTGAAGATATCCAACTTTGCAAATCTTGGATTCATATCAGCAATGACCATATCATAGGGAATCAGCAGCCAGGAAAAACTTATTGGGAGAGGATCGCAAATGATTTTCACATGAATAGGGACTTTGAGTCCGATAGGACTCCCAATTCACTCGAGCATCGCTTTGGAATCATACTAAAGGAGTGCATGAAATTCCAAGACTACTACGAGGAGGTCCAGCGTTGTCATCCAAGCGGCATTCCATACCAAGAGCATGTAAGTGATCTTGCACCTAGTTCATCCCATATCTTGTCCTTTCTATATATCTAATCATGCACTTGATCTTTGTTGCAGCTGCTTGAAGCCTATGCAAGGTATGCCAGAATAGCGAATGGCAAAAATTGTCAATTCGAACAGTCCATCCATTGAAGTCCGTGGAACAATGGAGGGGGCAGGCCCCTGCCTGCCTGCCCCCCCTTCTCTTCGCCCCGGCCTTTTGGAACATACTCATCGCCACTGGCTCCAGCAAGGTACAAGAGCATTCCTGGTGCCTCCCGAGCCTACTATAGAAAAAGAATGGAGGGGCCTCTAGGAAAATATTGAATTAAACATTCATCTATCTTGAACCAAAAGAACAAAGCTGAAGAAAGAGCTCATGCTCAGGATGCCTGGTATGGTGTTTATTTCTTCTCCCTCACATTGCTCTTTCATGGACTCCCAGTCTGGCCAAGAAAAGACAGGTCAATAATATCACATTGATGTAAATGTTTGGTTCCATTACTGTGCAGTACTTGGACTCAGTTAACACCTTTAGTTGGGCTCCCGATGAGGTCGGCCACCTGGCCCTGAATCCCATTGTCTAGTTAGAAGTGTTTTTACCTTTTTCTTGCATTACGATGTTTTTTTTACCTTTTTCATCAGTTAACACCTTTAGTTGGTTCCATTACGATGTGTTTTACCTTTTTCTTGCAGCCCAACCCAGT
This sequence comes from Sorghum bicolor, assembly GCF_000003195.3. Taxonomy (NCBI): domain Eukaryota; kingdom Viridiplantae; phylum Streptophyta; class Magnoliopsida; order Poales; family Poaceae; genus Sorghum; species Sorghum bicolor. Next base: position 57,961,794 of record NC_012877.2, on the reverse strand, counting down.
TAGAAGTTGAGGTGACTATGAAGATGTTCATGTTTCCATGTCCTCTTTGTTAAATTTACCGGAAAGAGGGAGAGTGATCAACCGTATCTTCTATTGTTCTCTTGTATACAAATTTTTGAATAAGGCGAATGGTCAAACTTGGTGTCAAAAAATTCAAATGTCTTATAACTTAGGATGGATTGAGTATATTATAACTTGAAAATATAATATATTTTATATAATGACTACGCTTCGATTTGATAAAGTTTATTAAAAGGGAAGTCATGATTTAAGAAGGAACTCTATAATTAGAATAATCTATAAATATATATGTCATTTGAGTTTTTTTTCAGTTATCTTAAAATTTATAGAACATAGTACTGTATTACATGATAGAAGGAGTAATAAATTAAAGATTAAGCATGGGTGAGATGAAGACTGACCAGAAACAACGAAATTGATTCGCAAATGCCCATGCATTGGTGACAAAACAATGCTCATACCAATGCGATGACCATGTGATCAGTCTTCTTGTTCTTGTTAGGGCTTTTTAGTTTCCTTTCCAAAACCTTTCGGATTACTATAGCACTTTCGTTTGTATGTGGCAATTATTGTCCAATTATAGACTAGGTAGGCTCAAAATATTCATCTCATAAATTACATGCAAGTTATTTGTTTTATTTATATTTAATGCTCTGTGCATATGCCGCAAGATTCGATATGACGAGGAATCTTAAAAAAATTTTAATTTTTGGAGAGGAACTAAATAAGGCCAACCACGCGGGAAAGGTGTATTTATGTTGTGAAGAAATCAAGAAAAATAGGAACTAATATCGCTAAGATATCGCAACACAAAAATATTCACTTGCACATTTACAATTTTTAGGCAAAAGCTATATCAAAAAACAAAAGGCTAAAAACTCTGTAGTGTCTGAAAGATTAGCTTGGCACTTGCTCACTATGTGTAAATCTTCCTGGCCCTTCCTGCTGCAACATCTCACGAAGTGCACAAACGCAAACCAAACATTCATCAAATCCCTATCTTTTTAGCACCATCAATCTAAAAACCTCTCGATAAGCTACAACCTAGACCTCTCAAGTCACAAGGATAGGAGAATAAATATTAAATAATTTAAACTGTTGTAAACCAGGAAAAAGCTAAAATGATACCGACAACTTACCATGTGTCCTCAATGAACTACAACAACATTATGGTGTTGTTTGCCGTGCATTTCTGCAGTAACATACAATATTATGACACCCTAGTGGCACATTTGGCTAATATGCCATAATTAAAATTTAGTGGGACAGAAGTGCCAGCACAGTTGGTAGGTAGCAATGGCATTGCATTTGCCCAAGCTGAGGCCTTGTTTAGTTTCCAAAAATTTTTAAGATTTCCCGTCACATCAAATCTTGCGACACATGCATAGAATATTAAATATAAATAAAAAATATAACTAATTACACAGTTACCTGTAATTTATGAGATGAATTTTTTGAGCCTAGTTAGTCTATGGTTAGACAATAATTGTCAAATAAAAACGAAAGTGCTACAGTAGCGGTTTGCAAAATTTTTAAGAACTAAACAAGGCCTAAATGTTAGTGTCAGGAGCACACCAAGGCATCATGAGGTCTTGTTTAGTTCTAAAAAGTTTTTGGATTTAACTATCATAACATTTTCATTTTATTTGGCAATTAGAGTATAATTATGGTCTAATTAGGCTTAAAAGATTCTTCTCACGATTTACAGACAAACTTTGCAATTAGTTTTTATTTTCGCCTACATTTAATATTCCATGCATGTGTCCAAAGATTCAGGCTTTGTTTAGTTTCCAAAAAAATTCAAGATTTCCTATCACATAGAATCTCTAGGGGCGCGTTTGTGAGGATGGCTGAGCCCCCCGCATGCAAGGCGCATGTTTGCGAGCTAGAGCCCACCAGCGAGCTAGGCTGCCGTGGTGCAAATTGCCTTCTCTCTCATGGCTCCACAGATACGCTCAAAAAGTCCGTTTCCTGGGGGCTCGGCTCGCCTGAGCGCAAGAGCGGCTCGTTGGAGCTCAGAGGCGCGCTCATCTCACCTCCGGTCACCTCCTCCTACCTCCTCTCCTCCGTCGCAGCACCGCCGACGCCGCGCTCCCAGGCGCCCTCCCCGTCGTGCCATCCTTGCTCTTGCAGCTGTGGCACGAGCTTGGGGCACTCGCGGCCATGGCCATGATGGCGGCGCGCGGCCACGGCCACAACAACGACGGCGGCGTGCGAGGTCCTCACCGCCCACGGCCAGGACGACGTTTCGCGAGGCACTCGCTGCCCATAGCCAGAATGCCGAACTCACCTCTCGCCATGGCTCGGGGGCCGAGCTCGCCCCGTGTCACCATGGCCGGGGGACCGAGCTTGCTCCGCGCCGCCATGGCCGGAAGGCCGAGCTTGCCTCGCGCCATGGCTAGGGAGGATAAGGAGGCAGTGGTTGCACGGGGAGGAGGAGACAACCATGGCTGCTAGCGCCTGCGTAGGGAGAGGAGATGGAGCTAGCCATGATTGCTCGCCAGGTGCTCGATGATATGCTGGTGAGGCTTTTATGGTGGTAACGCTACCACATCGTACTGTAAAGTTTACTACACTTCTTTGGTACAGGCACACAAACACGTTCTCGTTGTGGCCTGGCTTGTTTTATACAAAGACAAACAAGAGACCTTGCACCAATTGAGACTGGTCTGGAAAGGCCTGGCCCTATTGGGCTGGCCAGGCTGGTCGTGACTAGGGTCACAAACGCGCCCTAGATGCATTCATGGAGTATTAAATATAGATTAAAAAAATAACTAATTACATAATTTACCTTTAATTTGTGAGACGAATCTTTTGATTCTAGTTAGTCTATGATTGAACAATAAATATCAAATACAAATGAAAATGCTGCAGTAGCTAAATCTCAAGATTCCCCATCACATCAAAACTTTCACAACATGCATGGAGCATTAAATATAGATAAAAAAATAACTAATTGCACAGCTTGTCTGTAATTTGCGAGACGAATCTTTTGAGTCTTGTTAGTCTATAATTGAACAATATTTGTCAAAATACGAATGAAAATGCTACTGCATCTTTTTTTTTTGAAAAAAGAATTTGCAACTAAATAAGGCCTACTACTATGGCCTTGTTTAGATCCAAATGGCTACTGTAGCACATTCGTTTGTATTTGATAATTAGTGTCCAGTTGTGGACTAACTAGACTATATAATTAGTTATTTTTTATCTATATTTAATATTATATATATATATGTCTAAAGATTCGATATGATGAAGAATATTGTAAACTTTTAAAATTTCAAAGGCATGAAAACAAGGCTATGTGGGTGGATAGGATCTTGAAATTGGACAAGGTCAAATCGGATAGCATGTAGAGGCAGCGTCCTCCACCGGCAGCATTAAATTGGTTGCAGAGTTCAGTACGCGTGTGCTTCCAGCGTGTTGATATCAAGCTTTAAGTGGAATCGGTTAGTAAACGTCCGCAGCGCTAGCGCGAATTTCAACTCTGAGTCGGACGACGCATGTTAGGGTGGGTATCTGACGCGGGTATTACTCGAATATTTTCGAGTGGCTCCAGCCTCATTATCCTCAGCAAGGTACAAGAGCATTCCTGGTGCCTCCTGAGCCTACTATAGAAAAAGAGTAGAGGAGCCTCTAGGAAAATATTGAATTAAACATTCATCTATCTTGAACCAAAAGAACGAAGCTGAAGCAAGAGCTCGTGCTCAGGATGCCTGGTATGGTGCTTATTTATTCTCCCTCACATTGCTCTTTCATGGACTCCCAGTCCGGCCAAGAAAAGACAGCTCAATAATATCACATTGATGTAAATGTTTGGTTCCATTACTGTGCAGTACTTGGACTCAGTTTAACACCTTTAGTTGGGCTCCCGATGCGGCCTTATTTAGTTGCGAAATTTTTTTGGATTTCACTACTGTAGCACTTTCATTTTTAATTAACAAACATTGTCCAATCATAGAGTAATTAGGCTTAAAAAATTCGTCTTGTAATTTACAGACAAACTGTGTAATTAGTTTTGTTTTCATCTATATTTAATGTTCCATGCATGCATTTGCCGTAAAATTAAATGTGATAGAGAATCTTGAAAAAAAATTGGTTTTTGTTGAGAACTAAACAAGGCCGAGGTCGGCCACCTGGCCCTGAATCCCATTGTCTAGTTAGAAGTGTTTTTACCTTTTTCTTGCATTACGATGTTTTTTTACCTTTTTCTTCAGTTAACACCTTTAGTTGGTTCCATTACGATGTGTTTTTACCTTTTTATTGCAGCGCAGCCCAGTTAGAAGTTGAGGTGACTATGAAGATGTTCATGTTTCCATGTCCTCTTTTTTAAATTTACCGGAAAGAGGGAGTCTTCTATTGATCTCTTGTGTACAGATTTATACAAATACAGATGAGGAATGGCTCAAAACAGACTATCCTACAAAATCGGCATAGTGAGCTAGCGCAGCACAAGGACATGCTGGGCGTGGCAAGTGTCACAGCATGGCACAGCATCCGGAGACTTGGTGAGTGGCGCTGTGTCCTCAGGGATCGCGTCGACCACGTCCAGCGCTTACAATTCGGCATGCGTAGACTACTCCGCTAACACCCCCCCACCCCCCCCCCCCCCCAGTCCCTGCTGATGCAGAGACTGTCTCTGAAGTCATTGAACAGTGATGACGAGAAATCCTTTGTGAAGATATCCGTGAACTAGCGTGTGCTTGGAATCTGCAGGACCCGTAGCTCTCCGAGCCACCTTTTCTCAAACAAAGTGGACTTCGAGCTCAATGTGTTTCATCCGCCGATGATGAGCAAGATTTCGTGCCATGTCCACTGAAGACACGATGTTGCACTATGGAATCGTGGCACCTGGAAGGCTGGAACATTGCAGTGCAGCTCACGGAGAACATTGCATCTGTTTTTAGTTCCTTGCTATATCAGCTCTCAGATGCTGTGTGTAATTTGAGATGGATGCTATGCTGTGCTGTGGACAGTACCATTACAGGCTGTGAGATGGATCCTCTTTGCCCTCCAACAATCCTCTGCCTCTTTACTTGATCTACATTCTCGCCTTTTGTGCTTGACTGCGTGTGTGTACATCTGCCTTTCTCAGATTTCCATCTCATACCTATGTTTGCTTTGTATTGCAATAGGTTCTTGCCAAATAAAATCCTCCATGAAGAGATGTTTGGACGTCACTAGCTATTTAAGTTTCTACCTGTGAGGTATAGTGCAACTTTGAATTATGAAGCTTTTGGATATCCATTTATGCTGTATGTTCTGTTTCCATCAGCTCAGAGAGTAATTACCCTGTGTGCTAACTGAAGATGTGAGGACTAGATGAAGTTCATGCTAAATTTCCATTTGTAGATTCATACTTACTGTCGTATTGTCACCCTACACTGTATTGTTCTGGAGACAAAGAAAAATGTGCAGAGTTCAAGCTTGCATTTATATAAATATACTTATGTCGACACAGTTCCGTTGTCGAACAAAGTATTCATGTTATATTGCTATATTTGCTGACACATTATTCAATGTTCATGCTTACTTTTTCCTCTGCTTAGAGGCATGCTTCATGAATTTCAAATTAACTATTAGCAAAAGTTTTTATCTGGTACTATATATCTGTATGATTTAATAAAATATACAACCAATTCAGCTGCTCATCAGGATTTGGCTATTTTTATTCTAATCACTTTTACTCTGAACTCCTGTAGGTAAGTTTACCACTGAGTTCCTGAATGATGGCTTAAATACATACCAAGAAAACTATATACTCCTTTCACATTTTGCAACCTAGGAGGACATCATTACATAGATATGGTGTCATTGGCTTACTTCTTTCAGTTTTTCATAGATGACTCTATAGAGAAAACATTAATACCCATATTTGATGGTTGGTGTCGTACTATGTAATAGAGCCTAATGTGTCTTTGCTGAGTTAGCTGCAGCCAAAGCATGTCTCTCCCAAGCTTGGCTGTCTTGTTGCCTCTTGTAATGTGTTTATTATAATCCTCTTATTTAAAGAAATAGAAAATGCTATGAATGTTCTATATAGAAAAAAAGTTAGCATATTTTTAGTTGTCAACGACAAAAAGAAGATAGAGAAAGAATGGGTGTAGTAGCCGCAACGGATTCTATAGAGGCATGGTTCTTCCGTGCTGACCCTACTGCTGCCTCGAAACCCTAACCGAGCTTCCCCTGCATCCCGGGCCCGATAAATAAGTCATTTGCGTTGCGCCCCCATCGATCCGAAGTTTGGCCGCCGCACCGCACAGTCGCACTCGCGTAGGCTGGGGCGACAGGATGGCCGATCTGCCCGATGAAAAATTACGGCGCTCTTGGACTTAATTTTCTTTGTGTTAATTAATAATTACTAGTTTGCTAGATATTGGTGGAGAGCTGCTAGCTATGCAAAGTGCTCAGCGCTGCCTAGGACTGTTGTACCAGCCAACAAAGTAAATTATTTCAGGTTGTTAAATAAATCATATTCATATATATGAACTAGAATTGTTGTATTGGCGTTCTCCAATGATATAAGAAAGACTTGATAAATTTGATCAGAATAGCACTTGAGAGCAAAATACTGGAAAACATTAATTATAAGTATATCATTAAAGATTTTATTTCAAAGAACACTAAGAGAATGATAATGTTAAAATAAAGATTATATTATGGAACCAAGAGTTGAATATGTATGGTCCTTGATTTATCGCTAAGCTATCTACATGTTATTATCGTTCTATTTCTTTAGGCCAGTAGGGCCTATTTTAGAGTTTGGAACAAGGCCCGGATTTTAGTGGCACTACCCTGCCTCGCGGACTAGTTAGGGCATGTACAACAGACAGACAGCTGCTGTCTGTAAATTTTTGGAATTTACAATACAGACGGCTAAACAGACAACTTGTACAACCCACAGACAGCTGATGTCTGTTTAACTGTCTACAAATCGTTTAATGTTTGTATGTAGCCATGATCAATCATGAATAATATTTCTATATATCATTGTGTTGCTGATTGATACAAAACAAATCATCAAAATAAATCATACATTATATATAGTGTAATATAATATATTTCATAAATCAAATATAACATATGATCTTCTACCCCAATAAATCAAATATGGTTGAAACATTTATGTCTAATTTTATTTAATTTCATAGCGTTGTCATATGTGCTCAATAAGATCATTCCTTGGATGTCGGTTTTTAATCCATCTCCAATCTTCCTCACAAATTCTTCTACGATTATCCTCGGCTAGAAAATCTTCCATGATGAACACCTCCGTAGGATCAAAATTATCGGCTTTTGGTAGATCATCTTCGTCATCGGCTGGTGGAAGTGGTTCCAACTAGAGAAGAGATCCTATGTAGACTGAATATAGGAAAGTCACCTTTTTATATAGCTGCCTCTCACCGCGCGCGTGACTAGGCGTCGTCCCATTCCGGCTGTAAGAGCAAGTATTATAGTGGGCTGTAAGCTGGCTAGATGCTGAGTTTGAGGAGAGAAGAGAGGAGAGAGAGGAGAAGCGGGCTGTAAGCTTACAGCCAGCCTGAGCACAGGAACCAAGAAACTTTGTGAGAGAGACAAGTGGGCCATGTATTAATAGTGAATAGCTAACTATTGTATGGGTGGGCTGGGAGAAGGGGCTGTATTATTAAACTTGCTCTAAGGCGTGGTGCAGCGTCATCGATGCCCGCCACTTGCTGTGAGCGGACCTCGATCCTCCCGCTCATGCTGCACGCGGCATCTTCCTCATGGACGATGACTATGTATTTCCGCCGCTCTTCTCCCAGCCCTCGATGACAGGCCTGGCGATAATCTGCAGCGACAACCTTGACGGCTGCTTCGCGGCCAACGTTGACATGATCAGCTCATGATTCCATGGTCACTGAAATGCCTCCTCTTGTTCTAGAGATTGGTGGTCAACCCTACCACCGGCGATGGGCGCCCTTTCCCCCACGTCCCGCCTCCGTTTCCGCCCCTGCGCGCCCTTGTTGGTGACAACGATCACGGCTACACCTACGACCATGACGCCATCCTCGCGTTTGATCCGACTATGTCGCCGTACTACGAGGTGTTCTTAATCCCTAGGGTTCCGACGAGGCAGCTGCTATTAAACCCGGATTGGGATTCAGAATGGCCGCCTTCGCCCTTCGTCCTCCGCGTCTTCTCGTCAAGGACGGGGCGGTGGGATGAGAGGCTCTTTGAACAGGAAACACATTGGCTTCCCACCTTGGGGACTGTCGTAGCTGGCATCTGGGAGCAGGAGAAGAAATGAGTTTTTTTCTGAGTGGTCAGGCTGCTACAGCACCTTCTACTGGGGAAGGCTGTACGTGCAATGGCGCCAGAACGGCTTTGTAATGAGGTAATCACTCACTCTATTTTGGCTACTACTCGCTCCTACCGTACTAGTAATTAATGAGTATAGCCTTTGTTTCCCTCTTTCTAAACCTTTTTTTTTTCTAGAATAAACACGTGAAGTGGGACATATCACTTACTCGAATGACCCATGGGTATTGATGCTGGCAGGAATACACAATTGTATATAGCGAAATCAAATTAAAAGGGGGTGTACTATGCAGCAGTTGATGACTACGAATGCCGTCTTCAAGTCTGGTGCCTGGATGAATCATCACATAGCCAAGTGAAGAAATGGGTGTTGAAGCCAGTGGCGGACCCAGGAATTGAAACTAAGGTAGTCCTAAAATTTTTTTTTATGCGCAACACGACAAAATTCAAAGAAAATTTTTGATAAAATAACTATAAAATAAGCAAATTGCGACAATACAATTTAATGTTCAAAGCTTACATTAATTGGTCTGGAACTTGCACAAATAGATTACATATAAGATAAGGTCTTACATAAATATAAATGGCTACTTTAATTTACGCTTTCTCATTGCACTGAAAGCATAAATTATGCCATCCTCGCTTACAGAAGAGAATATATCACGCTCAATAAAGGTAACCAAACAATCGTTCAATAGCCTATCACTCATACTATTTCTCACCTTATTCTTCACTAAACACAAGGCAGAGAAAACTCTTTCAACACTTGCTATCGCCACCGGTAAGATCAATACCAATTTAAGGACTAAGTACACCAAACCATAATATTCATGTTTATTAGTGCCAACAAGCTTGGTAGAGAGCTCACCGAGGGTGGTCAATCCTTGAAATCTGTCATCCATCTTCACATCTTCAATATATGTGCCAAGTTGAATTTCAAGTGTCCTCAAATCCGAACTTGAAAAATCTTGGGGATAATAAGTTGCAAGCTTAAGAATTTTCTTAGCATCAAATGAGGCAAATGAATTGGAAGGATTCAATGCTGCCATACAAATAAGCAATTCTCTACTAACCTCATCAAACCGATTCTCAAGCTCTTGATGAATTCTATCAATAATACCAATATACACTTCTCTTCTGTAATGATCATCAATTGTTTGTACATGATAAAAATGATGGGATCTTCCATGAGGCTCATATTTGCTATCCATTGCAGGAATATCAATAGAGAATTTGATGCAAAATGATTTAACCTTCTCTAAGAAATCTTCCCACCCATTAGACCTCAATTGTTGGAACCTTATCTTTGCCACACCAACAAGTGTCATTGCATTAACAATATCTTGGTCTCTCTTTTGCAAAGATTGAGACAACTCATTGGTGTACCCAAGAATCACAAGCATCAAGTGGGCATTGAAAACAAACTCAAATGACTCTAAAATCAGAACCATAGCATGTATATTTGGCCAATCATCTCTTTGTGTGGGATCATTTCCAAGGGTTATGAGTACTTCGCGAATGGTTGAATACATGTCAATGATATGCAAAACAGTTCTATAATGAGAACCCCACCTAGTGTCACCAGGCCTAGCCAATCCCATCTCTTGATTTAACCCACTTCCACTTTCTATTTCACCCAATTCAAGTGCTTTCTTCAGTTTTCGTGCTCTAACATCTCGAAGCATATCATGGCGTTTGCAAGAAACTCCAACAATATTCAGCAAGCGTGAAACATTAGCGAAAAAAGTACTAGCTCCAACATCTCCTTTTGCAACTGCAACAAGTACTAATTGGAGTTGATGTGCAAAACAATGCACATAATAAGCAGAAGGAGTCTCTTTCATTATCAATGTTTTCAGCCCCTTAACCTCTCCTTTCATGTTACTAGCCCCATCATATCCTTGCCCACGACATAAACTAAGAGTCAAGTGATGACTAGTGAGTAGAGATTGAATAGCTGCTTTAAGTTCCAAAGAAGTGGTGCCAGGAACATGAACTATTCCAAGAAACCTTTCACAAACACTTCCACATTTATCAACATAACGCAAGCAAACTGCTAGTTGTTCTTTATGTGATATATCACTACATTCATCAGCTAGAATTGCATAGTAATCATCCCCAAGTGCTTCAAGTATGGATCTAGTAGTTTCCTCAGAGCAACATCTAATAATTTGTTTTTGTATGCAAGGGGAGGTCAATGTGCAATTACCTCGGGCATTTTTCAGAACCACTTTGTTCACCTCTTCATTATTTCCTGCAAGCCAATTCAAGAGTTCAAGAAAATTCCCTCTGTTGACACTTTGTTCAGTTTCATCATGCCCACGAAAAGCTAATCCCTGATTCAAAAGAAACCTCAAACATCTGAGTGAATAAGTCAACCTAGCCTTGTAATCAGCTCTATCCTTTTCTGACACCTTCACAATGACAGTATCAATTTTGGTACTATTTTGCACAAATAAGCTGTATTTCTCTTGAGCAAACTTGTGTAAAGTTGAATTCTGATGTTTGTCAAGTGCAATAGCTCCAACATTCCAATTATTCCAACCTTCTGTAATAAATTTTCCACTTCCTTTACCAAATAAATAACACTGAAAGCAATATGCTGCATCCTTGTCTACACTATATTCAATCCACGGGTACTTTTGAAACCAAAGAAAACTAAAGCGGCGATCTTTCCCATAGATTTTTCTGAATGGATAGACATAGGTATAAAGATGACATGGGCCTTTTAAAATGTACCTTCTTCTGATAGAATCTTGTTCATTCACATCAAAGAATAAAATAGGGTTCCTTAGGCCTGGGTCATGCTCAAGAGAATCGACATCAGCATCTGCAACTAGAGGCGGTTCTACTTCTACTGCTTCTATCTCTTCTTCAACTTCATCTGTTGTGGGTAGAGTTGTGGTGCTTGTAGCTGTAGGTGTTTCTGTCCCTTTATCCACAGGTAAAATACCACTTTCTACACTCGCAATTAGAGGATCTTCTACAATTGGAATAGACAACTCTTCATGAATAACTGGAATTGGTGGAGCAGTCTGAGTTGCAATTTTTTTCTTCTCATGTTTCTGGAAAAGAACTGCTATATTTGATTTCTTCATGTCTCAACTTCCTAAAAATATATCAACAAATTCATTCAATTATTGGCTCTAAGTCAAACAAAATCACAGTCTCACAGATCTGGGAGAAAAAAATCAACTCACAGTCTCATTGACGCCTGACGGCCGGGGTCGAGGGAGGCGGCGCCGCGGCGGGTCAACGGCAGGCCGACAGCGCAGCTGCGCAGGGGCGCTGGCGCACTGCGGGGCTGGCCGGTGTCCGCGCGTGATGGGCTGACGGCGTCCGCGCGTGACCGCGTGCGGCACGGGGGCGCCACGACTCGCCAGCTCCGCCTCCGCGGTGGGCGCGCGAGGCGCGACGGCGCGACTCGGCGTGGCAGCAGGCAGCGGGCAGCGTCAGTGGCGCAGTGCGGCACAGGGGCGGCCAGACCCCTCCTCGCCCAGTTGCCCTCGAGGCCTCGACTCAGATGCGGATGCGGGAGCCGGGAGAAACCATGCCGTCACGCTGAGAAGCAGGGAGAAACCGAGAACGAGAAAGAGAATGGGCCAAGTTTCTATGGCTGAAAAGAGTACTAAAAAAATTTTGGGTCAAAATCTAGAGTAGTTCTGTGCCTACCTGGACTACCTATTGGGCTGCTGCCACCGAGGAGGAGCTACCATGCATGTACCATTAATAATGAACCATGGTTTTTGGGCGGTGCTATGGAGATGAGTAGATGACAATGACGACACCTTAGGGATTGTTTAGATCCAAAAACTTTTTGGTTTTTGACACTGTAGCATTTTCGTTTTTATTTGACAAACATTATCCAATCATAGAGTAACTAGACTTAAAAGATTCGTCTCGTGATTTACAGGTAAACTGTATAATTAGTTATCCTTTTTATCTATATTTAATGTCTCATGCATGTGTCGTAAGATTCGATGTGATGGGGAATCTTGTAAAGTTTTGGGTTTTTTGGTGCATCTAAACAAGGCCTTAGTTGGAGTGGAGCTCTGACATCGAGGATATTCTGTCTGAGAGTGAAGAATTAATAGTGGTACCTCGCTGCAATCGCGATTTCCTTATGTTCCTTAATTGGATTCGATCCTTATAAGGAGGTTGTCTTCTCTTGCATCAATCATGTCACAGATCGCCTATCATTTAAATTGTTCAAAGATTCAAGACCTAGGCAGCATGGACTACCGTTTTTTAATGAAACAGAAGGGGTCGCCCCCTACTGGACTTTTATTGAAAATAAAAAAGACAGTTCTCCATACAAGGAATCAAGAAACAAAGAAGAAAACAAAGAAAATAAGACTGATTATACAAAGCTGTGCAGCCATGAATCTAACAAAAGCTTGTAATCCTCCTTGGCTCTAAGCTTAACCCAAGCCAACTATTTTCTGAGAACAGTCTTGCAGTTCTGAATGGAGTGGTGTAGATTTTTGAAGATGCAGTCATTTCTTTGCGTCCGGATGGCCCAAAGCATGGAGATAACAATTTCCATGAAGATTGGCGTTTGTAAATGAGCCTCGAATAAAGACAAGGTTGCTATAGTGTCATTTTGAATTAAATTGGCCATGCCCAACAGATTCCAGCAGGACTGAGCGAAATGACAGTGAAAAAACAAATGTTGAAGTGATTCCTCAGCACTTTGGTGATAGAGCACACAACTGTAGCTTTCTAAAAACGTGTTTTTCCTTTTCAAAAGTTTTCTTGTACTAAGTCTGTGTTTGAGAAGTAGCCAACAAAAGACTTCCCTCTTAGGCTGGCAGGAGGATTTCCAAAGCCAAGAATAAACTGGTGAAACCTGCCTAGTTCCCAAAAGCTGCGCATAGGTCAAGCTGGAAGTGAATTCAGGGGATCCCCAAATGTATGACCAAATGTCCTTCCCTGGCTGCAAGTAGAGAGAATCTAGAGAAGAGGCTAGCTGTTTGAATTGGTCAAAAGCTTCGTTGGATAGTAGAAAGTGAAAATGGTCAGACATGTCATCAACAGACAAAAAATTCTGCACTATGATAAATTTATCTTTAGAAAAGGAAAGTAACTCATGAAATTGATGGCCAAACAAATTACCATTCCATATGTCTGTCTAGAAGAAACAAGTGGAGCCATCTGTGACCATGGCAGATGCTATTTTTGTAGGAGTCCAACAATTTGAGGATATCTCTCCACCAAAAGGAGCATTTTGTGTTTGAAACCACTTCCATAATGTTGCTGCCAAATCAGATTCACCCATGGAACATCAAGCTTGTTGAAAAACTTATGGAAGTGCTTTAGAATCAGACTTTTCATTCTGGGTTTAGGACACCAAGGCCACCATTCTCTTTCGAGTCATAGACCAAATCCCAAGCTGCTTTGGGAGGTTTTTTACTGTAAAGATTCGAACCTCTCCATAAGCAGTGTTTTCTAAACTTGTCAATTTGCTTGATTACAGTTCTGGGTAAAAGGAAAGTGCACATTGAGAAGGTTGGAAGGGCTGTTAGTACAACATTAGTCAGCTACAAACATCCAGCTTCACTCAGGAAAGAAGATATACTAACCATCCTTCTCTCACATTTGAGACCAAAGGCCAAAAATCTGCTACTGTGGATTTTGACGGGCTCAACGGGAGTCCTAGATAGGTGAAAAGACAGAGATCCAACAGTGCAGCCAAAGGTATTTGCCAGAATGTTATCATCAACATTGATTGGGACAATCATAGATTTTTCATAGTTAACCTTTAGCTCAGTCGATTCTATAAAGGTGTTAAAAATAGCTTTGAGGAAGAAAAGTTGATTGGTGCTGCCTTGAAGAAAAATGAGGGTATCATCAGCATATTGAAGAATTGGGAAGTCTTAATCATTGGGTAAATCAAGAGGCAGGGTTAAAAGACCTTGTTGCTTGGCTGCATTGAGGATAGTTTAAAGAAAGTCTGCTCCCAAAACAAAGAGGAGGGGGGGGGGGGGGCAAGTGATCACCTTGCCTGACTCCTCTTCTACAGTGAAACACTTTTCCAGGTACTCCATTTAACAAAAATGCTGAGATCCCTGAGGTAAAAAATTGCTTCATCCAGGATAGCCATTTTTTAGGGAAACCCTTATTTTGCATTATTTTACGACATCAACTCATGCTCCACTTTGTCAAAAACTTTTTCAAAGTCAAGCTTTAAAATAATTATTTCCTTTCTTGATTGGTGACAAAGGTGCAAGTATTCTAGAGCCCAAGCTAAACAGACATGAATGGATCTGGCTTTAATGAAGCAATATAGATGTTTGTGAATGATTGAGGGCATTTCCTTATGTAATCTGTTGGCCAGGAGCTTAGTGATAACCTTGATAGAAGTATTAAGTAAAGATATTGGCCTATAGTCTGAAAACCTTGTGGTGCTATCATGTTTAGGAATGAGGGTTATATGAGAACCATTCAGACTTTGAAGACAGATGTTGCCCTAAAAGAAAGCTTGACATAAAGCAAAGAAATCAGTGCAAATGAAAGGCCAACATTTCTTGTAAAAGTCTGTGTTAAAGCCATCTGGTCCGCTTTCTCAGATGGCAACTTCCTAATCACTGAATCAATTTCTTGTTTAGTAAAAGGAGATACTAGTGAAGATAGATCTTGTGTAACTAGAAGAAAACTTGGTAAGTAAAAATTTATACCAGTAAAAGAGGATGGACCCAATCTTTTTTTGAAAGTATTCCAGATGAGAGATGCCTTGGCTTCATGGTCAGTTACCAATTGACCTGTGGAATCCTCTAAGGAGGTAATGAGGTTTTTCTGAATTTAATAGTTGCATTTGCATGGAAAAATTTGGTATTGGCATCACCAAGGGTAACCCATTCAATTGAGCCTCATTGCTGCCAATACATATGTTGCTGGTGTAGGAGGGATGTTAGCTTTTGCTCCAGATTTTTCTTAAAATTCCATTCAGGAATGGACAAGTCTCTGAACTTCTCAATATAAAGCAATAAAGATAGAATGAGCTTCACGTTAGAGATAATTAACTTTAAATTTGAGAGAGACCTGCTCCAAGCTTTTAGGACTTTCCTTAGGTTCTTAAATTTTGCTGTAATCAACTTTGCCATATCAGTAATGTGAGGTGGGGCATACCAACCCTGCTGCACCATTGTCAAGAAATCTTGATGCTCCATCCAATAGTGTTCAAACCTAAAGGAACTTCTATTTAGAATGGAGGTAGAAATATTAATAACACAAGGGACATGATCCAAAGTTTCGGTAACTAGGAAAGAGGCAAACATGTTGGGGTAGGTAACAGTCCAGCAGACAGAGGTAAAAAAACCAATCTAGTCTCTCTAGGAGTGGTGGAAACTGTTTGTTTGACCAAGTGTATCTTTGCCCTTTTAGAGGAATTTCCACAGTCCCAAGTTTGCTTATGGCTTCATTGAAGAGATACATTTCATTATGGTCTGCACCAGGTTTATTTCTATCTGAAGGGTTCCTATAAAGATTGAAATCACTCACAATAAGCCCATTCATGTGATCAGGCATATGAATGTGTTTAAACCAAAGAAGGAAATCTCTTTTACCAGCAGCTGTGCAGGGTGCATAAATGTTCAAAAGAATCCAAGAGTCAGAATTGTGGATGGAAGAGAATTCCATGGATAGACAATACTCATTCTCAAAAACTTTGGTACCAGAAAAAAGAGAGGACTTCCAAATAATAATGGTACCTCCAGAGGCACCAACAGAAGGGATGTATCCAAAAGCATCAAAAAGGGAAGGACAAATTCTTTTAATAAATATGAGATCAAAAGAAGATTTTTTAGTTTCTTGGAGACAGATTACATTGCAGTTGCTGTCCAAAATTCTGTCTCTTACTGCATCCCACTTTTTTTAGAATTTATTCCCCTAACATTCCAACTGAAAACATTCCAGTTTCTAGTAGCCATAAAACAAAATAAAAGGGAGAGATGGCTAGGAATAGATACTAGAGCAGCCAAGTGCTGGAAGCTCCTGGTTCCCCATCAGACTCCTTGTTTGGGTTTTCATCAGTAGTCTTAGGGGAGTCCTTCTTGGTCTTCTTAGACACTGATTTCCCTTTTGCAGGCTTGTCATTGAGTTTGGAAGAGGAGAGCTCTTTAGGATCAATATCACAAAAGGATGCACCTAGGCTTCTTATCATCTTTGGGGAAATGGTTGGAGGGTTAGCAGAGCTACCAAGATAGTTTTTGTGATGTATAGACAAGTCTTTTCCATATACACCATGTTGGACTAGAAACTTATAGAAATTACTTTTCCATATATGTCATGTTGGACTCTAGAGTTTCTTGTAAAAAAAATAATTTTAAGCTCCATCCTAAATTCTCCTTGCTTTTCGAAGATACTAGTGGTCATGCACGTGCGGTATGCACATCTTTATAATTGTGTTATGTGACGTATTATATATAATATTATAAAAAATATGAAGGTGCTATATTATTATAGTATATGAAAAATTTTAAAACCATTAAAAGTTCTTGTTTTTTATATAAAAAACGTACTATCGATGATATGAAGCAGAAGTGTAATGATCTTAACTACCCAAATAATTGCACCGCACGTAGTAAGGAAGCAAGCAATTTGAACCCACCCCTACACCATAGGATTAAAAACGTAAATAATGATACAGGAAGCAAGCAAACAAAATCCAGTGGAGTTCCCTGTGCCAAATGACACACAAGAACTAGGTGGAATAGCCACAATTAGTAGTGTATCCATTGATTGTGCCAAATTCGGTGACATTTGTATCGAAGGGTGAGGATCTTGCATGCCCCCCTATGCGTCCCTCCCCATCACCGACCACGACAACAAGACGTCGACGCAAAGGCCTATGATAGATCATGCATCACTTCGTCGAAGTGCACGCCTTGCGCAATGTAGTGTGTTAAAAGATTTGGGCATTGTCGGGAATGACGGGAAATTCAACGAGAGTGTGTTTGAAGACTATGCAGACCACCTGCAACAACTGTTGTCGCCAGACCTTCTCAAGCCATTGATGGGCTTAAAGGGCCGAGCTTTTTGGAACATGATGACGGAGGTCTCCTCGCACTTAAGTTAGTTTGTTTAACTTCTTCGGGGTCCCTTGTTGTTTGCTCTTGTTGCAAGCAGTTCTTCATCTTGATAGAGTTGTATGCTTCATCGTTGCTTGGTAGTTGTTGCTTTTCCTTTGTAGGTGCTGTTTTTCCACTGTAATCTCTTGAAGCATCGTTGTTTGCCCTGTCTGGGCCTTCTTCTTGTTAATATAATTGGCAGCTCTCATGCCTGATTTGTTTTAACAAAAAATCCAACTATAATCAAATTAATCCGCCCATGGCTACAAGAACAAATCCATAAATACCATGATTGGTGGAGTCGTTATTGTCCGCCACAAACATGGATCACGTTACAATGTCATAGGAAATCAGAATTCAGAAACCAGATTTGCTTCAGTTCTACAACTCAACATCAATTTGGAACAGATTTTGGAAGTGCTAACAATCACACAAAATTTTGTTCGACAAGAAAGCAATCTATACAGGAGATCCATCAACATTGTGGCTGGACAGTTGACGATTCAACCCAACTGATACCTCACTTCTGCTCCCGCGCGCCTGTGTCAACTTAGGTGTGTCTATGACCAAGGATTTCAGTGTTGGCATCGAATCTTCCTGCTACCATGCCTTTCTTAATGATCACAAGTGATTCTTGATATCGAAACCAAAGAGTCCTTTGGGGTTGTTTGGTAGAGCTCCACCACTGCAAAAAGTTAATCAGGATCTGAGATTCACCTGGATCCACCGTGCAGCAGCTCCACCGTGGATCTGAGATTCACGATTGTTTGGTACAACTCCACCTATGTATCTATCTCACTTGCACCTGGGCCCCATGCGTCAAAGGGAAAAATGAAGAAAATATAGAATAAAGTCATAGACTCGTTCCTCTTCCTCTTGATGCACGCAGGAGGAGAGGCGAGCGGAAGGTTTAGGATTTAGGGTTTGCATGCAAGCGCCCATCTTTATTAGATAGTTCTCGTCATAAGCGGAAGGCACTAATGGCTAGTATCTGTGATGATGATTAGACTCTGCCAAATTAAGGGCCAGATGTTTCATATTATTGTGAATTTCTAGGGTTTATCTTTTTTTTTTCTAGCGCGTCTGGTGAGAATTAATGTGGTGCCTCCGTTGGGGCCTCTAATTAGTAATAGTAAGAATAAACTACAATAGATCTAATGGCTAATATCTATGATGATGATTAGACTCTGCAAAATCCAGGGCTGGATGTTTCAGATTATTTTGAGAATTTCTAGAATTTATCTTTTTTCCTAGCGTCTCTAGTGTGAGAATTAACGTGATGCCTCCGTTGGGGCCTCAAATTAGTAGTAGTAAGATTAGAATGTCAGATGAACTCATCTCAAAATTTGGACATCTGATGAAATGTAACAACACTCGCTTAATATTTTATTGATCGAGATATAAGAATGCCACCGCCAGGTAGTATTATTATTTCCTGGGGTTAATCTTACGTATAGTACATAGCCCGTACAAGAAGCTAAAAATCACATACTATATATAGTTTGATCATATAAGAATGTCTTTTTCAGCTTTAATTTCCCCGTCGATCGTCCTTTTCATGAGAAACTAATAGGGTACACCGGGGACTTGTCCTGCCCGTTGAAGAGCCCAAAGTGCTTCTCCGTCTCGTCCCCCTGCTTCTTGTTCTCGTTGAACATGGCGAATATGTAGGTTTCCAGCGGCCCGGACCTCTTGGGCGTGCCATTGCCGACATGGTTGATCAGGTTCTGGTTGTAGGTCTGCGCGTTGTCCACCGACGCCCCCAAGCCGCCGCCGTCCGACGGCCACCCGCTCTCCGACACGACGATGGGCACACCGGACTCACCTTCCTTCTCCATGGCCGAGTAGATCGCGTCGGCCATGGCGTCGAAGAGGTTGGTGTAGACATGTCCGTCGTCGTTCACCGTCGTCGAGCTCTGCTCGAAGAGCGAGAAGCCGAGGTCGATCGATCCGCCGGCGTCCCGGTAGGCGAAGTAGGGGTAGACGTTGGCCAGCAGCGGCGCGCCGCTGCCGGCGAGGAACCTGACGACGGGGCCCATGACGGAGGAGTCCTTGAACGCGCCGCTGGACGGCGGCGAGGACGTGGCGAGCACGCTCATCTTGACGGCCGTGGACACCTTGATGTCGCCGAACCCTGCCGCGGAGAGCGCGCCGGCGAGGCTCTGCATGGCCGGGAGGATCTTCTGCGTGTCGCTGCCTTCCACCTCGTTGCCGACGGCGATGTACTTGAACTTCACGTCGCCGATGTACGGCTGCACGTTGGCCTGCACCCAGCTGCCGGCGTCGGAGATGAGCGCGTCGAGGTTGGTCTCGTCGACGATGACGTCGATGCCGGAGCCGCGCAGGGCCTGCAGAATGGTGGCGTCTGGGGAGTAGATGCGCATGGCGCCGATTCCCTTGGACTGGTAGAGCTGGACCACGTCGGCTGCCGACGGTAGGCCGTCGCCCTGGGTGCCGTAGCACACGCCGATGGATTGCACCGCTGTACGTACAGTCATGCACACGTATATACATCATGGTATCAATTAGTGTACAGTAGTATGTATAATTAGGCCTTGTTTAGTTCCAAAAAGAATTTAAAAAAAATTTAGATTTCCCGTTACATCGAATCTTGCAGCGCATGCATAGAACATTAAATACAAATAAAAATAATAACTAATTGTAAAATATGCATGTAATTAATTTATGAGACGAATCTTTTGAGCCTAGTTAGTCTATGATTGAATAATATTTGTCAAATACAAATAAAAATGTTACAGTGTTCATTTTGTAAAATTTTTTGAAACTAAACAATTAATAATATATATACATCATGTTATGAGTGAGTGACTGACAGTAGTAGCAACGCTGAGCTGACATGCATGCATGCATGTTAACAAAGTTGTTACCTGTTGGGATGGACGCCAAGGCCAAGGCTCCAATGAGCAATGCCGTGGCGGCAAGCACGGAGGCCATACTCTCAATTCGCCGTGTAATATATATACGTTGCACCGTGTACGTTTTTTGCACGAAAATGTACTGAGTTGGCTACCCTATTTATACAAGCACAAATGAAGCAAGCTTAAAAGGACTGCTGGGTCGTCTCTGGCCAAGTTGCAGATAGTCCATTTCAGCTTTCCAAATTACCCATAACGTACGTCGTCAGTCGCTGTCTCATCTCTCATATATAGTGCTATGCAAGCTGTATAAGAAAATAAAGGCTTGACCAAATTCAACACAAGACACTGTGTTAGGCCTAAACCGTATGATGAGGGCATCACCCATCAATTACGGCAGGACCTATATATAGATCGGAAGACTAATTAATTGTTATAAATATGAAAATTGACCTCTGGTTGTGTCTATAGCATGTTCAAAGTCTAATGTGTCTTTGTCTTGTTCGTGGAATTCCAACACGTACTTATGGGCGCTGGGAAGCTATACACATTACATAGTCAATTAGTCGTCTACGTACACGTACGTCGTTTGCATGGACCAGACAGATCAGGCCACGGCGGCAGGGCCCCCGTTCGTACCGTAGAGATCACGCTACTATACACACGCGGTTTCGCCTGACCCCAGGCCCGTGGAAACAATATCGGTAATGCTCCTTCTAGCGCGTCCGGACAAACCGGACGGACCCGCACGACTCGACTGACCCACGAGCGCTGCGCCCTTGGCTTCTTATCCGTTCCCACCCTATCTCATGAACCTCGTGCCCACTCTTTCTCGCACTCGCTGCCCCCGCCGCTCCTGCTGCCCCCATCCACACCCCCGCCTCCTGTCGCGCCGCTGCACTCTCTCCGCTCGTTCTGTTGCCAGCGTCCACACGCCGCCCTCCTGCCGTGCTGCCGGCGAGCTATCCCTCGCTCCCTACCTCCTTGTCCCATGACGTCTATGGCCATCAGAGCGTGGCTTCCGGTGAGCCCATGCACCTCCCCTCCCTCCCTACTCTTTCATCATCGCGTGTTGTGACCTCTATCATCTGGAGACGAGGAGGATGGCGTGGCTCCGACGAGGTAGGTGGAGAGGGATCTAGATCTGAGGCCTCTTTCCCCTCCTTCCCTGCGACATCCATGGCCGTCGGAGTGGGGACCATAGCGGGCGGCTTCAAGTGAACCTGCGTGCCTCCCCTCCCTCCGTGCTCTCTCATCCTTGTGCGTTGTGACCTCCATGCATCTGGAGATGAGGACGACGGCGTGGCTCCGACGAGGTAGAAAGGGAGGGATCTAGATATGAGGTCTCTCCCCCTCCTTTCTCCCACTGGATCTAGATCTGCTCCCTCCTCCTGCACCTCTTCCACCTCATCGTTCCCTTGTGGATCTAAGGGTTTGGTGGTACCTAGTGTTCCGGCAAGTCAGATCTCGTTGTTGTTTTGCAATGATTCATTGTCAATGTTGCAACAAATGATGTGGAATGTTGCAACAGTACCTTGTTTTGTTGTTGCAACAGGCGTTTCTCTGATGTTGCAGAGCAGTTCTTGAGATGTTTCATTTTGCTTTTCTCATTGTTCCCGATGTTGCAGTAGATTTTTTTGTTGTAACATGCATTTTTTCCGATGTTGCATTAGTAGTGCTTGAGATGTTATAATAGCCTTTTCTCATTGTTGCAGCAAATTCACCCCCGATGTTGCAATAGATTTTTTTGTTGCAATAGGCGTTTTTTCTGATGTTGCATTAGTAGTGCTTGAGATGTTGTAATAGCTTTTTCTTAATGTTATAACAGTTTTCCCCCGATGTTGCGGTACATGTTTTTGAATGTTGCAGTATAATTTTTTTTGATGTTGCAGTTCATATTTTTGTTTGTTGCATTAGATGTTTTTTCGATGTTTCAATATCTTTTTTCTGTTTGTTTAGCAGTTTTTTTCTTTTTGTTGTGTTTTTAGATCTCCTTCGATGTTTGCATTGTTACAGCTAGAGGACAGACTATGGTGGTGAGCTGATAGTAGGGTCAGAGGTGCTAGGTTTGAGAGGTTATGGGCAGACAGATCCATGCACGTGGGGGTCGCCTTTCTCTGTGCGGGCGCGGGGCGGGGGTCGGTTTTTCTGTGGGGATGATGAGTTGGCGGCGGGTGGATGTGCTAGGGACGACGAGGTGAGGGGAGGGGCGGATCCCGTGCTCGTGGGGATGGGGACGGGCTCCTTGTGCGTGGAGTGGACAAAGGGTGGTCCTCTGTGCGGGGCAAGTTGGTTGGGGGCAGACGGGTTTCATTTTCCTTTTTTTTCTCCGTGTGGTGTGGGTGGGGGAGCTCGCCATCCAGACGTGCTGCTAGCACCGGCGGACGTCCGGGCGCTAGCAGTACCGAAACAACATTGACTATATATTCAGCAAACGGACTATTGTAACGGAGAACCAGGCAGCATGGATCGAGAAACTGGCACTCCTAGCTAGGGAGATAGGTTAAAGTACACAATGGAGGCTTGTTTAGGAGAGCCGTTGCGCCCTTATATCGATCCAGCATTTCTGCTATGTGAAATGTCCTTATTACTTGATGCTTTTACCTTAAAACCTAAGGAATATTTGTTTCTTCTGTTGTATATATACTAAAACCGCCAAGGGAACTTCATACTACTCCTTGATGCTTTAGTTAGGCGCTAAAGAAAATTGTCCCCCCCCCCCCCCCCCAAATACCCCCAAAAAAACCGTTTTCTAAAAGTGCACGAGGAGCTAAACGGGAACAAAAAGTTAGCTTCACCAATTACAGATCTGTTGATAGCCTAACTTGGCATGCCTTTTTATGTGTATATGACTACATAAATGGTTTACCCCCAATTCCATTTTCACCCCCGGTTCCTATACTTGAACCGGTGCTGAAAACATGGATGATTTTCACCATTGCTTCTTTTGAATATATGGACCAAGATATACCTGAGCATCCGTATATCGGCCCAAGCCTACAAATTGGGCTGAAGACGACGAGCAAGGAATGAGGCCCATATTTACCAGCAAGATTTTAGTACACAATTACAATTATGGCTAGACAGTTTGTGTAATTTTTCTCATTTTCTTTCTTTCTTTCTTTCTTTGTCTCCTGAGTTGTACTTGTGGAACTCTATTTGTACCTTTGTTTTAATAAAATTCCAGTAGGGGGAAACCCCTCTTGTTCATGTAAAAAAGGCATGAACTGCCGCTAGTCGTTGGAATCATCGTCATCCAACCGCGCCCAGAACTTGGACTTGACACTGGCAGGACGACGGTCCATCGCGGGATCAGATATTACCCGATCACCACGGTCACCAGCGGATTTCTATCCGACCATCCACCGTCTTTCTCCGACGTCATCCAACGGTTTCGTGCTCGCCATCTTGGTCGTCGTAAGCATGTCGCCGGCCACCAGAGGGGATCCATCTTGTCGACGTAGATCGCAACGGAAGACCTGGCACACCTCCTCGCGATGCTTCTGTTCCATGTAACGCCATTGTCGCCGGGAGTGGCCTCAGCGAGAAGGCCAATACCAGCAGCGCAGGGGATCCCATGCATCTCCACTGAGATCAGAGTGATCGCCGGCTGCAGAGGAACCTCGGCTCATGTACTGCTTCGTCAGGCTTTGACAACGATCGCACGCCATCTCGCTCGTCACCTGCATGCGATTCTCGAGTGGAGGGGCGCGCGGCAGGGCTGCCGGCTGCCAGCCAGAGCTGGAGCTGGATCGGGGAAACGTGCATCCTCTTTCATTCTACGGTAGTAGGGCGCCTGCCTATCTTGTGCTATTGCTGGGTTTGCCACTGCTGCTTGATTGAAAGACTTGTAATGGAGATGGAGGTGCTCCTGATGCTTCCTACTCCTATGCACAATTTCTACGGCAAGATCACTGGAGAAGCAAGCTAGAGTTAGCAGTAATGGCCTCTGCTCCGGCCCTTTCCAACTATTTTATACTCAGGCTCAGGATAGAGAGGCTGAAACAGTTGACCAGGAGGTACAATTTGATTTAGAGCAATTACCTATGCATACCAATAAGATAGTAACTACTCCATTGAAATGTAGCCAGATACTAAATGCCAAATAAATTCCAATAGGAAAAAGATCATTCAAACATAGCTGATGGCTTATTAGGTTTACACTAATGTCTGAACTACGATCTGACAGATGGAACATTATAAACATGCATGTTCATTGGAAAGTCTCATGGTTTTATCTTCGTATAAACCTTTTTTTATGAAAAGATTAGGGATCAACTTAATTAAAATTTAAATCCACCAAACTTTCAACATACATGACAATTAAGTAACTGTGTAAGCAATATACTATTTAGTTTAATTGGTTGAACACAATTCTTCAGGGTAATCGGTCCAGCTAGAGTATGTGCATACACCTACAATGCATGGAGTGTAACCATCACTCGAATTCAGACAAAGAAGTGGATTTGATTTGATTTTCAATCGTAGTATTCAGTTCAGTTTCAGGCTTAGACAGGAAGGTACATGACCATTCTACCAAATTGGATCCAGCAAAACAGAGGTGCATGCCATCTCCTCATACATATGCCTTGTGTAAACTATGTCCTTAGTTGTAGCATCCTTTTAGGCTTATCCCGAAGATCAGTATGTTCGTTTCTTGCACTCGACCCTGATGCTGATGTCCATGGCTCCTCTCTAATGGCCCAAGAAGACGGTGATGGTCATTGGCATGTCTCGATAGACATGAGTGAGTGTATCCATTCGCCATCACGAAGGACCACAATGAGGTAGCAAATTAATTGTCATCGCCCTTATGTGCAATTTGCCACTTTGTCATTCCGGGACTGGATCAAGGTTCTCAGTTCAACTGCTGGTACAAAGCTAGGCACGACATCAAGTTCTGAATTCTCAATTGCAGAAACCTCTGGATCTGAAACCTGACAGAAAAGTTGTACTAATTTACATGGGTTGGTTGAAGTGCATCCTGTGAGTACAGTCGTGATTGAAGCAAGGACTTCATGCCATTGAGCTACTGCGCTTCATCCCGTACACTGCTCAGAATTTAGCATGATGAGGAGCATCTCCTATGTACTGGTGCACGCACCTGGCTCCTTGGATGCTTCGCTGAAACATACATGAAGGCAACGCACCGTATAATACTGCTCCGACCATCCTTCAGTCCTGTTCTTAGGATTGGCGAGGCTTGGTGATTTGGCGCCACTGCTCACTTATATCTTACTTCCATCGGACAAACTAGTAATATATGTGCTCCTGATGCTTCCTACTCCTACACACAATTTCCATAGCAAGATCACTTGGGCGGCCAGAAACACTGGTTTTCTGCTCCATTCGCTGCTATTTTATATGCAGTTAGACTAGGGAGACCGAAACAATACATTGAAACATTGTCAGGCACTTACCCACTCAAATGAATGAGTCACCAACTAGAAATCCATTCAAATATAGCCAGGCTGTAAATGTTAAATCAATTAGCACCAGCTGACATCTTTCGTGGTCCTGCAAGCACAACTGGTGACTTATTAGATTCATTGGGCTATGTTTTCAAACCAATATGTAAATTAAGTTGTGGCTAACCGAAGGTGATCGCTGAGCACCTTGTTCACTAGAAGTACAGTCCAACGTTTTTATCTTTTTAAACCTTTCTTTCATGAACAGAACAGTTGTCTGGTTTGGGAAAAACCTGATTAAACCTAGGTACCAAACTTTCAAGAAAGATGAGAATCAGGAAACTGTGCAGGCATGTACTATTTAATTTGATTGATTCAAAAAAAGTAATTATTCAGCGTAATCAGTTCACAAATTGTGCGCACACAACTATCATCTACACTGCATGGGTGTACCATCCACTCAAATTCAGACAAAGAATAATGCGCACGTGAGTTCATTTTTAATTACTTTGTTTGGTTTAGTTTCAAGATAAGATAGGATGCTAGATTGTTATTCAACTAGATTGGATTTAACCAAATAGATATGCATGCTATTATCCTAGCCCCACTCCAAGTGCACGTACATGTCATGCATAAACTCTGAACCTAGCTACCAGGCTTTAGATGATCTGTACTGCAGCAACAGTACTTTTCCTTGTTGGATCATCCTCATTCCCACAGGCTCCATGCACAACCATTCTCCACCATAACCAGAACATTCCTGGCGGCGCCTCCCAGGTGTACTATAGAAACAGAGTAGAGAGGTCTACAGGAAAATATCGATATGTTTATGTAAGTTGGACCAAAACAACGAAGCTGAAGCAAGAGCTAGCTCATACTACTCAGGAATTCAGGATGATGCTGATATGGTGTTTCTCTTCCTCATTGCCCTTTTATGGGAACCCGAGTCCCCCCACCCCTCAAGAAAAGACACAGTAGCACATTGATGGAAATATTTAGTTCCATTACCATTTAGTAATTTGACACAATTTTTTTTTGAGAAACAGTAATTTGACTCACTAGCTAGGATCATGCCCGTGCGTTGCAACGGGAACAATGCAATGTAAACAAAAAATATACCTCGATGATTTAAGTTTGGAATGTGTTGTCTATTCTTACAAATGATTCTTGAGCATGAAGTTTACAACAATAGATTTGTGGCCAGTTATCGCTCTTTTTGAAACATGTTTTGATGTGAAATCAAAACAATCTAGTTCAATAGCTGTGTGTTGCTACAAGTAAAACAAATGAAAAAATTGATACCACACAATCACCAATAGGCTCAACAGGAATAAAAAAGTGTCAACTCTAACGTGGGAAGTTTGTTATGCATATGCACACATTACTATATTGTAAAGCTCATAGAAACTTTGGGTAGTGCCTAATGTTTTAGTAGGATTCTATATCGATCACAGATTTTTGTAAGCATTGCAATGCCCTGACACAACTTAACAAAATGACCTCTTTCATTGGTGACACCAAGCCTCATTGAAATATGGAAGGCAAATTTTGTTCCTATACACCAGGTTGGCAGGTTGGATAGTGTAAAGGTCATAATTTAATGCAACCATAATTTGCAGCAAATTTTCAATTAATAAAAATACATGCATGTTGCATGACAAGAAGAAAAAAATATTTTCAAAACAAATCAAGAACTGCCTAGATCATGAATGGGCAATGTTCAAAAGGTATTTTCAAATTTAGTTGCACCTTCAGTATACCTAACATCAGAAACACAGGCCGATGAGGTACAAAAATCCAATTCGCCTCACAAAAATATTAGTGGAGATGTTATACATTTCAAAGAGAAAATGTCCTTCCCAGATTTGTCCGCTTCTCCAAATTACAGTATCATTCTCCCATATTGGTGATCAGGGATGGCAACCATCAAGTCAAATTAATTATCCTCTCTGATCTGCAGACAGTAGGAAAGTAGAGATTGTCCTTGTTTGGAATCAACTAAATCACTCCAAAATCCAAGAAAACCAATGGATGCCCCTATTTCTGAATGTTGTCGGACTTGGAGCGGTCAAAGTGGGTTCTGAATGCATGGGCTTCTTACCTTTCTTATCCATACTTTCTAGACTTGCCTCCTATGTCTCATATGATGGCTCCTTTCTGGCATTGATTTTGTGCAAACAATCTTGCATTAAAAACTCTGAACTAAAAATTGAACTGAACTGGATAGACTCTCTACTTATATGACTACTCCACTACTTTATGGCAGCAAGTAGCCTATCAAAGAACTCTTAGATTTTCACCCTTGGACAACATAGCAGACCTAATCTTGTTCACCCAAATGGCCAGTGCAGCATGGTAATCATCAAACAAAAGTGATTAGCAATGTCTGCTGCAACATGGTTAAAACTCAGAATATTCAAAGTCCTGCAGGATATAAGGGGGTGTTTGGTTTGGGTGGTAAAGTTTAACAGATACTATAGCAGTTTCGTCTTATTTGACAATTATTATCCAATCATAGACTAATTAGGCTTAAAAGATTCATCTCTCAAATTACTCTCCAGCTGTGTTTTTAGTTTCGTAAATAGTCTATATTTAGTACTCTATGCATGTGTCTAAACATTTGATATGACGGGCGGTAAACTTTAACAGGGCAAACCAAACACCCCCTAAGAGATCAACTAGATAGCATTCAGTCACAGGAATAACATGGTCTATTTCATGGTAAAACCAGAGCTCCTTCCTGGTCTACCAAGTTGCCCCTATTGCTATCATTGCTCAGAATATGTACCAGATAGTTTGCATTTCTAGATATTTTTCTGCAGTACCAGTATGAATCTGCCCACATCACTAAAATTTCTTACTGACATACAGGAAGTTCATCATTCTGCACATTTTACCCAAAATTATGCAAATAGGCGCCAACCCAAGAACAAATAAAAAAAGAATATTATCTTTGGGTTGATGGAAAAATATAAGACATATATCTTTGTTTTCAGGGTTATGAATAAACATTGCATATTTCTTTAGCCTTAACACATAATTACAAAACAAAAGAAAAATCCATGTACATTTCTAGTATCATCTGTTAGTAGTCATTTTGCTTCAACTATTTTCAAATCAACATAAACTGACAGTGTTGGATTTTGCAATTGATATATATATTGGACCATAAAAGGTTCACCCTTCGCCAAGTGCTATATTATTAATTATTAAGTCTTGACAGTCCTAAAATTCCTATGATCTTATATGCTGCATTTTGTGCCAAAAAATAACTTACGGCTAACAACTTAACATAAGCACTTTGTTTGATGGTCTCGGAGATTCACGTACAACACTTTCTTTGGGAAGTTTTTTTAAGATTGTCACTAGTGAGGCTTGCAATTGCAGTACTGAATGATCTATATGCAAGGATGGCAAGGTCGTAGAGGAAGAATAGGTGTTGCAAGGATGGAAGGGTCACAGAGAAATACCTGACGTGCAGACATCGTCGGCTGAATGCACCCAGAACAGGAGGGCCCTAGGGGCGGCGGCACTAGGGCTCTCAGAGTCGGGGACGACGACAACTCGATCTCATTGGACCCAAGTGCAGCTGTGAGTCTCCGGGCCGGGCGGGGTTGGGGGCTCGACTCGTGAGATAAGGCCAGGCAAGGCAGCGACCTCGTGTACTTTGCACTTGACGAGCACCTGCAGTGCGTCGATGCCCGCTAGATCTGTGCCTAGCAGAGCTGCTCGTGTTCCATGGTGTCGAAGAAGGCGAACATGCAACGGATTCGCGCCTCCCGCTCACCTCGGTCTGGCCCCCACCCCACGGCCATGGCGTTGGGATGCTGGTGCTGCCGCCACAGGGACCTGCCGCGCGGGGCGATGGAAGGCGCGGTGTAGGGCGGTGACGACTTGAGACCCCGAGAGACATAGAGCGAGCGGCGTTATATGATGCGGGTGTGGCCCCACTTGTCAGTGCAGAAAAAATCTTCACGCGGGAGGAGGGAGTCGCGGAGTTTCGTCTGCATTTGAACGATTGTTCTAGAAACGTTTTATTTGTAGAGAGTTAACACCTTTAGTCAGGCTCCCCATGAGGTTGCCCACTGGGCCCTTGAATCCAATTGAGAAAACATGCATGTTTTTATCATTTTTCTTTGAGCCCAGCCTAGTTAAAAGTTGACGCCACTAGAAAGGTGCCGATGTTTCCACTTCTTTCTTTCTTTTTTCAAATTAACCAACTAGTTGGTGGCAATAAAAAACTATTATGACCTTACTCAATACACGCTGCAAGATATAGGTGGGCTTTAGAACCAAAGCTGCTTATTAGCTTGTGGAGTGTGTGACATGTGAACTACCTTAATGCAGAAGTACTATCAGATTGCTCTAGCTTTATGTGGGTGTTGTCCAAGAAGCCAATCTTAACCCAGAAGATGAGGACAAATATAGGATCATTTGGACCCTAGATAACTTCAGGGCATACGCGGCCAAATCAGCACATGAGATACAATCAGCTGGAAACATAATCAAAATCTCATGGGCACCTCCATGATGCAAATTCTTCATATGGCTCTAATTTCCCTTGCAATGAACACTTGGTTAGCCTAAGCAAAGAATGTTAGGACAATCCCCAAACTGCTCTTAGTTGATAATAAGCTTACTAACCCACTTGGGGGCAATAAGGTCAATACTACATAAATGAAACATCCAATACACATTCGACGGTCACGATTTCTCCACCTATTTACTTAGCCTCAATGTTATCTTGGAGATATTGCCACGTGCCACCCCTTATCCTAAGATTTTGAGGCCAACCCTAGAAATTACCATGGCCATGACTTTGAGGCCGAAATCCAAACCTTTTAGGCTGCATAGCCACTACAAAGTTTGATATCGACATGTCCTCTATGTCCTCAATCCGATAGTCCACCAAGTGCTCGTGACACCTCGCCTTGACTTGGTCCAACCCTGGCCTTGACTTCAGTCAATGCCGTCCTCATCGCCATATCTTGCATATATGTGCTAGTTATCCTTGGTCCATTCTCCAGCTTCTTGGTCCCTCGATTCAAGCCTCCATGCATGTTCGGTCTTTATCACCCGCATGGTCATTAGCCCAAACTCCTCATTTGACCTTCTCCATTGCCGTCGATCACTTTGATGCACTCAACACATGCACATTCACAAGCCAAGATACATGTTGCACCACACCAACTCGACATCTTAGTTAGTTTAAATCACACAAACCCAATGTTTAATTATCTCATTGACACACTTTTCAGACAATACATGGGTACACATCCACTATGTGTTCTCACTTGTCAATTGTAAAAGCTCTTGACCTGAAAATTTGAGAGAATAACATATGTACACAGAGTGTGGTTCACGTGCTTTCTGTTAGTACAGTGGTGCAAGCTAGGACTACATTCCGTTAATCTACTGCTCTTCATCCTTTACACTTGCAAAGTATCTTACAATCAGTACACATCTCTGAACTCCATGATGTTTGGTCTTATTCGTGGGGGTCTGCTGTTTTCTCCACAAGAAAGGCTTATGCACAATTGAGTGGACATTCCCAAATTCACCTAGCCTTCAGATGGCTTTGGAGGAGTGCCTGTCAGAACAAACACCGAGTCTTTTTCTGGCATCTCTTGAAGGATAGGCTCAGCACCAGAGGATTGCTTAGAAGAAGAAATATGGACTTCGAGGACTATATATAAGTGTATCCTTTGCAATGGTCAAGTGTTGACTACTAGCCCCCTAAACATCTCTTTTAGAAGGGCACTTGTGGGTAATAAACTTACAGAGTGGCTTAGTTTAGTAGCACGGATCTCAAATGTCGAATTGGTGGAAGGTTCGGATTATTTCAGATGGAGGCTAATCAAATCTGGCTTATTCTCTGTCCGCTCTTTGTATCTCTATATAATATGGATACACAAACACCTTTTCACCATAAGAAGATCTGGAAGATGAAAATTCCTCTAAAAATTAAGATCTTTCTCTGGTTTTTGCAAAGAGGTGTTGTTTTAACCAAAGACAACCTCACCAGGAAAAATTGGAAGGAGAGTCAGAAGTGCATTTGTTGTAATGGGAATCAAACTATCCAACACCTATTCCAAGACTGTCCCCTTACCAAGACGATATGGAGGATTATCTTCTTTGCTACTGGTTTGACCCAACCTAGATCAATCAACCACATGTTCGGTGGTTGGCTATCTAATCGAAATAAATGGATTAGAAATCTGATCTGGGTGGGGGTGGCTGCCATATACTGGGCAATGTGGAGATGTCGTAATGATGATCAAATGAAAATCTAACTCCATCATGCAAATAATTTTCAGAGGAGCATACTGGTTACGAACTTGGGCCCTGTTGCAGCATGATGAGACAGCCGCGGACGCACTCTCAACGATGAGCAAGAAATTAGAAGTAATTGCTTTAGAGTTATCCAATAAAGGATGGAAACATATTTATTTTTTGAACTAGCGTCCTGGTCGATCTATAAGACTAAGGCTTCTCTTTTACTTTTTTCAAAACTTTATAATAATTAGCTGTGTACATCCCTGAATGTAGAAGCCGGATAATTTTATCCATTATCTAAAAAGTAGAGGAGAGAGTTGAACATATTTTCATCAGCTGCCCTTTTGCACAGGACTGCTGAAGGATTATAAACCTGAATGTGGATCATAGAGTTGGCCCATTCTCCAATCTGGAGAGCCTAAGAGTCCAGCTTAACCGTCCATTCTTTATGGAGATCATCATTCTTTTAAGTTGGGCCATATGGATGACCAGAAACAACAAGATCTTCAAGCAAATTAATGCCTCGATGCAAGGATGCAAGACTTTGTTCCTTTTGAAAATGGATGCACTGTTACTGCATGCCAAAAAGAACTACTCACCAAGGTTACTGGAATGGATAAATGGAATCTCATAAGCCTTAAACCTGTGGTGGTGCGCTTGTTAGCTTTTTTTACCTCTTTCCTGGTTCCCTGAGTTCTCTTTTAGCTTCTAAGAGAGCTTGTAATGTGTTCATTCTCTTTTTCTTTTTTCTTTAACTACCTGTAAACCTTTTTTATGTTTTAATCTTTCTCCAGTAGGGGTCAAAAACCCCTCCTGTTCTTTTTTTTAAAAAAAGAATTTCATAGTTGACAGTGAACATTTTGTCAAGTTTGTATGGGTTCGAACTCTCAAAGATTGACAGATCTGATTGTGATAAGGATGATGATTGGTTTCTTACCATGAATATATTTGTTTGAACAAAACCATGTCTATATCTCAAAGCATGCCACAAATTGTCCATATGTTTGTTTTGATTGTTTCGACAAGAGATACACAACAATGGAATCTAATTTTAATTTGGACAATGCATTGAGAATAATAAGCAATCAAGTGAAAGGGGGCCCTCTACAAAAATTAGTCCTCTTAGAACCCGTAGTATTTATTCTTCAGCCTCAGGGATTCACAGTATAATGAGGATTTCCTCTGCACTGGTGCACACACCTGGCTCCTTGGCTGCTTTGCTTAAGGATACCGGACCTTCATCTCTTGCCATGAACCGGGGTGCTAGCATGATGGCGAGAGACCTTACAGCTCGGGCTATCCTTCAATTCAGCATTATTTGAGGACAGCCATATTCAAAACCTTGGAGTAGTAGCGAGGGGGTGTCTCTGATTTGGATTTGAATTGGCACCATTGCTTACTTCTCTCTTACACTCATTTGACATAGTAATCATGTAGGTGCTCCTGAAGCTTCCTATTCCTATACACAATTTCCATAGCAACATCACTTGGGCGACCAGAATCTGAATTGTGCTCCATTCCTGATGTTCTATAAACACGCAGGTTAAAGAGATTGCTTGAAACAATTCATATGAGGGTGGTGGTGTGGCGTGCTACATATGTTCAAAGCGGGATGTGATGATGCAAGCTTGGGAGCACGTTGATTCTTATGAGGGTGGTCGGCTGGTTTGGTCTCCCTCTATGTATCAACTAATAGCCAATATGTATATATATAGCTCCCTCTCAGCACACAGGCCTGACACAGCACGTCATTATGCGGAAAGAAGCCGAAGGACAGACCTTCGAGATCCACATGAGGGTGGTGGGCTGGTTTGGTGTCCCTCTATCCTAAAACGCTTGGGAGCATGTTGATGTGTACCAGAGTAGGTAGGTTTAGGGAGCATAATGACGACTGAACCCCCCGAATATGCCTATGGATATGCCTTGGTAGCCATGGGTGATTTTGTAATTTTGGAAGTGTCCAGTCGCCTCCCCCTATTAATGCAGTGCCTTTAATTGTTGACTTATATAGATTGGTTACAATATCTTAATCCCTTATTATTCCATACTGATCAGATGGCCTTCCTTATTGCTTTAATTTTACTTTTTTCAGACCCAAGAGCAAACGGACCTTCGGCTTCCCTCAAATTAATGTCTTGGAGGTCTCCGATTATCCCAACATAGCTCTCTAGTGCATGATTTGTTGAGTCAAGAACAACCATAAATCAATATATATATTGTTGTGACATCTTTTGTTATGTCCATAAAAGCACACGCAAGCGGAAGGCAAAGAATAAAGTTAATAGTTTTGTGAGTCACGTAGGTCATATGGATGGAGCAATTATAGTTTTATGGCCATTCTATAGTGGGAACTGTGTAGAAATGGGAGTCATTGGGAACTCTTTTGTTACAAAAAGATAGCATGGTAGCACCTGCCGTCCTGCACCCTTCATGTTGCTTTTTGAAAGCTTCATCAGACAAAAGTCTATACGTAAATGTAAACATGATGGACTGTGTCTTGCAGGATCTTTTTTTTTAGAGAACTGTCTTGCAGGATCTTGTGCTAGCGGTATGAGAAGCAGTAAAGTACGGGTTTATTGCACGAGTAGTACATGGCCAGCATGGTATAGCAGCAGGAGCAGCTCACCCTGAAGAATGTCAGTTGTGATAGCCGCGGCCATTCAACCTTGAAAGGATCAAGCTTCTTTTTTGTGGAGTACCAAGTAGGCCCATATTATGATGTATCGATCATCACTCTTCCTGGGTATCAATGCCACAGCATCACACCACATTACCACTTCCACCTGCGAGGTTTGACAGATGCCTCCTAGTTCTCCTTAATAGTGGCAGGAGAATGACAGACTCAAGTTCTTATATATTGTACATCCGTTTATGTCTATACTCTATACCTAATATCAAAAGGAGAAAATTTCTTCCTTTGATTTTTGGTCTTTTACACTCTCTTAGGGATCCATTTGTCCCTCCACTCCTCGAGCATAAGAGATGGCAGCTGGTTTTATTAAGAGTAATAGTACGTGATGAATTAGAGAGATAGGAGTCCTAAATGGCTCATCTGTGACCCGTACAGAGTCTGATTCCAATACATACATCTCAACATATGGACAAATTTGCAAGTTATGTCTGAAAGAAATACACAGTTACTCTAGTTTGAAAAACCACTACCTAATATTGCTAATTTTGAGCATCAACAACAGTACAATAAGAACAAGGGATGTGGTGAAAGGAGTGCTTTACAAGAATGAGCTAATAAGTATATATATCTTAGAATGCACGTTTTATTCTTGAGATTCAGCAATTAGTGGAGAAAGCCTCAGCATTTTGAGCTGCGATGATCGATCGGTTTGCAATTCATTTACCTATTAACTAGCCTAATTAATTCTGCTTCTTAATTAGGCACAATACAATGGCCCAAGGGACGATACCTAGAAGGCACATCAGCCCACAGTTAATCAGCAGTGCTCTACTGTATTTCGTCTCCAAGCACCAACACTACTGGATTATGTAGTTCATCTCAGAACTTCAAAGTCGCGAGGGGTCTCATTGCTCGGGGCTGGTAGTGTGGCTGCCATACCTCATACCATTCTGGGTTTTGGCCACTGCTTAATTTGAAAGAATATTAATGAAAGTGTTCCTGATGCTTCCTACTCCTATACATAATTTCTAAAGGAAGACCAATCAAGCAAGCTAGAATTAGCAACACTGGCTTCTGCTCCCTTTTTTCCTATTTTATACTCGGGTTAGAGAGGATGAAACAGTTCACCATGAGGTAAAATCTAACTCCATGCATGCACTTACCATTACATATCAATGACAGAGTAACTCCATTGAAATGAAGCCAGATAGTAGATGTCAAATAAATTCCGGCAATAAACAGATCGTTCAAGCATAGCTGGTGCCTTATCAACTTTTTGCTAATATCAGAATTAGGATCTGACAAATGGAATGTGATTGCTAAACATGCATGTTCATTGGAAAGTCTCATGGTGTTGTAACTTGTGATTCATGAAAAATATTTGGTATGGAACCTAATTAATTCCACCAATTTTCAACCTAGGCCTTGTTTAGTTCCCAAAAAATTTTGCAAAATTTTTCAGATTCCCCGTCACATCGAATCTTTAGATGTATGCATGAAATATTAAATATAGACGAAAATAAAAACTAATTACATAGTTTGGTCGGAATTAACGAGACGAATCTTTTGAGCCTAGTTAGTTTATGATTGGACAATATTTGTCAAATACAAACGAAATTAGTACTATTCACATTTTGCAAAATATTTTGAAACTAAACAAGGCCCTATCTGGCAATCAGGAAACTCTGTAGGCATGCACTAATAAGTTTAATTGGTTGAACACGTACAATTATTCAGTGTAAGCAGTCCAGATAGAGTATGCCATACACCTACGCTACATGGAGTGTAACCATCCATTCGTAAAACAAAGAAGTGGATTTTAGTTGATTTTCACTCACAGTAGTTCAGTTTCGGGCTTAGAGCCTTAGACAGGAAGGTACATGGTAATTCTACAAAATTGGATCAAGCAAACCAGCGGTGCATGTCTACTTCTCATACAGCCTACCTCTCATACCTACTTTCCTGGTTGCACCATCTTGGTACCCCACGCTCCCCACTGGCTCCGTTCATTGGTATCCTCAAAGGAGCAACTGTTTATCTGTACAGAAATTGATCTATAATAGAAGCATTTCTGGTACACCCTAATCCTACAATAGAACATATTGAAAGGGGCCTGTATCATCTCTTTCTTTCGAGAAGAAATGTCTGACTATCTTGGACTATAAGAGGAACTAACTGAAGCAAGAGCAACAATGTTTCTCCTCCCTCATTGCATCCCCGTGAATCAGATTGTGCGGTGCATGGAATCAGATTGTGCGTCCCCGTGAATCCTCGAGCTCGCGGCCTCTCAAACCTATGCATAAAACAGCTTGTAAGGGAGCAGAGATGCTAGCATTGCTAACTGTGAATCCTCCAGTGATCTTGCTGCGGAATTATGTACCCACATATATACAGGGGTAGGAAGCATCAGGAGCATCTGCATTCGTGCTGAGGTGAAGATACGTTTGTTGTCTGGGTGCAGCTCTCAGCCAGTAGAGTAGATCCATGCCGTGGTTTGATTGTTTGGTGTGTGCTCGTGGGGTGGCCCTGCAATGGTTTTTGGTCTGCCTAGTACAACTGATGTGCAGTGCTGACCCAATAGCCAAAAAGTAGCCTTATTTTTCTTCGTCCATGCAAGAATCCCCATATTTTTATATCTGCTATTGCTGGAGGGCATCGCCTTATGTACAGTGTTGCACAACTTAACTGGGCCCCTACAAATATGGTTATCAATCTTACTTTTGCTATTTGACTTAAGAAGCACTTGCAGTAAGGAGACGAGGGTGGAATCATACTACCTACCCCCATTGCATTGATAGTGTGGCACTTGCATTGAGGACTGGGATGACATTGGTATGGACCAGGCCTCATCACCCTCTGCTTGCCATTCCTATTGCACTTAATCATGCCCAAGATGAGAGTGAAAGGAGAGAGAGAGAGAGGAAAAGGGATGAGTATGGGGCACAAAGATTAAGTTGGACCTCTGTGCCGTCATGCATCACTACAGGATTCTGGTACTTTGCCGAGAGCCCGAGCGCTCGGCAAAGGGCCACTACGCTCTCGGCAAAGCCTTTGCCGAGAGCCCGCTCGGCAACGACCGCTCGGCATAGTCTTAATCGGCAAAGGCAGTCTTTGCCGAGGGCCACGTGGCAGGCTCTCGGCAAAGGCTTTGCCGAGAGCCACGTCAGCACTCAGCAAAGGCTGACGGCCGTCGCAAGGGAGGCGTTAGTTGACGGCTCTTTGCCGAGCGCCACCACGGCCGGCGCTCGGCAAAGATTTTTTATTTTTTTAAAAAAAATTCTTTGCCGAGAGCCTTGCTGGCTGGCTCTCGGCAAAGATTATTTATTTGTTTATTTGGAAAAAATATTTGCCGAGTGCCTTACAAGCTGGCTCTCGGCAAAGAATATTTATTTATTTTTTTGAATATTTCTTTGCCGAGTGTCTGGTGGCTGGCGCTCGGCAAAGCTGGGAACCACAGCCACGCAGAGCTGAGATTTTTTGCTGTTTTTCAGTTTTTGCTGTTTTTTCACTCAATTCACAATAGACAACATACATAACATCTGGCGAAGTCCTGCATCTGACGCTGCTGGTGTTGTTGAAACGCCTCGAACTGGCGCGCCAGCTCCTGCCGATGGGCCTCGTTCTGGCGCGCTATCTCCTGCCGATGGGCCTCCTCCGCGGACTCCTACCTGGCCCGCAACTCGGCCAACTGGGACTGCAATAACACACCCGTGATGTTTGAACAATGCACTAGGTATATATGTAAAGTATATGAACGACGCATAAAACTATAGTTATCTGGAAAGACGGCGGGCAACGGCGGCGGCGAGGGAAGGGCGACGGCGGCGGCGTGCTAGGGGCTGGGGCGCGCGAGCGGGTCTGGGGTTGGGGAGGGGTGCGGGCTGGGGTAAGTTAGGTTAGATTTTTTTAGAATGGTCTTTGCCGAGTGCCAGGTGGAGATGTCTGGATTTTAGACATTCGACGCTGCAACTTGCTCCAAATCTTCTCAAATCTTAACCATAGCTTCCACATGCGATAACACGACGCCCCGTCAAGTTTTACGATTTTCGGACTTCCTTTGGATTTTATATAATTTTAATACACTTTTCGTGCATGTAACTCGATGTGTTACCTCAGCGAGCTGGTCGAGATTTCGTGTGAGGTCCTAGATACAGACTCAGAATATACATAATACCATGAATATCATTTTTTGAAACACTGCGTTGCGATATTTCATGTACGTGTAGTTCAAATTTGAATTATCCGAAAAAACAC
Organism: Sorghum bicolor; assembly: GCF_000003195.3. Lineage (NCBI taxonomy): Eukaryota > Viridiplantae > Streptophyta > Magnoliopsida > Poales > Poaceae > Sorghum > Sorghum bicolor. The sequence continues at coordinate 57,922,979 of NC_012877.2, read as the reverse complement.
AAAGAAACAAATTAAATCAGTCAAATATAGCAAAAAAACTCAAACTTCTCCCAAACTTTAAAATAGGGTTTGAAACAGTGTCAAGAAGCCTCACAAAAAAACTCAGATCGAAAAATAAAAAAAAAATATTCTTCTTTGCCGAGAGCTAGAAAGGACACTCGGCAAAGAAGGATTTGCCGAGGGCCCTTCAAGCTAGCGCTCGGCAAAGAACCATCCTTTGCCGAGAGCCTAACATTTGGCGCTCGGCAAAGGGGACGCCAGCTGCTGCCGTTAGCCATCCAGAGACTTTGCCGAGAACTCTCCTTTTCCGAGCGCACAACTCTCGGCAAAGGAGGCCTTTGCCGACAGCCAACTTTTGGCGCTCGGCAAAGAGTCCTTTGCCGAGCGTCGTACCTGGCCCTCGGCAAAGGTCCGTCTTTGCCGAGCGTCTTTTCCACGGCTCTAGGCAAAGATTTCGGCTCTCGGTAAAGTAGGATTTTCCTGTAGTGCATGCTTATTCTCCCCATCATGAAATAAAGTGTATTCAAGAAATTTTATGATAGATTAAGCGACTGACCTCCATCTCACGTGATCCCTTGTTGCCATCACGCACCTATGTTGCCAAAACAACATGGAGTTTATTTCTTTACAGTTTTTTTTTACAAAATATTTGGTCAGCTATTTGAGCACCTAAATAATTTCACATGGAAAACAACACATGGATTTGAGACATCAATCTCCAGCAACACAATTTTAGCACCCAACATTTCACTGAATACATCCACCACTGGCGGGAGATTAGCCAAGTGCAGCTCCATCCTAACACCCCTGACACCTTCTCCTGGAAACGAACAAATGATCCAAATTCCAAAGTACACAATTGGCTCGGCCTACCCTGCGTAATTCTTGGGATCAACATCAACCAATTTCAACGTCGATCCTCATATGGAAAGTTTGGGCATCACTGAAATGTAATTTTTTTTTCTGGCTCGCTATTCAGAATAGAATTTGGACATCTGATAAACTACAGGCGTGCGGATAGCGAAACATACAAATCTGCCCTTTGTGTCATCTTCGGCAAGAATCTGGCATCCACTTTTTTTGAAGACTGCAGATATACAAGACGGATATTGGTGGAAATAGCATATTGGATTGGCAATATAAATCTTCATCCCGATGCTTGGGCGGCAAGCGACTCAGTCTCAGATTGGTGGCCTGCCATGGACCACACCATCTGTGTGGCCAAACAAAGGGCTGAGATCTCTCAAAATTTTGGTGTGCAGGGAAGTTTGGAAGGGAAAAAATGCGAGGATCTTCGAGTATATCGGAACGCCAAATCATCTCCTCTTGCAAAAAAACAAAGATGAGTCACAATTGTGTATCGGCGGGTGCAAAACACTTAGCTAGACTTAGCGTTTTTGAAATCATCTTTTTTGTGTGTGTGGCGACTTGTACAGTGTTATTTAATTTGTAATTGTCTGTCCGGACCTTCCTCTTTTTAATATAGCAGACAACTCTCCTGCTGGTTCATTTAAAAAAACGGCAGAGAATAAAGTTAATATGGATGGACTAATAGTTCTATGGCCATTCTATAGTGCCAATTGTGTAGAAATGGGAGTTATTGCGAACACTTTTGTCACAAAAAGACTGCATGGCAAGTAGCTCCTCTGGTCCTGCCCTGTTTATGTTCTTTTTTGAAAGCTTCATCAGAAAAACTGTATATGTGAATTGAAACATATTGGATCGCGTCTTGCAGGATTTTGTGTTAGCAGTACGAAAAGCAATAAGCTACGGGTTCATTGCATGAGTAGTTCGTGGCCAGCGGGATAGCAGCATTGGAGCTGCTGGCCATAAAGAACTTCTGTTGTGATAGACATGGCCGTTCACCCTTGAGAATCTTTTTGAGAAAAAAATCACCCTCGATATGAGCATGCTTCATCCCTGTGGAGTACCAAGTGGGCCCGGCCCATATTCTGATGTATCGGTCATCAGTACGTTGCGTGTCAAAAGCCACAACAATACACCACGTCCACCATATTTTGAATCACATTGGTCAGCTGAGTTTGAGATATTGACAGGAAGGTAGATGTGATAGAAATTTAGGATCATCTAGCAGTAGAATAGATCGGGATTCGAATACAATAAATATAGCAAATAAACATAGGCAGTAGAACTGCACTTGTATGCAATAGATCTACTACACATGGAGAGAAACAGAGAGGTTTAGGGGATTAGGATTAGACCGTCGAGGCGTCCATGGCGTCGGTGTTGAGGCAGTGGTGGCGCTTCCCGACGCTGCTGCACTGGCCGATCGGATGGCTCTAGGGTTTGAGTCGAGTGGGGCAAATCGCGTGTAGTGGCAAAACTTCCATCATTGTGCTTGCGGCCCCCACTCCTATACTTATAATGCAGTGCGTCAGGGGCCGACCACTCCAATGAGTGGTTGAGCGCCCCCGATCAGGACGCGGTCAAAAAGGGGGACTGGCTCCAGCCGTTGGACTGGGTCAGAGATAGAGATCAACCGAACATTCTCCCCCTTGATCTCATCTATGCTCTTTCGCTTGGTTAACTCACCTCATCACAAATTAGTGTATTGAGCATGTTTCATGTTAACAGTTATTACTGTTAGATTAGACAGCCACAAACACATTTCTGTTTAGAGATGAATTCTTGCCTTGGGCCCCTTGCTATTCGGGAATCACAGGCTTTTCCTTAAACCCATGTCGGCTATATGTTCTCTGAACACATTGGGCGGTAAGCCTTTCGTAAGCGGATCCGCTAGCATCTTTTCTGTGCTTATATGTTCAAGACTTATGATGTGATCCCGGATTTTATCCTTGATAACATAATATTTTATGTCAATATGCTTGGCGGCATTGCTTGATTTATTATTGTGAGCATACAACACTGTTGGCTCGTTGTCATAATACAACTTTAGTGGTTTATCGATGCTGTCGACCACCTTTAAACTGGGTATAAATTTCTTAAGCCAATTCACCTGTCCTAATGCCTCATAACAAGCAATAAACTCAGCATGCATTGTGGACGATGCAGTGACTATTGTTTGTTTTGAGCTCTTCCATGATATATGGCTCCTTGCGCGAGAGTGAATATGTACCCTGAGGTAGACTTTCTATCATCTCCCGCGTAATCAGAATCTGAATACCCTACTATTTGTAGGTCATCAGATCTTCCATAGGTTAACATGAGCCCTTTCGTGCCTTGCAAGTATCTTAAGACTTTCTTTACTAGATTCCAGTGTTCCATACCTAGATTACTTTGATGTCTACCAAGTAGCCCGGTCACAAAAGCCAGGTCTGGGCGTGTGCACACTTAAGCATACTGTAAGTGTTGATGCAAAACTGATCTGCAAACACAAAGGGCTAATACCCGATTCAAACGTTAAGGCGTGCCAGCCGATTTGACCTTGCTATCGGCAAAGGTGATAACTCGAATACTTTAGTCCTGACAACAGCGATGCGCCCGGATGTCACGGCTAAGAGGTACTCACGCGGAACTCGAGAACACGCCGAGCTTAAGTCGACGAATTCCTAAGAACTCGTAATAAAAGGAAAAAAGTATGACGAAGTCGTCGAAAAGTAGATGCTGGAATATGAGTAAAAACGTGTGTTTGATTGATTTCTTGATGATCAATTACAAGGTCCTAGGGTTTATATTTATACCCTGCTCAAAGAGCTACAACCAGACACGATTAGAATTCGAATTCCAAATTACACGGAATCCGTATACAAAACGATGCAAATAACTAAGGAAATAATAAAACTATCCTTCGTGACAACCCGAAACTCCTCCAGATGACAACTGGCAGCTTCCGGACTCCTCCTTCGCGTCATCGGCAATCCCCTTGCCATAGTCATCGGCAGATCTTTTTACCCAGCCATCGGCACCATATTACTGCCTGTGGACTTAATCACATTCAACTTCTCTCTCATCGGCAACCATCCTCATCAGCAACCCGCATTGTACTGCCACCCTATCCTGCCATCCTGGACACGTGCCCAAAAACGGTGTCAACACATGCCCCCCAGTTTCGGAGTATAAAACTATTAATGCTCCGAAATTCTCTGCAGTAATGATGCCTTCTCCGCAATTAATGCTCCTAATCTGGTAACCGACAACCTCAATCTGGACAACTCTGATCCTAATCCTCCGCAGATTCCTCGAAATTCCCAACTTCCTAAACGGGCATCTTTCTTAGTCGTACATCGGCAACAATTCCGTTATAAAGATCTGCCGATGCTCTGACCAGGATATTCGCAAAAAACGGTTACCCCCCGTCTATCCGCCCATCGGCAAGATGACCGTTATAGAATATTGCCGATGGACCGACCAGGAGATCGCGCACAGTAAAATATCTTTAGATAATGACCGCTTCCTGTCAAATCACCTGCACAATCCCTGGATTACCGTGCGAACAGTTACCATATCCATCTGAGTACCCTCGGGCTTCTCGGATGCGGCAAAGAGATAAGACGGATTTGCCCTTGCCCATCTTGTCCTATAAATAGTTCCTTCTTGGGTACTCCTCCCCCATTACACCATTCTACTATCCAACTTTGCTTTTCCAGTGGCGGCGCCATCTACAACCCTCAAGACCTCCGACAAGCACTCTTCTTCATCAACTCTGATGCCCTCCAACGTCCTCTTCACGACAAGATGGCCATTGGCTTCGTCGTCCCTGAGGTCAGACTTCCATCTCATCTGCTGTACCTTTTTCTCGCATTCCTGTTCATCTGCGATTCATCTTACCGAATATTTTCCTTTCCCTTTTTCTTTGTATTTTTATTCTCCAAAACACTAGGAGTTGTCCAACAAAATTGTCATCCCTACCGATCAACCACACCTTCAGTGCCTCGGCCCTCTAGGGGATCCAGATCCAACTGACCTTATCAATGCAGAAACCAACAGGATTCCCTTTAGAGCTGAAAACTTTTCTTTAGATCTGTGGAAAGACACCTTTCGTTCTTGGCCCAGCCCTACCGTAGGGTGGAAAGATTGGTTTTTGAGGGTCAGCAATTCTTATGAAGTTCAATGGGGTGAGAGAAAGCTAGCTCAATGCATTAGGCTATCCATTGCCGATATGCACAGGAACGAGTCATTGCTGATAGCTGCATCCTACTTTTGGTCAGACACCCTCAATGCTTTTGTTTTTGGCCACGGCCCTGCTTCTCCTACCCTTGCCGATGTAGCCATGCTTACTGGGCTAGATATATCTTCTGCCGATAGCACCCACTTTTTTGATACCGCCCCCAGTGCCAAAGTGGAGACTCGCGCTATCGGCGGTTGGTCAGGGTACATCCAGAAGTACCGCGGGAGAGGGCCTGTCACCACAAAGGAGCAAACCACCTTTCTGAACATGTGGCTGGACAAGTTTGTATTCTGTGGTCGATCGGCAGGACCGACTTCTGTCTATCTATCGGCAGCAGAAAGACTGGCTTGCGGCGGCCAATTTCCTCTCGGCCGATATCTGCTCGGCGTCGTTTACCACCTTCTTCATCAGGTAGCCCAGAAACTCCTGCTTGGCCAATCCATCGGCAACTTGGGAGGCCCCTGGTGGTTTATTAATATGTGGCTCAATCTGCACCTGCATAAGCGCCTTGATTTCAACTTGTTCTCACAGCACTTTCCAAGAGATATAGCCGAGAATCATGTGTTAGGTGAAGAGGAATCGGCAACGCGTGCCCCCTTGAACTTTGGTGAAGCCGTTATAGTCTTACCCGGTTCAGGGAACAATCCGGATCAGATCGGCCGATTCTTCGAAACTCTGTATGAGGGTCTGGCCAGAGATGAACGACCATGGCTGGCTTATGACGACCCAGACAGCATGCTCGCTCTGACCTTCAATCCATTTGATGAAGCTCTTGACAGGGACAATGAGGTGATGATGGCAATCGTGACTCCCAGAGCCATACCAGTGAATTTCTTCGGTAGCACGAAAACCTCCCCCCAAACCTATGAATTTTATAATCCATCGGCATTAGCTCGCCAGCTAGCTTTCGGCCAATTGCCGATTGCACTTCCTTATGCCGATGTAATAAAGCCCAGAGAGCCCATCGCCAACCTCCTCGAGTGGACTCGAGTAGCCCAGCTACCACCAAATGCCGATACAGATGTAGATCTGTCAGAATGGGTTCCAGCCGCCTTTATCACTCAGGCATACAAGCTGTGGTGGGCAGAATGGAAAGAGAATCTATTCTGCAGATCGGCCCTCTCATACCGCGGCATGATCGACCCCGAATACGAAGTCCCTGATGACACTGTAAGTATTTTAAACCGATGTCTCATTTTCCAATACTATTCCCATCGGTAACTTACCCCTGTATTCCTTTTGCAGATTGACAACACCCCCCCATCGGTTAGCAGGAGTGGCAAGTCGATCGACTTATTCCCATCAGGCCCGATCTCTTCAATCGGCCATAATGCTCCCACCCTGGCTTCCATCGTGCACCGGGGTGCGCGTCTCAAGAAAGTTACCACCAGGAAAACTCAGACATCACCAACGGTAACTGCTTCCACTCTGGCGCAAGCTTTCAAGGCAATCTGTTAAAACCTTTTTCATTTATACTGACTATCTTTGTATCGGTTATCTGTGCTCATAAACTCCTTTTTGTTGTTGCAGCAAACTGGTGCATCGGCAAAAGCCAAACGCCAAGGTGCCGATGCCCCCCAGTCTAGTCAGCCAAAGAGGAAGGGCACCCAAGGTGCTAAGGCTGGAACAAAGCGCCAGAAAGTGGCAACTCCTCCTCCGATGTCCCCAATCCCGGTGGAATCTTCCCCTTCTCCTCCAGAAGTCCAGGCACAGCAAGCACCATCTCCCCAACAAATACAGGAAGCACCACAGATGGAAGAACCCCAGCAGGAAGAACCTCAAACGGCAGGTACATCAGCTGACGTAGGTGAACAAACAGCTGGCCCGGCAGGCCCAGTTATATCCTCGGCGGTTTCCCCGACTCAGGCAGCTGTTCTCTCTCCTCCGGGTAACATATCTCAACAATACTTCCGCCGATAAACTTATTCTCATTTAATCTCATAATCCTTCCTGTCTTCTTTCAGGCGATATCGTTCCATCGGCAACATTTGCCGATCAACCTGTAGCTCCATCGGCATCTTTGAGTCAAAGGCAAGAAATCGCCTTGAAGCAAGTAAGTCATCCAATTTTCCACCAGTATCGTCTGCCGAAGTTTTGACCATAAAACTGACTTATTTCATCTTCATTTTCAGGAACAAGATTCTCCCAACAGCTTATTCTCCTTCGCCATTGATATCTTCGAAGAAGAAGACGAGGAAGCAAGCTCCTCTCGGGCAGTTGGAACTGTATCGGCAGAAACCAGAGCTAAGCTGGAAGAGTTATCGGCCATACTTCATCAAGACACAACTCAACTGGTCAACGATTCTGACCCAGCTAAAGCTCTGTTCAAGACCCTTAGAGGCCAAATTCCTGCCGATGCTGAAGAAACACTCTTCCATGCTGCACACCTAGAAAGCCGCCAGCTACAGTACCAGAGAGCCACTCGACGCCTTGCCGATAGAGCCGCTCAAATCCAGCTTTCTGAGGAGATGATGAAAGAAAAGCTCTTAGCCGATGAGAAACATAAGAACATCGGCACCTTAAAGTCCTCAGGTGATGCACTGAAGCAGAAAGTGTCTGATCTATTGGCAAAAAGAGAAGCTCTACTGGCCGAACTCAAGCAAGTAGAGGACGCTCTGTCCCAAGCCCAGCAAGAAGAGAGTCAACTGCCGGAGACCATCAAGCACCTTGAACAAGAACGAAACGTCCATGGTCGCAAAGCGCTGCAGCTGAAGAGGAAGCTGAAGCCGATAGAAGGTTCTGCCGATGATGATATCAAAGAGATAGAGACAGCCAATCACATTCGGCTGCGCGCCATATCAGCAATCCAAGCGCTGCTGAACATCTGAAGCTTTCACCGGCAACACACGTTTGTTTTTCCGCTTTTAGCTTTTAGTCTAGCCGATAAGACTGTTATCGGCATCTTTGGAAACATTAAGTCTGCCCTCGAACATTTAAATCCAGCCGATAGGAGTGTTATCGGCACTTAAACCTTTATGCGTCGACCCATATGCTGGGGTAGTACTTCTTTAAATATTTGCCATTTAATGCTCTGGGAAATTCAACTCCCTCGAGAGTTTCTAGAATATAGGCATTACCAGGAGCTGAGTGTCTTATCCGATAAGGACCTTCCCAATTAGGAGACCACTTTCCAAACTTCGAACTTTTAGTCCCAACTGGCAAAATCAACTTCCATACCAAATCCCCATCGGCAAACTCCTTAGCCTTTACTTTTTTATCATACCATCTAGCAACTCTCTTCTTATTTTCTTCTATACTCATTAAAGCCTTTAACCGATGCCCCGCTAAATCATCTAACTCATCGGTCATCAAAGTGGCATAATCATCGGTAGCCAATTGATCTTGAAAAGATAATCGCCTAGATCCAGCCTTAATCTCCCAAGGCAACACTGCATCATGTCCATACACCAATTGATAGGGTGACACCTTGGTTGATCCATGACAAGCCATCCGATAAGACCACAGTGCTTCATTTAACAATGTATGCCACCGCCTAGGACTTTCTTCAATCTTTCGTTTAATAAGCTTGATAATTCCTTTGTTAGACGCTTCGGCCTGCCCGTTGGCTTGAGCATAGTAAGGAGAAGAATTCAACACTTTAATTCCCATACCGATTGCGAATTCATCGAACTCCCCCGACGTGAACATGGTGCCCTGATCGGTAGTAATCGTTTGGGGAATCCCAAATCGGTAAATAATATGCTCTTTCACAAAATCAATCATATTGGCCGATGTGACTTTCTTCAAAGGAATAGCTTCGACCCACTTAGTGAAATAGTCAGTGGCAACTAGAATGAACTTATGCCCTTTGCTAGATGGCGGATAAATCTGGCCGATCAGATCGATGGCCCACCCCCGGAACGGCCAAGGTTTTATTATAGGATTCATAGCCGATGCGGGTGCTCTCTGGATATTACCGAACTTTTGACAACCTTGACATCCCTTGAAATATTTAAAACAATCTTCAAGTATGGTTGGCCAAAAATATCCATTCCTTCGAATCATCCACTTCATCTTAAAAGCTGACTGATGCGCTCCACACACTCCTTCATGGATTTCCCCCATCAAACTTCTGGCTTCATCATCACCCAAGCATCGGAGAAGAATTCCGTCGATAGTTCGATAATACAATTCATTTTCAAGGAGCACATACTTGGTCGCTTGAAATCGAACCCGTCTTTCAACTTTTTTGGATGGATCTTCTAGATAATCGATAATTTCTTTCCTCCAATCACCGGCACTGACTGCCGATGTCGCATTAATCATTGGCTGATATCCTGAGGCATGCTGGGCTAACCGATTAGCGTCTTCATTATGCAATCGGGGAACATGCTCCAATCGGAAGTTCTTGAATTCCTTTAACAGTTGCGTACTTCTCTCGAAAACCCCTTGATCAGAGCTTGATACTCAGCTTGATTATTTGTTGATGTAGCAACAATCGGCAAGGAAAACTCATACTTCCTCCCCTTAGGAGAAACCAATACAATGCCGATTCCTGCCCCCCGGTCACAGGTAGAACCATCAAAGAAGAGCGTCCAGGGTGCAATTTCCAAGGTTTCCACTAGACTGCAATGCTGAGTCACAAAATCGGCCATGATCTGCCCTTTGACTGCCTTAGCCGATTCGTAACGCAAATCGAACTCCGACAGCGCTAAAATCCATTTACCGATCCTACCACTCATAATCGGCATAGATAGCATGTATCGGACCACATCATCTTTGCAAACAACAGCACATTCAGCCGACAACAGGTAATGTCTCAGCTTGATACATGAAAAATATAAGCATAAGCACAGTTTCTCAATGGCCGAATACCTGGTTTCAGCATCAATCAACCTCCTACTCAAATAATAAATTACTCTCTCTTTCCCTTCAAATTCTTGAACTAAAGCTGAACCGATAACCGATCCATCGGTAGATAAATATAATTTGAAGGGTTTCCCTTGTTGAGGTGGAACTAAAACTGGAGGATTTACTAGATACTTTTTGATTTCATCCAGAGCCAACTGCTGTTCTTCTCCCCAAACAAACTCCTGATCGGCTTTCAATTTAAGAAGAGGACTGAAAGCACGAATTCTCCCAGATAAATTCGATATAAATCTTCTGATAAAATTCACCTTGCCGATCAAGGATTGGAGCTCAGTTTTATTGGTAGGGGCCACTATTTTATTGATGGCATCAATAGATCTTCGACTAATTTCAATACCCCTCTGATGTACCATGAAACCAAGAAACTGCCCTGCCGATACGCCAAATGCACATTTGTTGGGATTCATCTTTAATCCATGCTTCCTTGTGCATTCCAACACTTTTCGTAAATCGGCAAGATGCTTTGAGAAATCTCCAGACTTAACCACCACATCATCGATATATATTTCTACGAACTTGCCGATGAACTCATGAAATATAAAATTCATGGCCCTTTGATAAGTAGCACCAGCATTCTTTAACCCAAAAGTCATGACTATCCATTCAAATAGTCCAACATGACCAGGACACCTGAATGCGGTTTTTGGAATATCCTCCTCTGCCATGAATATTTGATTATAACCTGCATTACCATCCATGAAGCTGATGACCCGATGGCCAGCCGCAGCATCAACCAGTAGATCGGCGACAGGCATTGGATATCCATCCATCGGCGTAGCTTTATTGAGATTCCTGAAATCAATGCACACCTGAAGCTTCCCGTTCTTTTTGTAAACCGGAACAACATTGGAAATCCATTCGGCATACCGACACTGCCGAATAAACTTAGCTTCAATAAGTTTAGTGATTGCGGCCTTAATATCTGGTAGAATGTTAGGATTACATCGGCGGGCTGGTTGCTGATGTGGCCGAAATCCAGACTTGATGGGTAACCGATGTTCGACAATTGATCGGTCTAAACCAGGCATCTCTGTATAATCCCAAGCAAAGCAATCTTTATATTCCTTTAGCAAACTAGTCAATTGTCGCTTACACTCAGGATCTAATTTAGCACTAATAAAAGTAGGCCTAGGCTTATCACCACTACCTATATCTACTTCTACCAAATCATCGGCCGATGTGAACCCCTGGCCTAATTTTCCATCATCGGCGAATCTATCCATTAAAAACCGTCGTCAGAACCGACTGCTTGGATCGGTGGAATCTCATAATCGGCAACTTTGAGAAAATCTTTGTCCCAAACTTCTCCTGAAATGCACCTAGTCCTTTCATAAGTATCCGCTTCTGCCGATGCGATAACATAGGAAGAATCCCCTGGGACGATCTCAATCTTGTCACCTACCCACTGAACCAAGCACTGATGCATTGTAGATGGGACACAACAATTGGCATGAATCCAATCTCTCCCCAATAATAAATTGTAGGCACCTTTTCCGCTGATCACGAAAAAAGTTGTCGGCAAGGTTTTGCTGCTGATGGTCAACTCCGCACATATCGCCCCCTTGACTGGAGACACGTTTCCCTCAAAGTCTTTGAGCATCATATCGGTCTTGGTCAGATCTTGATCCCCTTTCCCAAGCTTCCGATATACTGCATACGGCATAATATTAATAGCAGCTCCACCATCAACTAGGATCTTAGTCATTGGCTGCCCATCAACCCTCCCTTTGAGGAACAAAGCTTTAAGATGCTGCCTCTCGTCATCGGCAGGTTTCTCAAAGATAGCCGTCATCAGATCCAGAGCTAACTGAGCTATCTGATCAGAAAATTCTAACTCATTGTCACTGGCTGGTGCAAGAAACTCCATCGGCAACATGAAGACCATGTTGACGCCTGCCGATGGACCTTCCTTCTTAGTGTCTGACGGCTGCCGACTTTCGGAATCCTCTCCTTTATTTAGCTCCTCTTGCCTTTCTCGTTGCAATCTCCTTTTCTGTGTCTTGGATAATCCTCGAGGGCACCATGGAGGAAGTGGCCTTTGCCTTACCGTCGGGCGTCGGTTCTCCCTTGACTCCATGCCATGCGTGTTAGCATCCCTGCAAAATATGAATTCCTCGGGAACTCGCGCATCAGCCATTCCTTCGAGCTTCTCTCGGTTCCTGGGAAAATACTGGACACGGTCACTAAGTCTGCTGTGCCCACTGAATCTGCCCCCCAGCCGGTCATGAACTGACACCCTTCCTCTGATCGGCCCATTAGCTCGCCGTTCATCATCATAATAACGCCGATCGTTCCTATTGTACCGATCATAACCGTTGCATTCAGGGCAGTCTCTGACAGTAGGAAGTTTGATATTTTCCTCCCAACAGTGGATGAAGAATGGGCAATTCCAATGATCCCTGTGCCGATTCCACTCCTGTCGGCGTCTTTTTTCTTCCCATTGATAATCTTCCTGCTGGCGTCGATACCGATCTTCCCGTTGTTGCCATTTTTCTCGAGGCCTCCTATGAGTTATAACGACGCCAGATCGAGGAAGCCTTCCTGAGCTAGCTCCTTCCTGGACCAAGCCCTTACTTCTTGCATCGGCAGTAGTAACTTGATGCTGAGGATCTACCGATGCACTCTTCTCAGCTGTTTCCGACGTTAAGACCTTGGCCTTCCCCTTAGCATCCAACATGTTTGTCGGGAAAGGATGTTGGTCTATCTTCATTGGCTTCTGGGCTTTGGAACTGTCAAATTTGATTCTCCCTGACTCTATAGCCGATTGCAGCTGCTGTCTGAATACTTTGCACTCGTTGGTGTCATGGGAAGTTGCATTATGCCACTTGCAATATCTCATCCTCTTCAACTCTTCTGCCGACGGGATCACGTGGTTAGGTGACAGTTTGATTTGACCTTCCTGAAGTAGAAAGTCAAATATCCTATCGGCCTTGGCGGTGTCAAAGGCGAACTTCTCTGGTTCCTTCTGCCCAAAAGGACAAGACATCGGCTTCTTGTTTTTTACCCACTCGGCCAAACCGATTACTGGTTCCTCATCGGAATCTGAGCTTGTTGCTTCGTCAACAAATGACACTTTCTTATTCCATGCCCTCTTAGGCTCGAAAGGCTTGATGTCTTGATCAGATATCCTCTGCACCAAATGACTTAAACTTTCGAACTCCTGGGAGGCATACTTATCCCTGATATGTGGCAACAAACCTTGGAAAGCCAAATCGGCTAGCTGCCGATCATCCAGAACCAGGCTATAGCATTTATTCTTGACCTCTCGTATCCTCTGCACAAATCCTTCGACCGACTCATCATTACGTTGCCTCAACTTGACCAAGTCGGTGATCTTCTTCTCATGAACCCCCGAGAAGAAGTATCTGTGGAATTGCTTCTCTAGATCGGCCCAAGTAATTACTGAATTGGGAGGTAATGATATGAACCAAGTAAAGGCCGATCCAGACAATGATGATGAAAATAGACGAACCCTCAATTCGTCCCTGTTACCAGCCTCTCCACATTGAATAATGAACCTGTTGACATGCTCCATGGTTGACGTGTCGTCCTGTCCGGAAAACTTTGTAAAATCCGGTACCTTGTATCGATGTGGAAGCGGGATCAAATCATACGCTGGAGGATACGGTGTCCGATAAGAATAAGTGTTGACTTTGGGTTTTATCCCAAATTGTTCCCTCATTACTTCAGCAATCTTATCGGCCCAATACGCATCGGCATCTTGCCGATGAGGCGGCTGCGGATCTGGCATTTGGTGGCGAACCTCCACGTGTCTGTTCGGGACGTGACCTGTATGGAACATTGTATTGGTCACCTGTCCTCCAATCTGCGGACTACCAAACTGCTGTCCACCGATTGGCTGTCCTCCGAGTTGCTGTCCAAAATTTATTGGCTGGTTGGGAATTCCCTGACCTTGGAACCCGGGATAAACCTGCCCTTGCTGGAACCCCGTAGTCTGATAACCTTGCTGGGGCGACTGTGGAAAGGCTTGCTGTCCAAGCCATCCATTATTAGCGTTCATCGGCATAGGTGCTGCCGATGATTGGTAATTGGGTACCGTCGTTGAATTGACATACCCCGACTGGGCCATAGGCCTCTGTTGCATCAGCATTGACTCTGCCGATGCGTTGGGCATCTGGAACATTGAATCTTGAGGATTTCCAGTGTGAGGCCTTGCAGTAGTAGTTGTGGTATACCGAGGACTCTGGTTCACCGGCACATTGGAAGGCGCCGATGTCATAGGAGTTTTGCCCCTCATGTCAGTTATCTGTTATGTTCCCGGCGTCAACTCTGGAGGCATACCATAACCCCACCAGTTAGGAGGAAGATTTAACCCTGACATTGCCGATGCCAACATATCTGTTGTCAGTTTATGCTGCCCAACCGAAATTTGTGGGTTGGTTGCCATCGGCATAGATAGTGCACCAGTAGTCCCCAATGTACTTGGAGGGACGGCAGACTGTGCACTTACATTCGTCAAGGCAGCCGATGGAGCCATGACCTCTGGTGCCGTTGGCTGATGATGGGAGGGCCCCACATAATCTGGCGGGATTTGTCCTTCCTTGAAAGTTCTTGCCACGGCGTTGAAAACCGTATTAGACAGTACGCCAGCTTGGTTAATCAACGCTCGATTGATGGCATTGTCTACCATATCTTGAAGCTTGCCAGGGTTGGCGTCGAAGGTGACCTGCCGTGGTGCCGGCAGTGCATCTTTCTGGACCACTTCGCCGCTCCTGTTTATGCTGAAAGACTTCAGGCACTGCTGCTTGAACTCTTCCATGGCTTGGGCAATAGCTTGCTTTTGCTCATCCTTGAGGTTGGCCTCCGTCACGGGGATGACGTTCTCTTCATCGAGGTCGGAGATCGACATGTTGATCTTGATCTTGAATCAGTCCCACTGGGCGTGCCAAAAGATGTGTTGATGCAAAACTGATCTGCAAACACAAAGGGCTAATACCCGATTCAAATGTTAAGGCGTGCCAGCCGATTTGACCTTGCTATCGGCAAAGGTGATAACTCGAATACTTTAGTCCTGACAACAGCGATGCGCCCGGATGTCACGGCTAAGAGGTACTCACGCGGAACTCGAGAACACGCCGAGCTTAAGTCGACGAATTCCTAAGAACTCGTAATAAAAGGAAAAAAGTATGACGAAGTCGTCGAAAAGTAGAAGCTGGAATATGAGTAAAAACGTGTGTTTGATTGATTTCTTGATGATCAATTACAAGGTCCTAGGGTTTATATTTATACCCTGCTCAAAGAGCTACAACCAGACACGATTAGAATTCGAATTCCAAATTACACGGAATCCGTATACAAAACGATGCAAATAACTAAGGAAATAATAAAAATATCCTTCGTGACAACCCGAAACTCCTCCAGATGACAACTGGCAGCTTCCGGACTCCTCCTTCGCGTCATCGGCAATCCCCTTGCCATAGTCATCGGCAGATCTTTTTACCCAGCCATCGGCACCATATTACTGCCTGTGGACTTAATCACATTCAACTTCTCCCTCATCGGCAACCATCCTCATCAGCAACCCGCATTGTACTGCCACCCTATCCTGCCATCCTGGACACGTGCCCAAAAATGGTGTCAACAGTAAGCTTCTGACAGCTGAAGGTATGGAACGGCTTGCACGCGATCGCGCTCGAACTTGCTCTTGGAACATTGATGTTCCCCATACTTGTCACCTTTTAAATAGGAGCAGGTGAAGGTCTACACTTATGCATATTGAATTTCTTCAATATTTTATCTATATTTGCCTCTTGGGATAATCCCAATACCCCTCGACTTCTATCTCGGTGAATCGTTATGCCCAAGACAAAAGAAGCTTCACCTAAATCTTTCCTATCAAAATTTGAGGACAAAAATCTCTTGGTTTCCTGAAGTAGAGTGACATCACTACTGGCTAGTAGAATGTCATCTACATACAGTACTAGGAAAATGTATTCCCATTCTTAAACTTTGCATATACATAATTGTCCTCAATGTTCTCTTTAAACCCAAACTTTCTGATAGTCTTATCAAACTTCAAATACCACTGCCTGGATGCTTGCTTTAATCCATAAATGGATTTCTTCAGGCGACAACCCATTCTTTCTTTGTCTATCACAACAAAACCTTTCGGCTGCGCCATGTATACTCTTTCTTCTAGATCCCCATTGAGGAATGCTGTCTTCACAACCATTTGATGCAATTCTAGATCAAAATGTGCCACTAGGGCCATTTTGGTTCTAGAAGAGTCCTTGCTTTAGACGAGAGAGAATGTTTCATTATAATCTATCCCTTCTCGCTGAGTAAAACCCTTGGCTACCAGTCTTGCTTTGTACCTTTCTATGTTCCCTTTGGAGTCACGTTTCACCTTGTAGACCCATTTGCATCCTACTGTTTTGGCTCCTTCAGGAATTTCCTCTAGGTCCCAAACTTTATTGGTACTCATAGACTATGTAGTCATCTGGAATAGGAGACTTTCTCACTCTTTGAGGTCTGCCAGAAGTTTCTGCTACTGGCATTTCTCCTTGAGGTTGCTCTTGTTGGGGCTGCTGTTCTTCAACTATGGGTTCATTCGGCTCCTGAGGGACAGGTTCCAAATTAGCCATAGGCGAAAAAGCAACAGGTGTTGTCACTACTGGTGTAGATCCAACAACAACAGGCAGTGTAAAGTAGGGTTCTTGCACTATGGGAATGGGCACGAACACCCGCTTCTCTTCAAAGGTAATTTCTCGCGCTGCCTTGCTCCCCCTGATCATCTGATCTTCTAGAAAACTGGCATGTCTACCAGGGCAGTAGAAACGATAACCTTTCAACTTTTCTGGATAGCCAATAAAAAGACAAGTTACTGTTTTGGGGTCTAGCTTTCCTATGTTTGGGTTAAATACTTTTGCTTCAACAGGGCTCCCTCAGACACGCAGATGGTTGACTGAGGGTTTCCTGCCGGTCCACAACTCATACGGTGTTTTAAGTACTGACTTGCTTGGGACTCTATTGAGAATATGAATGGCGGTTTTTAAGGCCTCCATCCACAGACTTAGTGGCAGAGTGGAATAGCTCATCATGCTGCGCACCATATCCATTAGAGTACGGTTAAGCCTTTCTGCTACTCCATTCTATTGTGGGTCCCCTGGCATTGAATACTAGGCTACTATGCCATTTTCCTGTAAGAACCTTGCAAAAGGTCCAGGAACTTGTCCATAAGGGGTATGTCGACCGTAGTACTCCCCCCCACGGTCAAATCTTACTACTTTGATTTTTCTGTCTAGTTGGTTTTCAACCTCAGCCTTGAATATCTTAAATTTGTCTAAAGCTTCTGAGCGTTCTTTGATTGGATAGATGTATCCAAAATGAGAGTAGTCATCAGTGAATGTGATGAAGGAATCAAAACTATCCACAGATGTCACTGGAAAAGGTCCACAGATGTCTGTGTCGATCAATTCTAGTACTCCCGTGCTTCGCTTAGCGCCTTTCTTTATGTTCTTTACTAACTTGCCTTTAATGCAATCAACGCATTGCTCTAACTCTGAGAGTTCTAGTGGTGGGAGTATTGATTCTTTGACTAAACATTATATTCTCCCCCTCAAAATATGGCCTAAACAACAGTGCCATAATTTCGATGAGGAATCAATTCTCTTTCTTTTCTTGCTTGCATTTGCGGTCATTGCATTCTCAGCTTTATTACATTCAGCATTCATAGTCTCAGACATGGATAATAAATAAGGTTTGTCTTGTCGGAAGGCAAGACCCACATATTTATTATTTAACTGTAGTTTACAATCATATTTGCTTGGAGGGAACATAAAAGACATCATGTAAATCCCTTTGTCTAGGCATTGACCTAATTCTGCACTTTCTCGAGGTATTCTCTTGCTGTGGGATTGCACTAATGAAGTGCAACACTTGCTCTGAAATAATGATGAGAAGATGGTGAGAACACCAACACTTAAAACTTGGTAGTATAATTGAATATCTTAATTTAACGTTGGTCAAAATTAAGATATACAAAATTAACTTGCTGCATAAAATCTAATCACCTTTGGGCAAAATAGAATAAATGCTTAAAATTGGAACTTGGCATTTGCAATATTGCTATTTTTAACGTTGGTCAAAAAATAACAATATTACAAAAATTTCTGGGCTTCGAACCTTGCTTCTCGAATTAAATATCCCGTTGGTTCAATTTAATAAGAGAACTAAAATGTCTTGCGCAGCGGAAAACGTAAATTAACTTGCTAGAATCGTAACTTGCTGTAACTTGGAATTTGCAATATTGTTATTATAGACGTTGGTCAAAATTAACAACATTACAAAGAATTCTGTGCTTGTAGACTCGGCTTCTCAAATTAAATGTCCCGTTGGTTCAATTTAATATGAGAATTAAAACTATAACTTATGCAGCGAAAACATTCATTTACTTGCTATTTTCAGAAGCATAACTTGCTGACTTTACTCTCTAAATAATAAACACGTTGGTGTAATTAAATAAAGTTTAAAACTGAGCAAAACAATTATTCAAAAACTTCTAAAAATAAAATAAAATGAAAAAGGTTACTGTGCTGGTTGGGCCAGGGCGAACGAAGCGGCCCACGGCCACTTTCGGCTCAGCAGCGCGCAGCGCAGCGCCCAGCTCGGCTCGGCTTCTTTTTTTTTCTTCTGGCCCAAAGCTTTGCGGCCCAGCAAGCCAAGACGGCCCGAGGCCGAGCTACGCGCCTGCGGTCCCCTCCCCCGAGCCCGGGCCGCAACCTGGGCCTGGGCCGGGAATTCGACTCCCGTCTGGGCTCAATTCGGTCCAAAAGAACCATGGCCGTTGGATCACATCCGACGACCCTCCTTTGATCTCGGGTGAACAAAAAACCCCAGGCCAGCTGCCACTGAAAAACCCTAGCCCTATTCTCTCCTCCCCTCTCTCTGTCTGCGCAGCGCACAGCGCCTGCGGCGGCCTTGGCCGCGACGGCCTGACGCCGGTGGCGCCTTTCTCTCTCTTCTCTGTGCTCTATCTTGCCGAGACGCGCGGTGGAGCGCCGCTCCACAGCGGCCGGCGAACTTTCTCTTGCTTCTTCTCTCTCGAGCACGCGCCATAAGCAGCAGCAGCGCTTGCCTCGTCAGCCGGAGGGAGTGGCGCCGCCGCGGTTCCTATCGCCGGAGCGCGCGCTCCCCTTGGTGGGTGAGCGCGCCTCCGTCGATGGGGTTCGCGTCGGTGCCCTGCGCTTGACGTCCACGCGGGGAACCTCGGTCTTGACGCCTCGTCGGCCATGGTGATGGCCGACGGCGAGGCTGGGATGGGAAGGCCCCAGGTAGAGCCGCCCTTTCTCCCTTGCTTTAGAGTTAGGGTTCTGAAAACCCCTCCCCTATCTCGGTCTTCTTGCGCTAGGGTTAGGGATTTGGTAAAAATCCCATTTTTTTCTTTTTCTTTTCTTGTGATTGACTTTCGGGTGAATCCGAAATCCTATCTACATGCTAGATTCGTCTGATACCATTGATAGAAATTTAGGATCATCTAGCAGTAGAATAGATCGGGATTCGAGTACAACAAATATAGCAAATAAACATAGGCAGTAGAACTGCACTTGTATGCAATAGATCTACTACACATGGAGAGAAACAGAGAGGTTTAGGGGATTAGGATTAGACCGTCGAGGCGTCCATGGCGTCGGTGTTGAGGCAGTGGTGGCGCTTCCCGACGCTGCTGCACTGGCCGATCGGATGACTCTAGGGTTTGAGTCGAGTGGGGCAAATCGCGTGCAGTGGCAAAACTTCCATCATTGTGCTTGCGGCCCCCACTCCTATACTTATAGTGCAGTGCGTCAGGGGCCGACCACTCGAATGAGTGGTTGAGCGCCCCCGATCAGGACGCGGTCAAAAAGGGGGACTGGCTCCAGCCGTTGGACTGGGTCAGAGATAGAGATCAACCCAACAAGATGGCCATTCTACCAAATTTGGTCTAGCAAAACAGAGGTGCATGCCAACTTTCATTCTCATGTCATGCATACCTGGCTTTAGAACAGGTTGGCTGCTAGCAGAAATTTTCATTTATCTTGTTGATGCACCCCATCTGGTCATCCCCGCGCCTTGGTATCCTGAAAGGGATCTAACCATAGGGTACTGATTTGTAACTGGAGCATTCCTGGCACCTCCCAAACTTACTGTGGAAACAGAGTGGTGTCTCCACGAACATATCTCTCATCTCATTCCCTGTTTCGAGAAGAACTGTTCGTCGATTTTCAATCAAGAGAACAAAACTGAAGCCAGAGCTCATACAGTCATACGTATAATCTCAGGATGCAACTACAGTTCTTCTTCGTCCCTTGTTCCTCGCCTTTTTATCATGGATGCCCCTCCCATTCCCTAAAAGAGAGCTCCGTATCACATTCAGCCAACTGAGAGGTTGTTTGCATGTTTCTCACATACATAAATACGCAATCGCTGGTCATGGGAGAGCACAGCTCAGGAGGTTCCACCACTTCCATCTCGCCTCTGAATTTAAGGCAGCACTAAGGAGGTTGCAGTTGCACCTATGTTTATAGAAGACGTGAAAAGCGCCATATGGTGGCTTACTTGGCTAGCTGGAGATATCATACAGAGACAACAAAATTTTGTTACAACAAGAGCTATATCTCTACATTCTACAACATAACAGGACAAAATAAATCTCAATGATCTTGTAAGGATTACATTATTGTTTCCAACACTCAGACACCCCCTTCTGTTTCTGTGTGTGATGAAGGGCCGGCTGGGGTACTTTACTTTAGATGACCGAGATGGGCATCAGGCTGTAGGCCCAAAAAAATAAAGATGGAGTGTGTGACCGTCTTGCTTCACTCCCTATGATGGCTGAGAATTACAGTAGCCCTGTGCACGTGTAGCACTACAATAACATGCTTCCAAGTTGTGAATGTGAACTGTGCCATGTGTATACTTTATACATTACAATAAAGTACTTCTTTTTCTTCCTTCCCTGTAGTGCTCCTCGAGTTGTAACAGTTTCATGGATGTTTGCATATCCATCGTGCAGGCAGGCACGTGATATGGGCTTTGCTGTCGTACACCCAAATGATTGTGAGCCATTTATTAAATTAAATCGAATGGTTAGGATCATCTATTATCTCGTAGGAAGTAATATGTTAGAATATATATTTAAATATTTTTTCTTTACATAATATGATAAATTAGGAAATTTTTAGATATAAAGATTCTTTCCTGATCTAATTAATGCATACATGACGTGATACATCTTTTTAATCTTTGCAACTTTAGATCTGATATAAATTACCCATGTGCCCAGTTAGTATACAAACTACTTTTTATGTAAGTAACCCATATAGATATTATCATATTTTTGTTTGAATTTAAATTAAATATAGATGTTGGTATTATTGCATGTTAATTAGAAATGAATACTTCAAACTTGCATTCGGATATACGATCTAACATAAAGCAATCATTGGTTGCTCGAAAATGTCCAAAGAACCAAACTTGTGAAAAAAATTTAGATGCAAGCACAAACAATAGTTAAACTATTTAAAAAAGGTTTTTACAATTAGAAATCGAACGCACATGAAAAATTAGGAAAGGAAGGATGCATGCCTACAGGAAAGGAAGGGACAAGCCCGCTCGCTTTTCTATCCCGTGAGGGGATTTGACATATTTCCCTTTCTATTTTTAGATTATTTAATCAACTAACTAATTAAAAATCCAAAAAAAAATCAACGGCTTAGATTTATTTGAGATATTACCTCCTACTAAGTAAAGTGTGTACCATAGCATTACCCCGTGATATATACCTTGAGCGGACAAACCATGTGATTCCATTTTGTATGCCCCAATTTTGTCTTTAAACAGAATGTTTTATTTGAACAGAGTAGTGCACCCAAAATTACATGGGCATAATTTGATCTGAGCTCCTTGCGTAGCTGGGTCTCGCAATCTGAGAGCTGGCGATATTGCTGCACAGGATTCAACCAGTGAGTTATGGGCCACAGCCAGCAGATGTTCTCCAGCAGCTATCTAGTATATCTCTAGTTCGATCACTGTGTTACGCAGCAGCACATGGAGCTGCCCGAATAGTCACTGGCTATGACACACATCCAGAGAGTGACCCACGCACACGGTGCCACTGCAATGGGCACATAGAGACACATCCACCATGGCAAGAATGTACTGGAGAGCTTGTGCCTCTTGTGGAACCACAAGATACCCCTTTGGTCCAGAAAGCAGTAAGTGGACAAGTAATATAGATGTTCCTGATGCTTCCGACTCCTATACATAATTCTGTAGCAATCTAAGCTCGTCACTGCTGGAGCTACAGGCAGAGTGTTAGAAATACTACTGGCTTCCTGCTCCCTTTTTACCTTCTGTTTTATATATAGATAGATAAGGTTTGTGAGTCCGTGTGAATTCTCGGGAGATACTATCTGATTGTCTATGCACTTGTAATCACCATATATATGAGTGAGGAACCATCCATTATTGAAATTAAGTCAGGCAGTAAATGCTGAATCAATTCTCATATACTATGTCAGAACATCGTCTCTGGGGATTATTGTAACTACAGTGAATATGGAGTGTAGCTCTATAGTGAATGCATTCAGACGATGTAGTGGATGTCAGTAAATGATCAATCCCGCGTCGTTCAGTTCACGTTCAAGCAGGGATGTAATGGTCGTTCTAACTATCAGATTGATGCCTTGATGGTAGGACCCATTAGATGAGGACCCTGAATATCTGTGAAACAATAATAGACTTTGCATATGATTTTCTTCCATTAGAGTGTTTTTCCCCATGTTTTTTTTATCAGCAAATTGAGTTCAAAACATTGTAAAAAATGTTGCGTGCAACTGATGTAGTGGTACGAAAAGACATATGTAACCCTCAATCAAGCACCTAAATCAAAGTGGTACGAATAAATCATAAATATTCAGCTAATAGATGAGATATTTGACGTGCCACTAACAATCATTCATTGTATTGGATTAGAAATATGTTTGTTTGTGGTAACTTTTGAATAATAGAGGTCTTTATGGCACAGTACAAAATAAGAAATGGTTGTCCATGTAATTATCATTCAATTATTATCATGTCTGGTACGGTACTAATGGGCCATAAAAGGTTCATGTATAATTTCCACATAAATATTTACATTCGCACGAGAGGAAATTTTGTTAATATCACATTAACAGTAAAACCATGTTATCAGAAACAAGAACAACCATCTAATTGTACAAGAACCATAGGTAACCATGCATGCCTTCAAAATTTGAACAATGTCTTATGAGTTTTGAACACATTCTGTGTCAACGATTGGAATGCTTATATAGTATTCCCTCCTTATAAGAGATTTTGGCTTTTGTAGATATATTATTTTTAGTATTATGCATCAAGATATAGTGCATATCTAAGGCCAAAACGCCATGTAATTTGGAATGAAGGGACTAAAAGATTACATGTGTCCATATAGTGCACAGGTAGGTGCATATATATAATTTAGCTGGAATCCACACTGTGCAATCAAGTAGTACATGCATATGCATCCTTTTCCATCATTGACGCAACATTTGGTCTATAAAAGCGCTAGTGAAAGGCAGAGAATGAAATAATAGTCCTCCAAGTTATATATGTATGCCAAATGGATGGACAACCAGTTCTACTCCCATATCCTTTCTATATGATCCGTCGTGTTGCCTAGTCATGCGAGGCATTGGGAATTCTTGTGTTACGTGAGAAGAATGTCGTAAGTAGCTCCTGGCCCACTCAAGTTTGCTTACTTAAACCTTGGGTAAAAATGTTTATAACATGCATGGTGGATGTGCTCGCAACCATCACATCCTGCAGGATCATGCTGAATTTTCATGAGAATCGGGACGATCGACATGACAACTAAGGATGCGTAGCACAAGGCAGGCAAGGGATGGAAAAGATGTAGGATAGCTGCTCTCCCTGAAGAGTTCCCTTGTCCATGTGCCACATGTATGGCATCAATGGCACATCTGGCTGGATCTAGACACTAGTGTTGGGCACCGTCTTCCATCTTACCTGGCTAGGCGATGGTCTAGGAGACACCGGCGTTGATGCTATCACTCAATACGGCAGCGCTGGTCCACGCAGAGGATTTCCATACTGTGGGACAGCACTTTTTCCCCCTACTCATGATTGCTGTCGGACAACAGTGACGAGGCATGCTCGACCTCATCGTGGCATGGTGTAGTTGCTTCGGTTTGATTGGGCCATTGGTGTGCTCAGAATAACGTTCAGATCTTTCAGTTACCACTAACGAATCATTAGTAAACCTTACTTGTTTCAAAAACCAAAGATTTTAGTGAAAGAAAGAGAACTGCAAGCACGAGATGCAGCAGAGAGAACATACTCAATACATGAGATGCAGCACACACACACAGACACACACACACACACAGGACCAACCATCAGACTTCCCAATGAATACACATGAATAAATCATGTTCTGTTGGTTGGATCCTAATTCTGATATTATTGAAATCCTGATAAGCACCAGCTATATGCTGGAATGATCTGTTTGCTATCGGAATTTATTTGATATTTTCAATGGTATTATTACTCGCTCTGTCATATGCAGTGGTAAGTGAATGAACTTTTTCAGCATCTCTAACCTGAATATATATTAAATAGCTTGGATGGGAGCTGAAGCCAGTGTTTCTAACTTTGGCTTCCTCCAGTGATCTTGCTGTAGAAATTATGTATAGGACTATATGGTACATTGCTAGTCTTTCAAATTAAGTAGTGGAAAACACACCAATGATTTGAGGTATGGCAGCCATGCTGCCTATTGCCGGTGCTGAGATCAACAGAACTTCTGGTGGAAAACCCACCAGAAGTTCGGAGATCAACAACATCCGGCAGTGCTGGCGCTTGGAGATGTAATACAGTATAGTGCTGCCAGCTGTGGGCTGATGCGCCTGCTTTAATTTCTGTCAACATTGGGGGGTCTTATTGTACCACTGTCACCAGTATATAACATAGAGCACATCCTTAATTGGTTATTGCGCTTGCACTGTGAATCTCTTGGGGCTCAAGAATGAACACTATATGTGTTGTAAGAGGAATGCTTTAGCTCATTCTTGTAAAGCATTCCTTTCACCAGTCACTTATTCTCAATATATTATTGTTGATGACTAAAACTAGCTAGTAATTTTTCTCGGGTAGTAGTTTCTCAAACCAGAGTATATATATTTTTCGAGATAACTGTTCAAAAAAATTCTAGTCCATCATTTCCATGCCACTGATCAGAGCTCATTCTGCAGCCTCTTCTGCTGGTGGACGGGAATCAGGAAGCTTTACAAGCAAAGGTCGCTGAAAATTTGGATTTGGTGTGATGCTGTGGACACCGAAGGTACCGAGAATCCATGGATCATAGTATGGGCCCTTGTGGTACTCCATATATACTCCCACTGTGCCAAAAAAAGTCGTTCTTGCTTCCCCAAAAGTCAGCAATTTTAAACTTTAACCAAATATATTTAACAAAAATATTAATATTGATGGTACATAATTAGTTTCCATTAGGTAGATCATTGAATATACTTTTATAATAAACTTTTTTGGAGATATAAATATTGGTTGTATTTTCTATAATTCTAGTCAAAGTTGAAAAAGTTTTCTACATTATGATATCGTTTTCTATATTATAAAACCATTTTTGAATTTTGTCAAACATAAAAAATTGTCAGTTTCAGTTGGTTCCACAACCATTTTTATTTATTTTTTATACTCTTTAATTGCTAAAATATAGAAATATTCCGTACCGACCGCATTCGTTTTCTACATTGTAATTCCGTTTCCGGTCGTTTTCATCCTTAGGAGGGAGTAGTGATAAACCATGTTCATCAGGGATAATGGTGATGGCCGAGGCTCTCAAAACCGAAATTCTTCATGGTGTGCTTTGTCATGCCGCTGTATCGATCCACCATGTTTGAATATATGTATGTCTTAAGTGTGAACCATTCAAAAGTGGCATGAATGGAGACAGGAGCTACTTACAACTCTGCCCCCCCCCCCCCGGCAATGTGAGATCAATTCCTATATATGTGTTTCGCATGCTCATGCAGTTCACGCTATTGAAAGGCCACAAAACTGTAGTCCATCCACCTTGTTTAGATGTGAAAACTTTTTAAATTTCGCTACTGTAGCACTTTCGTTTGTTTGTGACAAATATTATCCAATTATGGACTAACTAGGATCAAAAGATTCGTCTCGTGATTTACAGCTAAACTGTGTAATTAGTTTTTGTTTTCGTCTATATTTAATGCTTCATGCATGTGCCGCAAGATTCGATGTGACGGGGAATCTTGAAAACTTTTTGATTTTGGGTGAACTAAACAAGGCCTTAAGCGACTCTGCCCCCCACCCCCACGTGCAATGCGAGAGTTTCTGAAGGACCGAAAACGGCGACCAGAGGAGGGTCAATGGGAGCCTCAAATTTCTTTCGAAATATTCGACCACTGTCCCAAAATCACCTCAAGTGCAAATAAAATTTCCGAAGCAAAGATACCCAAGCCAACTCGTGACAAGAGTACAAAAAGAGTCCTTGGCAAGGTAGAAACCCAACGCAACAGACAGAATGTGATTTGGAATTTGAACGAACAAACTGTGCATAAAACAGAACCCGCGGACTGTCGGCAAACAGAACGCGCTCCGTCATCTCACAACAGCGTACGTCTCCTTTGCCGACTGCCATGTTGACAGGTGGCAAAGGCTTTGCCGACTGCTTTCCACTTGGCAGGCGGCAAAAGTTTCTTTGCCGATGAATTCTTTGCGACGTGTTCTTTACCGACTACCACGTAGAAAGCGGTCGGCAAAACCTTTGTCACATGTTTTAGGGCCTTTGTCGACTGCTTTTGGCAGTCGGCAAAGAGGAGCATTCTAGTAGTGCTCGGACAGTAGATCCTTGCCGGGGTCAGATCGTTTGGTGCATGCGTTCGTGGTTGCATTGGTTGGTCTGTCTGGCTATATATAGTAGAAATAGTATGTCATCACGGTCTCAAGGAACTGGCAAATACAACTTAGAGTCCTAACGTATCAAACTCGTATATAATATTGGAGACATACCCTACAATATATGATATTTAATTTAACCTAGCTTTGGATGTGCTTGAAATTTGGGGGATCCGTGTGTTGTTGCGCGGCATACATGTGCCCATGTAAGGCACTAGATGCTTGTGCTGTGCTATATGTTTCTTCGCCGAGCAGTAGCTACCACTTCTTAGTTCTATTGGAAATACAAGTAATGCAAGGGTTTTTTCAGATAATTTATTCGTTAATACGGCCTCTCTATCCATAATTATATACAAAACCAAAAACATGCATACAAGAGCACATAGGCTCACACCTCAATATACAAGACTAAATAAAGGGAAAAAACTATGACCTTGGCATTTTCCTTGCTCCCCAGAACGGCCAGATTCAGCATGTGCAAGTCGTCAAGTCGCCGCCCCTAGTGCGTCATCATTGCGAATCTCCGCTGGTGCCATCTTCATTGGCTCCAAGTGAGGTGTTGCCACATGTCCCCGGTTAGTGCATCTTCATCCATTGTCGTCTAGTCAGAACTAGCCGATCTGACGCGATCATATAGGACCCACTTCCACTTCACCAGATTTCAAGGCCTCCACCACCCACAGGGCAGCCTCAATCATTGGGATCGATCATGGTCATCGCCTCTGTCGGAGTCCTCTATCGCTGCTGCCTAGGATATCCTCTTCCGCCTAGACTCCTAGGCCTCCACTGGCCCTAGGGCCACCGCCGCCAGTAGAATCCACATCCACTTGATGTGCCTCGTCCTCGATGAGATCATCATTGACGCTCAATCCAGTCTTACCAGATCCGACCTCACGATTGCTAGATCCAGTGAAGCGCGCACCAGATTGACTATAGGGTGCCATAGGACGCCGTGCTGCCATAGTGCGGCCTAGGGGGTGCGGATTCAGCCATGGCATTCCAAATTGAGCCAAGAGATTGCGGGATCAGGATCCCAAAGGCACCATCCAAAGGTCATCGATGTCGTGCCCACTGGTGTGGGTGGCGTGAATACAGCGCGGCGTCCATGCCGCACACGACGACATCGATCACAAGGATAACCCATGCCGAGGTGGAGACAATGATGTCAACCTTGGCGGTGGCCCTATGGTCAAATGTGGTAGGCCAGGATGGGGTCCCTAGCCCAGGCGGTGGCATTGAGCATGGCAGTGTCGAATTAGAGCCTTCTGGCATGGGCACGGGCAAAGAGGCTTGGCTACACCCGCAGCACTGTGGGGTCCGTTGCAAGTCATGGCCGTAGCGTGCCCAGGAGCTGCGCGCGCACGGGGACGTGGGGAACGTGCCTCTAGGGCTCATTCCCCACTCCAAAACGCGTATTTGCTCTCTTTGGTAATTTTCAATTTTCCTGATTCTGGTCAATAGCTCACTCCTTCCCAAGGGCGATAGTGGTGGATAGGGTGGTGCCGTGCTAGTGTAGACTGTGGTGGTTCCTATCCTCCCTGGCCATCTGCCGTGGCCACCTGACGCGCTGGCAAGCGAGGGCCATTGCCACTGCCCCGACGTGCAAGCACGTGCAGGACCCGCCTGGCCCACTAGTAATGTAGGTTGTCCAGATGCTTCCTACTCTATATATAATTTCTATAGCAAGATTACTAGATCAGCCAGAGGTAGCAACATCTATTGTCATTTCTGCTCCCTAGCTTCCCAATTGTTTTATACACATGTTAGAGAAAATTTGAACAGTTCACCAGGAGGCACAATCCAATTCCATGTACTTACGAGTTACCACTTCATATGAATGAGAAGTAACTCCATTGAAATGTAGCCAGGTGGTAAATGTCAAATAAATTCTGATACCAAATAGATAAATAGTTCAACCGTGGCTGGTGCTTTATCAGGTTTTCACTAATATCAGAATTAGGATATGGCAAACGGAACGTGATATTGCTAAACATGCATGATCCACTACAGGGTTCGGGTTCTTTGCCGACAGCCAAATGCTGTCGGCAAAGAGCTTTCCCTGTCGGCAAAGTCTTCTAGTTCCTATCGAAGATTTTGTCGGTGAACCCTTCTTTGCCGACAACCACGTGGCAGGCTATCGGCGAAGCCTTCGCCGACAGCCACATCAGCTGTCAGCAAAGCTAACGGACACCGTTAGTTTGGCCTGGCTGTCGGCAAAGACTTCTTTGCCGATAGCTTGGCCTGGCTATCGGCAAATCAGGTCTTTGCTGACTGCCCACCATTTCCTGTAGCGATCATTTGGGAGTTTCATTGTTTTATTTTTGTAAAACCTTTCCTTCATGAAAGGAATAGTTATCTTTTTTGGAGAAACAATTAAATCCACCTATCTCAGTTATCTTTTTTTTTGGACGAACCTAATTAAATCCTCCTAACTTTGAAGCTATATGACAATTAGGAACCTGTGTAAGCATGTAATATTTGGTTAAATGGTTCAACACAATTATATATTCAGAATAATCAGTCCTACTATGCACATACAATTTCTACACTGCACAGAGTGTAACCATCCACTCTAATTCAGAAAAGATATATGGATTTCAGTTGATTTTCAGTAACATTGCCCAGTTCAGTTTCATGGTTAGACTAGAAAGGTAGATGACCGTTGTACCAAAAGTACACACCAACATCTCATACATGGCATGAATAAACTCCGTCCTAGAATACCTAGCTTAAGATGTCACAGAAGCCTGTTGGTAGCAACAAAAAATCCCTTGTTGGAGCATTATCATTCTCCATGCCCAAACCGCTGCGTCCATGCCCTAGTATCCTCGAAGAAGTCACCCCCGGCCCCGTCATCCCTACGGAAACTGATTTGTATCAGGAGTGTTACAAAGGCTGGCCTGAAGGTTCTTCCTTTACTACGGAGCCAATAGGACATAATGAAACAGTGATGTTGGTGGGAAAATTCTTTTCTGTTCCTACTCCCACTTATATAGGGTACAGGGTTCTCTTTTTTTATCAAATCCCAGGAATATCCTGTACCTAATGCAGAATATTCGTCAGGATCTTCTTCATTACAGTCACAAGGTTACAAGGGGTAATTTCCATAGGCAAGCCGTCCTGCCCAATGCCCACCATGAGCTTCGGTGAGCCACCGACCCACCGTAACATGTTGCATGCATCGTCATCTCTAGTTTGGACCTTTGGAGGCATCTTTGTGGGGTTCCCAAGAGCTTGAACTTGGGGCTTCCCTCCTCCGAAGCTTCCATGTGTCTCGGGTAATGCAGTTGGATGCTTCATCCTCTGAAGCTATCAGGGGCCTTTGGGTACTTCGTGTCTGTCAAAGCTTCTGGGGGCTTCAGCATCGGATGCCCGGAAAATCCATACAGGTACGCTGTGGCTAAAAAACTGGTTAGCTTGGAACCTTTGGTGGGGCATTCCTCTAAAAAGGATCATTCCTGGTGCCTTCCAAGCCTACTGTGGAAATATAGTGGAGGAGTCTCCATGAATATATAACATTTGGTTCCATGATTAGGGGAAGCATTCACACCCCTATATGTAGCAAGGAATATGTAATAGCATTCATATATACATATAATTCGGATACAATGTTATGACTGTGACATGCTACCTATCTCATTGTACAGGGTATAATAGATTACTACTGTTTACTTGTAAATCATATCATGGTGATCAGAACCACATCTCACCTTGCTGTACTAGTAAGTGAGATGCTGAAATTGTAATGGCTGCACAATTTTGTTTATACGAGATGCACATGAAATGTCCCACATCATGCCTTACAAGGAAGACATAAGCAGGATTTATTTTGGCAGGATACATTATACAGAAAAACATCAACATTTTGTTACAATATAGTAGAGCTATCTCTCTGTACATTCAACAACATAACATCACAGACAAATTATCTTAATAATTATGTAAAGATTTGTTTCCAACACGCCAGATGCCACCTTCTGTATGTAAAAGGGCCTGGTACTTTAGATGATCCAGAGATAGGCATCAGCTAGGCCCAAACTAAAGATGGAGTGTGATCGAATTTCTTCACTCCCCCTATGATCGGTGCAAAATACAGCAGCCATGTAGCAGCACTACAATAACGTGCTTCCAGGTTGGGAATGTGAATTGTGCCATGTGCAAACTTTATATATCACAATAATGTGCTTCTTTTTCTTTGTGTAGCTGTCCTCATATGTTGTAAGAGTTTGTTGGTGTTCGAATCTCCAACACCCAGGCAGGCACGTGATATATACCTTGAGCGGACAGAGCTGTGCAATTCGGCCTTTTGAACAAAGTACGATGCCCCCAAATTACATAGGCATTTCAGCTGAGGTACTTTCGTAGCTGGGTCTTGGCATCGAAGAGCTCGCGAAATTCCTGCACATGCATGATCTAACAGGTGATAAATTTTGCTCGCAACCCAGCAGTTGTACTTTTATGTTACTAAGGCGCTACTGTTTACAGCTCTACAATGCGTTCACTGCAGCACAAGGAGCTGCCCTGGGATGCGTTCACTGCAGCACAAGGAGCTGCCCTACGATGACACACCCGTTCAAGATGGAGCAATTGCTACGCATCCACAAAGTTATCCACATCGGGGCCACCATGACTGGCACACACCAACCCATCCACCCAAGCACATGACTTTTTTTTAGAAAATTAAATAAAATATATTAATAATATTCCAGTCTCTCTATCGACCAATGCATATAGTTGTTCCTTATTATAGACACCAACACTACAAAACAATGTGAGAGCAGCTGCCTCTCAGACGCACACCAAACGGACTTCACCTGCCAAGATCCACGCACAGACACTGTAGCATCCAGTATCCCAATTGTCTCATCAAAGCAGTAGTGTGCCACACACAGCCTTCGGCTGCCAGTTAGAGAGCCTCCTTGCCCTGAAACAATCACACTAAGCCGGACCGTCCGTCGGCGCACCAGCAGGTCACCTCGGCAACACAATCTGCTGGCCACCTCCTCCCACGTCGGCCTCGTCCGCCAACTCTGTGGGCGCCTCCCACGCCGGCCTCTTTGCCAATTTCGTGGTTGCAACTTGCAACTACTACCAAACAAATGCGCAACGCCCTCTGTGCTAGAGCTTTTTGGCGCCTTTTCGCGAGAAGAGTAAGCACAGAGATAATGCTGGTGCTCCTGACGCTTCCTACACCTATATTACACAATTTCCATAGCAAGGTATATATCACTACTGGAGCAGCAAGGTCACTACTACTGACTGCTGCTCCCATACCTGCTGTGTTTTATATATAGACAAGGTTTGAGAGACCATGAGAATTCGTGGCGAGGTATGGTCTGATTTTTCCATGCACTTATAACCACCAACACCATATATGATTGAGTAACCATCCATTGAATTAATTTTAGTCAGGCAGTAAATGCTGAGAATCCATTCTCATAATAGAACATATCTCTGGACATTATTATGTAACCATAGAACTGGTGCCTTGCTGGGCTGGGCAGTGTTCACACGAATATCCAAGTCAAAGCTGTCCTTTGTCTTTTGCATCTGTACTTTGATTCACAAAAAATAAAAAGAAGGTGGGCTAAATTTTCTCACAAGTATATCCAAACTAACATGCATGTTTGATAAAGAAAGCATACCTAGAGACAAAAAACAACTGCGAGTATTAGTTCCAACTCGGTGATTCTTGACTTGGTCAAGAATATTAATTAAGACTAATTTGCATTGGACTTTCAAGATCCGATCCCACATTCTATTACATTCTTATAGATATCAAGCTGTATACAAGCACATCTGCAACTCATAGAGGAGGCCACTAAATCATATCAAACCCGTATATCGTACACTAATCACGTAATTGAAGCCAGTAACTTTTGTATTGCATAACGATAGAGCACATTTGTGTTTCACATACATACATTTGAATCTTATTAGTATCACGTGCACACTTTATAATTTGATACAGGGCCTTCTCTGAGTACTGTACAAAAGTGCAAGAAGCATAGACCCTTTCTGGGAGATTTCTAGTTAGAATGAACTAATTAAGGACGACATTACCCAAACATAGCTGATGATCAAGCACTAATAATGCTGGTTCTATGTTATGTGGCCGTGTGTTAGAACCTAATGACAAGTATTGTACCGTAGATGGTAGACTCGAGCTGGGAGGGGTCGTGGTGTCACCATGGGATACTAGAGAGCATATACACACCACCGGTGTTGAATGAAGACCTCAACCAAGAGGGCAGGCCTGAGTAAATGAATGGAAAATAAACCAAGAAAATGCAGCACCAGATAGAGATAAATGGAACAAACTTAATTTGCAAATTTCAATAGAGCTAGCTTCACCGCATTGTATATATAATAAGTTGGCATATATGTTCCAAAGTACTTCAACTTCGTTCCGTGACTGCTTTATTTGGCAAAATCCGGAATTTTGGACTGTTTCTAAAAAAAAATCGGGAATTTTGGACCCTGCAGGATATGCAACAAAATCATAATTTTTATGAACGGGTCTTTGATGATATGACCAATTCTTGAATTTAGATTCTTTACCAAAGGTATTTATAAATATTTTCACCATCTCATCTCAATCTATAGGTGGTGTGCCATAAGGTATTTATAAGAATGCGACACATGTTGTATATGTATCTAGTTGCATGTATTATTGGGCAGGGCAGTGGAGTGCCATAAGTTGGTTCGGCAGCGTGAATGGAAGTATGCTACAGTAAACTGCTAGAATAATTAAGCCACCGGGCTGCTATATTCTGTGACTGCATAAAAATTACCATATGCACAAAATCTTGGTTGGTTGATTCTAGACTTAAAAATATGGCCGCATAGTCACCTGAACTTCCAAGACGGGCTGCATGGCAGAAAAATGATAAAACATGCATTGCTCCCCCTAACTGGAATAAAAGAATTAGTAGATCTGTTCCGCCCAAAATGGGAATGGGTGCTAGGGTTATGAACTTATAATCATGGAATCGACTCGATCATCAGATTATAAGTGGTATATTAAATATAAGATTAATACTTCAAGTTGCTGAGTTGAGAAAGAGATGCTTGAATCAAAAGAATTCCTTTTTTGAAGTTCGGCTTTTTCTTTGGCCAAACGGTACTTCGAACTTGGAACGAGCATGAAGAGATTAACGAGACTTCTTTCTCTTTTGAGTTTTTCTGGCGGACCGGTTGCGCAAGATCTTTGGTCTCCCTATTGGGGAATCGTATTAGAGGTACCAATTTGACTTAGTCCAAGTACTAAATAAATGTAGGAAAACATATATCCTACAAGTAATATTTTGTGGTCTCTTGTAGGGGATGGAATGGGTATATAAAAGAGAAATGAGGGAGAAGAAAAGCTATAGCTGAATCTGAGTATGTACTCCTGCTTCAGTTTTGTTCTCTTGGTGGAAAGATAAATGAACATTTATTCTCAAAAGAGGGAGACAGTATATTCCTGGAGGCCCCTGCACTTTGTTTCTATTCCAGGCTTGGGACAGTTTCAATAATCCATACTGCTGAAGAGTTATTGCAGGGAGCGTCAGGGATGAGAGGATGCTCCAACATGCAAAAAATATTGCTGCCGGAAGTCATGTGACCTCCTCTAAGATGGGTAGTCCGAGACAGAGTTTATCCTTCTCGTGTACTGAAAATACAGCCGCACCTCTGATTTGCTAGGTCCATTTTGGTAGATTGGCCGTATAGCTTTCAGTCCATGTCTTTTTTTTTGCGAGAAATTTCAGTCCATGTCTGAGTGACAGAATATAAACCAAGGTCCACTTGTTTGTATGAATTCCAGTGGATGCATTGTTACACCTGTAGCAGGACTGATTGTGCTGAATAATTGTGTTGAACTAATTACACTAAACATTACATGCTTATTTGTCATATTGGTTCAAAGTTTAGAGGATTTAGGTTGGTTCGTCCCAAAGGAGACAAGTGTTCTTTTCATGAAGGAAAGGTTTACAAAGAGAGAACCATGAGACTTTCCACTGAACACATATGCTTAGCAATGACATTCTGTTTATCGGATAATAATTCTGTTATTAGTGAAAACCTGATGAGGCACCAGCTAGCTATATGCTTGAATGATCTGCTTGCTATCAAAATTTAATTGATGTTTGCTACGTGGCTACATTTTAAAGGCATTAGTGCATTACTCGCTCACTCATATGCAGAGGTAAGTGCATAAACTGTTTCAGCCTCTCTGTCCTGTGAATAAAATAGCTGGGAAGGGAGCAGAAGCCGGTGTTGCAAGCTCTAGCTTGCTCCAATTAAGACTATACTAGTGTTTCAAATTGAGTGGAAAACCCACCAATAGCTTGAGGTATTGCTACCTGTTGTGGGCGATGAGACGGTTCCCAGAAGTTCCAAGATCACCAGCATCCACATGTGGGCTGATGCACCTGCTTTAATTTCTATTATCATTGGTCTCTCATATTGTAACAGTGTCACCAGTATAGGGTAGATCCTTATATTAATTGGTTATTGCGCTTGTGCTTTGAATCCCTTGAGCCCCAAGAATGAACATTATACATGTTCTAATAAGAGGAATGCTTAACTCATTCTTGTAAAGCACTCCTTTCACCAGATCGCTTATTCTCAATGTATTATTGTTGATGACCAAAACTAGATAGCAATGTTGCTCAGGTATAGTTTTTCAAAACCAGAGTATATGTATATTTTGTTTTTGAGATAACTGTAGTAAAAAGTTGTAGTCCATAATTTGCCGTCACTCATCAGGAGATCATTCTCAGGCTTCTTCTGCTGGTGTACGGCAACCATGAAGGTTGGTGTCACTACACACTACCACTCCATGGCAAACTTCGCTGCTAATCTTGATCTGGCATGATGTTGTGGCATTGACACTCAAGGTCGGCATCACTACTCACTACCACTCCACGGCAAACTTCACTCACTCTTCCACGGCGGGCACACACCGACCCATCTACCTCAGCACGCCTGTGCTGGAAAGCTTCTCTTGTGGAACCACATGGGACGTTCCTGTTGGCGAGAAAGTAATGCAGGTGCTCCTGATGCTTCCTACTTCTATACACAATTTTCATAGCATGGCCACTGCTGAAGCAGCAATGTCACTACTACTGGCTGCTGTTCCCTTACCTGGTGTTTAATATATATACACAAGGTTTGAGAGACAATGATGATTCACAGGGAGGTACAATCTGATTCTCCATGCACATATAACCACCGTGTAGATGAGTGAGTAACCATCTGATTCTCCATGCAAAATCTAGGTTCATTAACTTTTGGCCCTGTGTCACTTAGGTCCAACATCTTTCAAAGTGCAGGTTTGGGTCCTTAAACTTATTATGATGTGCACCGAAGGTCCATACCCCTACATTTATGTTTTTCTTTACAGAAACCTCCATCTATTCCTGTTTCTTTCACATGCATACCCCTGGTTGCCGGACATCTGATTTTGGAGGAGGGATGGAGGCGGACGACAATCGTGATTGTTGTGAATGACGGCGGATAAATGACGAAGAACACAAGATCAAAAACACAGCGGAGACACAAGATTTAACGTGGAAAACCCCTCCAATGCGAAGGGGAAAAACCACGGGCGCCAGCCAGTAAACACTCCTCACTATTATCAAGAGTTAGGTTACAACGCCGTGCGGCGGCTTACAAGATCATATTTTAGGGGCCTCCGCTTCGCTCCATCAGAAGTCGGCCTTTATAATGTGCAATTGAATTTGGAACATATTCAACAGTGATACCAGACATTCGCAATGCCCAGGAGGCTCTTCCACATGTCGATGCTGAGTTCTTGCATGTCCACGTTGATCAGCGCCTGAGGTCCTGGGCGAGCAAGTCAAGCAGAACAGCAATCCGCTAAGCACGGCGAAGGGCTTGACATCAAACGGTGATGTGGGCTGCATCATGCCGCTATCGGTAGGCTGTAGTCTGGCGTGCTGCAGCTGGCCACCCCAAGCCTGACCAGCAGCCAGCACGAGTCCATGAATACATGCATCAACTATCAAAACAGTCTCTTGCATAAGGTTAAATCCTTTTTTCTCTTCATTAATGTTGCCATTTGAACCTAAAAACACAAGGTGCACCAAGCACATGCATACAACACACTACATCATTTTTTGGGGAACAAATCATGAATCCATACATCAGTTGGGCACAGAAAAGATAATTAAGGTCATCTCTTATGTTTAGAGTTCAAGATGAGGCAGATAGCATACCGAGTAAACTTGATCAAGAGAGTTCTCATATCCTAGCTACTTTGCCTAAAGCAGAGGCCTCCACAACTGCAAAGGCAATCACTCTCATTCTTTCTATGACATCCTAGTCCTGCTCATGTCACTCCGACACCTGGTTCCCATGTTGCTAAAGGAGCCACTATTTATCCATTTTGAGTGGCACTCGAGACAGGAGTCTTCCCGACGCCTCCCAAGCCTATATGCCAAAGCAAGCCACGATTCTTTTCCCACAAACAGTATCTCCCAGACCGAAAGGAACAAACATAAGAGTTATGCATGCTACCACATTTGCTCTCTCTCATATATATATGGACCAAAAAGAGAGCAAGAGGTTTACAATTTAATTCGATCCTAGTGCCTAGTACTATATATCTTAAAAGCTCAATAGAATGTGAACCTCAACACTTGACATACCATGTGTTCAATGAACTTGTTTCCGTGCCTGCATTTAGATTAGTATTCACATGTGTAACAACATAATGCCAATTCACAGTGAGCTTGTTTGCCATGAAGGTTTTCTTGATAGAGTTATACGTTCTAAACCCTTGTGCTAACATGTTCCTTGTTTTCTTCAAACAACATTAACAGAGAATTAATGTTAGGTGCCTAACCATTTGTCTTCACAAAAGCTAATATAGAGATCACGTCTCAATTAAAAACCTCCGGAAGTCCTTGACCCCCATGAGGCTTGAGTAAAAATGTGAGTCTCCTGCTTTTTTACGTACTTGGCTGGTCTTATTTCTGAGATATTTGTCTTCAAGCAACTAAATCTTGACAAACACAATCTTCTTGCACTCGTGGCTGGAAAAGAAAAGTTATCAACTCAAAAGCCACATGTTTTGTATATCACGATTTTGTATCCCAGCATTTTTTGCACTCGTGGCTGCCCAAAGAAAACAGGAACATCTATAGAGACGGTGAAGAGGCAACATAATGTGATTGAATTTTGATCAAGTTTCATTCTGATTACTTGCCATCAGCAGATGCCTATGTTAGAATTTTAGGCAAATTCAGTACCAATTTAATCCAGAAAATTATAAATAACATGTTTGTGACATCAGACATGTGCACGTGTGATCTAAGTGCAACAAACATGCACAAGGTACTAATCATCATGATTTTATAATCATATACAATAAAGGACGGGTTGCAACAGCATACCCAGCGGCACTAGAGGCGACGCTAGTTGACATAGCGGTTGTCGATGTAGTTGTCTCGCTCGATGTCATGTAGTAATGTTGCAGTGCCGATCACCACAAGCCGTCGAGCAGTAGTTGAGAAGTAGCTGGAAGAAGAATGAACGAGCGAGCAGTCGCGTGAGTACGCTCTCCAAAAATTTGATTGCCAGTCTTCACCCAATCAGATGAACTCACAAACAGTGCTGGTTTCGGAAGCCTGCTGTCCCTATCCCGGGTGTGCAGGAACCGGGATGGCAATGGCAGAGAGCAACACATCAGCAGCGTGACGGTGCTCTGGCTATGTGTTCTCTTCTCTCGCGCGTACAAGAGAAGGATTGTTCCTTTTATACAGTGACAAACGAAGATGAAGTTGAAGAGTTAGGTGCATGAAGAGTTAGTA
This sequence comes from Sorghum bicolor, assembly GCF_000003195.3. Lineage (NCBI taxonomy): Eukaryota > Viridiplantae > Streptophyta > Magnoliopsida > Poales > Poaceae > Sorghum > Sorghum bicolor. Next base: position 57,884,243 of record NC_012877.2, on the reverse strand, counting down.
GTCATCATATCATTGTCCATTACAAGAAAATTGTGAAACCGATAAATGAATTGTATGTTACTAGTAACGGAAACCACTATGACACCATGAACCACTAATCACGATCCACCAACACATAATTGTCATCATGCACTTAACCTCTTATCAATCCTCATCAAACCGTAAGTTTCACTACAGGAAGGACCCAATAAATTATACCTAGCATTAACTTTGATTTTGGAATTTTATTTTATTTAATTGCTGAACCAAAATTGGACAAACCCAATTAAATCCAACACCCTACACCAAAACAAACCCAATACATTGCCTCTCTTTAGCAATAAGAGAAGCTTCCAAACCATCGCGACCATGTCCTGACAGGGCCCCCTGTTCATCCATTTAGGGCGGTACTTGTGACATGAGTGTTCCCGACGCCTCCCAAGCTAGTCTTTCTGTACTACTGGAGCGCTCTACACAAACAAGTCATCTCCCTTGGACCAAAAGGATCACAGAGAGAGTTTCATAGTCTCAGCTTGCAGCAGTGTGGCGTTATTGGTGCCGCGCAATCCCTCATCGCTCTTTATATGATGTGATTAAACATTATTTACAGATCTCCACAAGAAATCACGAGTGCATTCTTTACAGTTGGTCATAGAAAACTTAAGGTCATAATACTTTTCCTAACGCAGAGGCCTGAGCTAGGGCCTTGTTTAGTTCCAAAATTTTTTGCAAAATAGGAATAGTATCACTTTTGTTTGTATTTGACAAATATTATCCAATCATATACTAACTAGACTCAAAAGATTCGTCTCGTCAATTCCGACCAAACTGTGCAATTAGTTTTTATTTTCGTCTATATTTAATACTTCATGTATGCGTCTAAAGATTTAATGTGACGGGAAATCTGAAAAATTTTGCAAAATTTCTTGGGAACTAAACAAGCCCGACAAAGGAAAAGTCACTTGGACACCTAATACAGTGTCCCAGAGGGAGCCAACATTTATTGATTCCTACTCATACTCGAGATAGGAATCTTCCTGACGCCTCCCAAGTCTGTCTGCTATACCAAGCCACCGGTATACCTTCTACAAACAGTCATCTCTCTTGGACCAAAAGAAACAAACAGAACCATTATGCAAGCTCCCCTGTTGCTCTCTTATATAAGGACCAAAAATATAGAGCACGAGGATTTATGATCTGAATTCTCTGGACACTTGCCATAGAGACAAATGCTTGAAACGGTGGCTTCTGTTAATATTAATTTTCACAGACCGACATTTTAAGGTGTTCGTCATTGGAAATTGATTTATGGAGACGGATGTCCTAAGGTGACCACCTATATTAATCGATAATTTTCAGGATTGGATGCCTTAGAACACCCATCTCTAAATTATTTTTGGAGCTAGGCATTTTTACTGGAGGCCGACAGACCATTTATGCAGGTGCCACCTAGATGTGTTCAACTGCATTAATTACAGAGGTCATCTCCTAAAATCCTTTTCATGGTATTGGCGGTTGTCAAATGTGGTGTCTCTACTTGAGAAAAAATATAATGTGCTTCTTTTTCTTTCTTTCTGTAGTTCTCTAGGAGATTTTTTTTGAAAGACCCGGTTACCTGGCATATATATAGTAATAAGGTGAATAGAGATTTTCAGCATTCGCGCGAGAAGCGCATCCCCCGCACAACAGACCGTCGAGCAGGGCTTGACTACATCAACTAATTACTCCCAACATTGGAGGCAACAAAAAGAGGGGCAAGAGCTCTTCCTCCAGTGCTCGCCCAGAGGGATGCCTCATCCTTAATCTGAGCCACAGTCTGCTCCACTGTGCATTCCGTCCCTTGGAATACCGATGCATTCATCCTCTTCCACAGGCACCAAAGGGTGAGGATCGCCAAGCTATGTGCCAATTTTCCCCCTGCTTGAGTCATGTATAGGAACCAGTCTTCAAACAGCACATGGTCAGTCCACTGAGATGGTTCCAGGCTGCTACACTTGCTCCAAGTTGCTACTTGCCTCCAGACTGCTTTGGAGAATGGGCATTCCACAAATAAGTGTCATGCCATCTCTAGGTTTCTAATGCATAAACCACAGAAGTAGTTGTTTTCCCATCCCCGTGACTGTAGTCATGCTGCTGTCCATAGGCGATTCCGGAGTAGGAGCCAGAGGAAGAACTTGCATTTAGGTGGTGCATAAGCTTTCCATATTAACTTTTGGAAGTTGGACTGGATAGTGCCAAAGAATTGTGCCGCATAGGCCGAGCGACCTGAATACTTCCCAGATGCCTCAAGCGTCCAGCAAATTTGGTCATCCTCATCATCATTCAGTTGCAGGTGCAGGGACTGTAGGAGCTGCCACAGGTTGAGGTAATCCGAGATTAGGTCTCCAGAAGATGTAAGGGTTTCGTGTTATATAAAGATTCTCAATTCTTGCGGTGACCCCATATTTACAATAACGTTTGAGCTACTTGTTGGGCCTTGGCTGCCGGGAGCTGGTGATGTACATTGTTTCATAGGCTGCCCCTTAGAACCCTGTCTCGACTATGTAAATTACTTTTTATTATTAAATGAAATCTCACAGCCACTGCTACATAGGACCCAACTCTGCAACTACTACAAGGCCGACTGTACTAACCCCGTCACACATCCAATACTGGACAGCTGGAGCTGGTGACGACGTGTCATGGCCACCATGATGGGCATGCACGAGCCAGCATAGTTGAAAGCAGGCAGATGCTACGGCGCAGAGCAGCACTCAATGCAGATGTTCCTTGAATAAATACAGGTAGCTTGATAGCTGAAGCCAGACCAAAGATTTTTGAAGCTCAAGCACAACACATGTGTTATTTTTTTGCACTTGGCAAAGAGCTCATTTGCCGAGTGCCCAAAAAATTGCACTCCACAAAACACATGGCACTAGGCAAAGAGCAGGTTTCTGGTAGTGACATGTTCTTTCCAGAGAAGAGCTGCTAAAAGTAATGCATGTGTTCCTGATGCTTCCTACTCCTATACACAATTACCATAGGAAGATCACTAGAGAAAGCAAGTGCTAGAATTGAAATGCTACTCGCTTGTCATACCTTGCCTAGTGCTTTATACACATACACCAACCATGCCTTGAAATTTAGTCAAGCAGTAATTGTACAATCAATTCTGATGTCAGAACTTCTGTGGATATCATGCAACCAGAAGTTTTTCCTTTACTTTTGTGTCACTACTGTGATTTATAAAAAGAAAAAAAGGTCACAACCGATAGGCATTCAAGTTTTGCTAACTTTGCTCACAAATATATATATCCAGAGTAGCATGCATGCTTACAAGGAAGTCTCATGGGTTCTTTATTTTTAGACATTTCCATTTAGAAAAGGAGAATTCTCATTTTGATCGATGCTGTTAATTTGCTGTCCATGCCCTTCTAAGGAGCTCTGGAACCATGTGGGCATCCTGTCCTGTTCTTCTTCTTGTGAGGAGGAGGACAACGATCGATGTTGATAACACAGACAAGCGGATGTACCAGCATTCAGATCACAGTATTGTGGCAACATGGATCTTCTGCTATGAATCTGTACAGGAACCAGCGTCCCAAGATCTCCTGACACTTCCCAATCCTATTTAACTACCATAGTATCCTACCAATTGAACAAACTTGTAGCCTCCTTCTTAGCTTTGCTTTTATTAATTTATAGACTGATGTTTTTTTTTAATTAAGGAATGAAACATTCCGGCCTTCACAATCACAAGTGATTGCTAGAGCCATTATAGACTGATGTTGAGTCTATTAATGATGTATAGTGAGATTTAGTGTTGTAGATATATGGAAATGAAGAGAACCTAAAATGTTGTTTAAGCTTCTCCCACTACGTGAAAAACTTACTAAGAGAGCGCCCCTCCCCACACTGTAGGGGCGGTTAACATTTGAACCGCCCTTACAGTGGGTGGGCAGCCAAGCACAAAGCCAGCCGCCCTTGCAGTGTTCTCTGTAGCATAAGTAGCCAGCCCACTCTTCTTCCTCCCCGAGCCACTCACTTCCACTCGCAAAAAAAAGGTTTGGGAGGCCTTGGGCACCTCCCTAAAATCACTCTAGGAAGGGGGGAGGTTTTGAACTTAAATCCTTTGGTGGGGAGCTTGTTTAAGGTAAGAAAATGCTATTCCCACCCTCTAATCCATGTTTTATTGGTTGGTTAGTGAGCAATTTACATTTTGGTTTTCTCTCTCTTCCATGGAGCTTGAGCTTTGTGTTGACCAAATTAGAGCTTATCTATGATGCTATTAGTGTAGAATAGGTAGAGACACCACCTTGCACCATCAATTAGGTGATATAGCTTTATTTTATTGGAGATTAATTGTAGTTTCATGTATGGAGAGAAAAGGCATTCTAGATCTAGGGTTTCCTTTTTTTGTTTTTGTTTCATGAATTTGGAATGTGGTTGGCATGAATAGTTATTGGTAAACTAATAGTTATTGTTAATATTAATTGTTTCTAATAATGGTAGATCATAATTGGTAAAATTAATTATGTCTAATAATCGTTTCTAACACAATTATTACTAATAATGATAGATAATAATTGTTGCTAAAAATGGTAGATAATAATTGTTACTTATTAATTGTTGCTAATAATGGTAGATAATATTTGGTAATATTAATTATGTCTAATAATCGTTTCTAACACAATTATTACCAATAATGATAGCTAATAATTGTTGCTAATAATGGTAGATAATAATTGTTACTTATTAATTATTGCTAATAATGGTAGATAATAATTGGTACTTATTATTTGTTGCTAATAATGGTAGATAATAATTGTTACTTATTAATTGTTGCTAATAATGGTAGATAATAATTGTTACTTATTAATTGTTGCTAATAATGGTAGATAATAATTGGTACTATTAATTATGTCTAATAATCATTTCTAACACAATTATTGCTAATAATGATAGCTACTAATTGTTGCTAATAATGGTAGATAATAATTGTTACTTATTAATTGTTGCTAATAATTATTCTCAACTAATTAATTTTTTTATTTATGTAAAGATGGAGAATAGGGCTACTTGGATGTATGGTTTGCCTAGGTACTCACAAGCCTATGCTGATGAGGTGGACAAATTTATTACAATCGCAGTGAATCATGCAAAGACGTTGTCAACAGGAAATAATTGTTCAGTTATTTGTCCCTGTAAAGATTGCAAGAACCACTTAGCAACTTATGATGTGGAAATCATCAGATCACATCTGATTAGGCGAGGATTTGTCCCGAACTACACAGTATGGCTTCATCATGGTGAAGTAATGTTTCTTGATGGCAACGATGATGACCAAGAAGACGATGCTGAAGAAGGCCAATTGTTGTCCCAATACGCAGACATGTTTGAAGCACAAATGCAACATGATTCAGTAAATGAACAAGCACGTGGTGATGATGTCGGTGGTGTCGACAATAATGATGGGGATGTTGGCGGTGTTGACAATAATGATGTTGGAGCATGTGAGGGGGATGCAGAAAACTTTGACAACTTAGAGGAAATGCTTCGGGCCATTGGACCAGAAATACTACAACAGAAGAAGGGTCTAGAAAATCTAGAGCGGGTGAAAACAGCGTCAAAGGAGACTGTGTATGGTGTTGAGAAGGGCTGTCCAACACATTGGACACTGCTCCGTTTTGTGCTTGAGCTACTCATCCTGAAGGCTAAGTACGGCTGGTCAGACTGCAGTTTTGACGATCTGTTGCATCTTCTTTCATCTGTGCTGCCACTGCCGAACTTAGTTCCCTCCAACACATACCATGCTAAGAAGGTCATAAGTCCATTGACAATGGGTGTTGAAAAGATCCATGCATGCCCCAACCATTGTATCCTTTTTCGTGGTGAAACGTTCGAAGGTCTGGATAAATGTCCTCGTTGTGGGGCAAGTCGGTACAAGGACAATGACCTTTACAGTGGTGGAGAAGCCTCCACCGGGAACAAGAGGAGTAAGAAGGGTTCCAAAAAGGTGGTACAAGAATCTCGACCTCCAGAGGACACCCCATTAGGCAACGACGCAAAGAAGAGAAAAATTCCTGCCTTGGTAATGTGGTATCTGCCAGTGACCGACCGCTTGAGGCGTATTTTCCTGAACCCTAAGGAAGCCGCGCTCATGACATGGTGGGACGATGAGCGCAAGGTCGATGACGATGTGATTGCACACACGGCCGATGGCAGTCAGTGGCAGGACTTCGATAATAACAACCCACTGTTCAGTTCGGACCCAAGGAATGTACGGTTTGCCTTGAGCACCGATGGAATGAATCCCTTCAACGAGAGGACGAGCAACCATAGCACTTGGCCAGTGATCTTGACCATGTACAACATCCCAACGTGGTTGTGTCAGAAGAGAAAGTATCTTTTCCTCACTGTTCTTGTTTCTGGCCCTCAGCAACCAGGCTTTGATATGGACGTGTTCCTCGAGCCTGTGATGGAAGAATTCGAGAAACTATGGAGGACAGGGGAGCTGATGTATGATGCTTTCCAAAAGGAGACCTTCACATTAAGAGCAATAATATTTGTGACTATCAACGACCACCCTGCATTGTTTGCCTTGTCTGGACAAATCAAAGGCAAGACAGGATGCTTAGTCTGTCTGGATGATACTAAATGGGTGTACCTAGATGGATCTAAGAAGATTGTTTACATCAGGAATCGTCGCTTTTTAAAGCAAGGTCACAAGTACCGCAGCAAAGTGTACTTAAAGTATTTTGGCAACATCCCAGAGGATGAAGATCGACCTCCGGAGAGACGTCATGATGGACAATATGTGTTCCAAATGGTGAAAAATATAAGTGTCATCTATGGAAAGAAGAAAATGGATGGAACACCTAGAGATAGAAGCACACCTCCTATTGAAGGCGTGCCTTTTAAGAAAAAGTCAATCTTCTTTCAGTATCTTGAATATTGGCAACAATTGGAGGTCCCCCATGCCATTGATGCTATGCATGTGCAGAAGAATGTCTTTGAGAGTCTCATCGCTACCTTGATGGACACACCGAAGTCAAAGGATAGTCTCAAAGCAAGGAGAGACATGGAGCAGCTACATGTGATGCCAGAGCTTCACCCGGTACTTGAGACAAAAACTGGAAAATACACCCTACCCGCGGCTAGCTACAACCTGGACCTAGAAGAGAGGAGAGGTTTATGCACTTCTGTGAAGGGGATCAAAGTCCCGACTGGGTTTTCGGCAAACCCGAAGAAGCTAGTGTCGATGAAGGACCTATCATTTCCACACTGCAAGGCTCACGATTGTCATATGATGCTGACGGTGTTCCTACCAATCGCAATAAGGGCTATCAAGCCAGAGTTTTTGAAGATGGCTATCACCCGCATGTGCTACTTCTGGTCGAAGATCTCACAGAAGAAGATTAGCAAGACAGAGCTGAGTGACCTACATGATTTTGTCGTAGAGACCCAAAACCAACTAGAGATGTGTTTACCTCCCGCTTTCTTCGACCCTATGGTACATCTCATGATTCACATGGTTCATCAGATACAGGCGTTGGGCCCTTGCTACTTGCATGAAATGTGGTCGTATGAGCGGTTCATGTCGGTTCTAAGTCGATATGTGCATAATCGTGCATACCCAGAGGGCTCTATGATAGAGGGCTACAGTAGTGAAGAAGTCATCGAGTGCTGTCAAGAGTACCTAAAAGTACAGAGAGGGATTGGTATTCCCGATTCTCACTACAAGGGTAGGCTGGCCGGGAAGGGCACAAATGGTAGAAAAATCTTCATCGACAATGAATACGCTGAAGTGAGTCGGGCGCACTACGCTGTCTTGGCGAGCACAAAACTGATGGAACCATATATTGATGAACACATGGAGATCATCCAATCAGAGAGAAATGGTCGTACAGGTGATTGGGTCATGAAACAACACAAGCAACGCCTAACTTCATGGTTGAAGGACCAAAACATACAGCCTGGAGAAACCATAGATTCTATTACCATCAGTAAGTTGGCAGCGGGGCCATCAAGACAGGTGACATCTTGGAGTTCTTATGAGATCAATGGGTACACATACTATACCCACGCAAAGGATAGTAAATGTGTGAACCAAAACAGTGGTGTTCGAGCAGTGGCTATCGGCGCAGGGGGACAAAAGATCGATTACTTTGGCATAATTGAAGATATATGGGAACTTGACTATGGAACTGAGGCACTAAATGTGGCCCTATTTCGATGTCGCTGGATCAAGCAACATGAATTCAATGAAATCGGATTGAGGGTCGTGGACCTTCACAGCATAGGCTACCAGGATGATCCATGGGTCCTTGCTTCACATGTTACACAGGTTTTCTATATGACCGACCCGCTCAGCATTGTCCCCCCAAAGAAGAAACCTAAGCATGTGGTTATCCCTGGAAAACAGCACATTATTGGAGTTGATGGCGTTGATGATGTTGAAGCCTACAATAAGTGCGATCAGATGCCGCTATTCACAGACTTTATTAACAAGATTGGTGTTGTGGAAAAAAGCCTACCCAAAGATGTATTGCCATGGGAACGAAAAGGTGTGAAGTGGAAAACTGTTACGGCGGCGGATACTAATAAATAGTCATTTGTATGTGTGTGAGACTTTATTTATGTATCCATGTGAGACTACATTTATGTATGTGTGTGAGACTACATTTATGTATGTGTGTGAGACTACATTTATGTATGTGTGTGAGACTACATTTCTTAACGCTTTGTCAAATGCAAAAACGTCCTATATATCAAATGTACATCCTGATGAGTGGAACAAAGTTGCTATTCATGACTTTCGGAGTTGGGGCCATTCAGGGTCCCGAAAACGTGCGTGTAGCAGTAAAAATTTGAAAGTTCAAAATTTGAGTGGTCCAAACCATCTCATATGAAAAGTTTACCATTACACCAAATGTGTGTCTTGAGAAGGGGAACAAACTTTGTATTCATGACTTTTGCATCTGAGACCATCTCGGGTCCGGTCAAAGTGTATTTTGTCAAAAATCCAATGTTTGACTTGGTCAAACTAGGTCAAACTAGGCAATAAAAGACCTCAAATGAAAAAAATTGAATACAACATAGTTAGATCTCATCAAGGTCTACCTTTGGTACACAATACATTTTTGCATTTGGAAAAGTTACAGAAAACTCAGTTCACATGTTTTGAAAACCCAAGGCGTGGCTTGGACAAACCTGGTCAAACGAGTGAGTAAATGACCTCAAATGAAAAACTTTTGAATACAAGGTAGTTAGAGCTCATCAAGATACACATTTCATACATAGGACATTTTTGCATTTGAGAAAGTGTTTGTAAACTCTAGTCACAAAGTCTTGAATCACACATAGACTTTATGAAACTACATGCGGGACTTGTGGATTTAGAACTGCACTTTCTTAACGCTTTGTCAAATGCAAAAACGTCCTATATATCAAATGTACATCTTGATGAGTGGAACAAAGTTGCTATTCATGACTTTCGGAGTTGGGGCCATTTAGGGTCCCGAAAACGTGCGTGTAGCAGTAAAAATTTGAAATTTCAAAATTTGAGTGGTCCAAACCATCTCATATGAAAAGTTGACCATTACACCAAATGTGTGTCTTGAGAAGGGGAACAAACTTTGTATTCATGACTTTTGCATCTGAGACCATCTCGGGTCCGGTCAAAGTGTATTTTGTCAAAAATCCAATGTTTGACTTGGTCAAACTAGGTCAAACTAGGCAATAAAAGACCTCAAATGAAAAAAAATTGAATACAACATAGTTAGATCTCATCAAGGTCTACCTTTGGTACACAATACATTTTTGCATTTGGAAAAGTTAAAGAAAACTCAGTTCACATGTTTTGAAAACCCAAGGCGTGGCTTGGACAAACCTGGTCAAACGAGTGAGTAAATGACCTCAAATGAAAAACTTTTGAATACAAGGTAGTTAGAGCTCATCAAGATACACATTTCATACATAGGACATTTTTGCATTTGAGAAAGTGTTTGTAAACTCTAGTCACAAAGTCTTGAATCACACATAGACTTTATGAAACTACATGCGGGACTTGTGGATTTAGAACTGCACTTTCTTAACGCTTTGTCAAATGCAAAAATGTCCTATATATCAAATGTACATCTTGATGAGTGGAACAAAGTTGCTATTCATGACTTTCGGAGTTGGGGCCATTTAGGGTCCCGAAAACGTGCGTGTAGCAGTAAAAATTTGAAATTTCAAAATTTGAGTGGTCCAAACCATCTCATATGAAAAGTTGACCATTACACCAAATGTGTATCTTGAGAAGGGGAACAAACTTTGTATTCATGACTTTTGCATCTGAGACCATCTCGGGTCCGGTCAAAGTGTATTTTGTCAAAAATCCAATGTTTGACTTGGTCAAACTAGGTCAAACTAGGCAATAAAAGACCTCAAATGAAAAAAAAATTGAATACAACATAGTTAGATCTCATCAAGGTCTACCTTTGGTACACAATACATTTTTGCATTTGGAAAAGTTAAAGAAAACTCAGTTCACATGTTTTGAAAACCCAAGGCGTGGCTTGGACAAACCTGGTCAAACGAGTGAGTAAATGACCTCAAATGAAAAACTTTTGAATACAAGGTAGTTAGAGCTCATCAAGATACACATTTCATACATAGGACATTTTTGCATTTGAGAAAGTGTTTGTAAACTCTAGTCACAAAGTCTTGAATCACACATAGACTTTATGAAACTACATGCGGGACTTGTGGATTTAGAACTGCACTTTCTTAACGCTTTGTCAAATGCAAAAATGTCCTATATATCAAATGTACATCTTGATGAGTGGAACAAAGTTGCTATTCATGACTTTCGGAGTTGGGGCCATTTAGGGTCCCGAAAACGTGCGTGTAGCAGTAAAAATTTGAAATTTCAAAATTTGAGTGGTCCAAACCATCTCATATGAAAAGTTGACCATTACACCAAATGTGTATCTTGAGAAGGGGAACAAACTTTGTATTCATGACTTTTGCATCTGAGACCATCTCGGGTCCGGTCAAAGTGTATTTTGTCAAAAATCCAATGTTTGACTTGGTCAAACTAGGTCAAACTAGGCAATAAAAGACCTCAAATGAAAAAAATTGAATACAACATAGTTAGATCTCATCAAGGTCTACCTTTGGTACACAATACATTTTTGCATTTGGAAAAGTTAAAGAAAACTCAGTTCACATGTTTTGAAAACCCAAGGCGTGGCTTGGACAAACCTGGTCAAACGAGTGAGTAAATGACCTCAAATGAAAAACTTTTGAATACAAGGTAGTTAGAGCTCATCAAGATACACATTTCATACATAGGACATTTTTGCATTTGAGAAAGTGTTTGTAAACTCTAGTCACAAAATCTTGAATCACACATAGACTTTATGAAACTACATGCGGGACTTGTGGATTTAGAACTGCACTTTCTTAACGCTTTGTCAAATGCAAAAATGTCCTATATATCAAATGTACATCTTGATGAGTGGAACAAAGTTGCTATTCATGACTTTCGGAGTTGGGGCCATTTAGGGTCCCGAAAACGTGCGTGTAGCAGTAAAAATTTGAAATTTCAAAATTTGAGTGGTCCAAACCATCTCATATGAAAAGTTGACCATTACACCAAATGTGTATCTTGAGAAGGGGAACAAACTTTGTATTCATGACTTTTGCATCTGAGACCATCTCGGGTCCGGTCAAAGTGTATTTTGTCAAAAATCCAATGTTTGACTTGGTCAAAGTAGACAAAAATGAATAAACTTTGCATATATATATATATATAAACTAATCATAAAAATGTATGAAATAATTCAAAATTATTACATATTAGGTCAAGTGAGGCACTAAAGAATTTTTAAGTTTACACAATTTTATTTTTTAATTCCAAACCAATTTAGTTTGAAATTATATAATGTATATAAATTAAAGATACAAAAACTTGGAATAGTTTGAAATTATATAATATATATAAATTAAGTATAAAAATACATGGAATAAATTAAAATTATTATATAAATACATTTTGAACTTTAACTAAATTAAAAAAATGATTTTAAATTTCAAGAAAACCACAATAAGGGCGGTTCACATCTGAACCGCCCTTACAGTGGGGCTGCCCTCCATAAAACCCCCTTCCGTTCGCAGCGCCTAAGCCAGGGCGTTCTCATTCGCAGTTGGACGCCGTCAGGCTGCCCGATTCCCCCCGATCGGAACCCTAGCCGCCGCCGCCCGATTTCCACGCCACCACTCTCCTCCCCCTCCCCCTTCGCCGGTGCCGTGCAACGCCACCACTCTCCTCCCCGCGCTCTCCTCCCCCTCCCCCTTCGCTAGTGCCCGTGCCACGCCACCACTCTGCTGCCGCCGGGAGCCAGATCTGCACACGGCCGCCCGCCCACGCGCGCCTCCACGAGCTCGGCGAGTCTGGCCGAGGACCTCGGTCGTCCACGAGCTCTTCGTCGGCGCGTCCACGAGCTCTTCTTCCGCGAGCTCGGCGACCTGCTTCCGTCCATGTGCGAGCCCGTGCGCTCCGCCCTGTCAGAACCCTAGACGTCGCCGAGGGCCGAAGATCCACGCGCGGCCGCCCGCCCGTCGGTGAGCCTGGGCACTCCGCCTGCTAGGAACCCTAGGCGCCGCCCGTCCGCGACTCTCTCCTTCTCCTCCAAAGGTATGTGAGTTTGCTCACTTTGCTTTTTTGAAACCATCTAGTTTCATAGGCTGCTCAGGTATGTGAGTTTGCTCACTTTGCTTTTTTGAAACCATCTAGTTCTATATGCATGATCTGCAGTAGATTTTAGGTGCCTAGCAAAGTCACAAAGGTATATATACTTGTTGTCTGTACTGGTGTCTGCGAGGGTTATAACTATGTTTGAAATTCTGGTAGCTCTGTGTTTGAAGTCTTGTAGACATTGCTGCAGTAGTTGAAGCAGCTGGATGGTTTTACCTTTGCACGTTCTGAATATATCAAACTTTTGGTAATAGAAGTCTCTTTCATTTCTGCTATCAGCAGATAGCTATAATCCGGGGCTCTGATGTCATAATCGATGTCGATCATACTACTGTAATTGTCTTTTAGAGCTATGTTGTCTGGTTAATGATGCTTTTGCCTGAGTCATATTTGACATGAATATTATTATAGATTCAGGAAATGTTCCCTCAATCATCTATTATCTTTATGTTTGACTCTGAACTCTATTTGTATGATCTTTGACTTCTAGTTTGTTCCATTATCATTTTATAGACAATCTGTTTACTTTGACTTCTATGCCTTGCATTAGCTTATCATTTGATAGTCAATCTGTTTCTTATTTCTCCCACAAGTTACATAGTTTAGTCACTGGTTACCTATTACTGGTTACGTTCTGGTGGCTTACTGTCATTTTAATTTGTGGCTTACTGTAATCCTACTACTACTGCTTTTGTACTACAACTGTACTACTACTCTCTCTATGACAGTTTTATATACTGAGGCATAATTACTGTTGTTTATATAGCAGGCTGCTTATATGCCACTCCTCTCTACTACTACTACTACTACTACTACTACTCTACTGTTGTGGTGGCTTACTGGGATAATTTTGAATTGGTGACATTTTTTGAACCGTGCCCCTCTATACTACTACTATACCCTCTCTCCTCTACTATTGTTTTGCCGATGATGAAATTGTCTAATTCAATACATTATTTTAGAATATGAGCTGATGATCCAAAACTTATGAGTAACTTGGCATCATTACTAGCCGCCTCTATAGTGCCTTGTTCTCTATTTTGATGCCTTGATGCTCCAAGTTCTTGATCAAATGATGCTAGACATGTTTCTGAGGCCTTTTTTAAACCTTTCCCTCTCCTCACCTCTCCTTCCTCTCTGCTCCTTCTATCTCTCTTCTATTCTCTACTCTCATCCTCTCTCCAACACTACTGCACTAGTCTACTACTAGTGCTAGCTGCTGCTCTACTCTAGTACTCTACTAGTACTACACTACTGTTGGGGCTTACTGTAATCCTACTACTACTGCTGTTGTGCCCAACTCTCCTACTACCCTCTCTATGACAGTTTTATAAACTGTGCTCCTCTATACTACTACTACCCTCTCTCCTCTTCTATTTTTCTTCTCTCCTTTGTTTTGCCGATGATGAGATTGTCTAAGTCCATTCATTGTATGGAATATGAGCTGATGATCAGGAACTTGTGAGGAACTTGGCATCGTTACCAGCGGCCCCTATATGACCTCATCTTCTCTATTACGATGCCTTTATGCTCCAAGTTCATGATCAAATGATGATTGACATGGTACTGAGGCCTTTACTACGATCGATTACTTTTTTTTTCAAAATTTCTTGCTCGATGATACAAAAGGTGTAGTGAGACAACATGACAGTCAAATACCCATAGCTTCTCCTAGACCGAAAGCTTCTGGGGGAAACTCGTCTCGAATGGAGTGCCATTGGATACTAGCCTCCCCCAGAGGTTTTCGGTCTTGTAGTGCAAATGGGTTTTCTCTTAACCTATTACTGACTGTCATATAAGTCTATGATCTATGATCACCACAGAGCAGCGGATGGCTCTATAAAGCAGCAACCCGCTAATTTGAGGGCACATTAGTTTCTTCTTCTTCTACTACTACTACCAAACTAATTTGTCTCCTTTGTGTGTTCTCTCTCCTATCTTCTCCTCTCATCTGCTGCTGCTGCTACTACTAAAGCACTGCTACTACTACTAAAGCACTGCTGCTCTCTCTTCTCCTCTCTTCAACCTACTTCTCTGTTTTGATGCCTTGATGCTCCAAGTTCTTGATCAAATGATGGTAGACATATTTCTAAGGCCTTTTTAAAACCTTTCCCTCTCCTCACCTCTCCTTCCTCTCTGCTCTTTCTGTCTCTCTTCTATTTTCTACTCTCATCCTCTCTCCAACACTGCTGCACTAGTCTACTACTAGTCCTAGCTGCTGCTGCTGCTGCTACTACTACTACTACTACTACTACTACTACTACTACTACTAATACTACTACTAAAGCACTGCTGCTCTCTCTTCTCCTCTCTTCAACCTACTTCTCTGTTTTGATGCCTTGATGCTCCAAGTTCTTGATCAAATGATGGTAGACATATTTCTAAGGCCTTTTTTAAACCTTTCCCTCTCCTCACCTCTCCTTCCTCTCTGCTCTTTCTGTCTCTCTTCTATTTTCTACTCTCATCCTCTCTACAACACTGCTGCACTAGTCTACTACTAGTCCTAGCTGCTGCTCTACTCTAGTACTCTACTAGTACTACACTACTGTTGGGGCTTACTGTCATTATAATTTGTGGCTTACTGTAATCCTACTACTACTGCTGTTGTGCTCCAACTCTACTACTACTGCACTAGTCTACTACTAGTGCTAGCTGCTGCTCTACTCTAGTCCTAATTCTACTACTCTTCTCTCCTACTTCTATGATTTTTCTTCTCTCCTTTGTTTTGCCGATGATTAGATTGTCTAAGTCCATTCATTATATGGAATATGAGCTGATGATCAGGAACTTGTGAGGAACTTGGCATCGTTACCAGCGGCCCCTATATGACCTCATCTTCTCTATTACGATGCCTTTATGCTCCAAGTTCATGATCAAATGATGATTGACATGGTACTGAGGCCTTTACTACTTGTAATACTTTTTTTTTTCAAAATTTCTTGCTCGATGATACTAAAGGTGTAGTGAGACAACATGACAGTCAAATACCCATAGCTTCTCCTAGACCAAAAGCTTCTGGGGGAAACTCGTCTCGAATGGAGTGCCATTGGATACTAGCCTCCCCCAGAGGTTTTCGGTCTTGTAGTGCAAATGGGTTTTCTCTTAACCTATTACTGACTGTCATATAAGTCTATGATCTATGATCACCATAGAGCAGCGGATGGCTCTATAAAGCAGCAACCCGCTAATTTGAGGGCACATTTGTTTCTTCTTCTTCTTCTACTACTACCAAACTAATTTGTCTCCTTTGTGTGTTCTCTCTCCTATCTTCTCCTCTCATCTGCTGCTGCTGCTACTACTAAAGCACTGCTGCTCTCTCTTCTCCTCTCTTCAACCTACTTCTCTGTTTTGATGCCTTGATGCTCCAAGTTCTTGATCAAATGATGGTAGACATATTTCTAAGGCCTTTTTAAAACCTTTCCCTCTCCTCACCTCTCCTTCCTCTCTGCTCTTTCTGTCTCTCTTCTATTTTCTACTCTCATCCTCTCTCCAACACTGCTGCACTAGTCTACTACTAGTCCTAGCTGCTGCTGCTGCTGCTACTACTACTACTACTACTACTACTACTACTACTACTACTACTACTACTACTACTAATACTACTACTACTACTACTACTACTACTACTACTACTACTACTACTACTACTACTACTACTACTACTACTACTACTAATACTACTACTAAAGCACTGCTGCTCTCTCTTCTCCTCTCTTCAACCTACTACTACTACTAAAGCACTGCTGCTGCTACGACTACTACTAATGCTGCTGCTGCTGCTACTACTACTACTACTAAAGCACACTTTATTCCTTTCATCTGTTAGAACAAATCACGAAATGACACGGACAACAAGCAATGCAGCCCGATCCAACGAACATGAAGAGCACCCTAGCCCTAGAGAGCAAGAAATACATGATCAGTTTTCTCAGGAACAGTTTGATGAAGAAGTGGGCAATGGTGTAGCATTTATGCTTACTCAGGAGGAGTCTGGCGAGGAGCAAGGGGGAGAAGCGGGAAGAGGAGAGACTGATGAAGGATCTAGCAAGGACGATGACTCAACCTCGGGATATGAAAGTCCTGAGGATCCACACCCATGTGAACCTAGACGGAAGCCAACGACGGATGAGTTGGACAAGGACTTTGACCCAAACGAGGAGGTAGGGATATGAAGGTCACTTAGTAAACCATAAATTTTGGTAACGATATGGTTGTGTTACCTCTACTAACACTTTGACCTGTTGTTTATACAGGTCCCTCCTAAACCTCCAAAAAGACCACGTCGGCGTCCGACACGTTTCGCCGGACACGACGGGGCAAGGGAAAGGAGGGCAGAGGCAACAGGCACAGAGACTACGATTGTGGCCTCTGCTCCGCAACCTGAAGGCACAACCTCGGCCTCGACTACCAAAGTGAAAAGGAAAGGAGGGGTCAGAAAGCCAAACCACTATCCAAATGCAAAAATGGTTTATGTGATTGATGAGGTTGGGGAAGAAGGGCAGATCCTTAAGCCAAAGGAGTTCCAATCAAAATTCCGCAATGCAATTGGGGCCCTAGTCAGAGACAAGTTGAACCCATCAATCCGTAATTGGCACGACTATCCAGAGGACATAAAGGATGACCTATGGAAAAATCGTCTGTTGGTCAATTTTAATTTTAGGATTCCGGCAGAGAAGCTACCCCTAGTAAGACGACGTGCTATGAAGATGATGGGAGAATCCTTCCGACGTTGGAGGAATGAGCTGAACACCGAGTACATCAAAAAGGGGTTAACTCCGTACCATAAGTATGGACACATCACTCCTGCTATCTGGGCGTTGCTCGTGGCTGAGAAGACTGCACCAGAATCTTTGGCCTTAAGTGAAAAGAATAGCTTGCAGGCGAAGAAGAACATCCACCACCCTCGTCTAGGCCCCGGTGGCTACGAGGGCAAGGAAGAGATGTTTAGAAAGATGGAAGAGGAGGCCGTAGCTGCTGGGAATACAAAAGTAATGAAATTGAAGCCACGCACCAAGCGTTGGCTCTTTGCCAGGAATCTTGAAGAATCAGGCAGCAGTCTGAAATTTGCCAAGCCAGAGACCGAGGAGGCAGTGTCAAGGATAATGAAATATTCTGAAGACATCGAGAAGGGCTCATTCACTCCTTCTAGAGAGAAGGACGAGCTTAGCCTTGGCTTGGGAAACCCCGAGCACCCAGGCCGTGTCAGGGGGTTAGGGAAACATAAGACCTGGAAGGAAGGATTTCGAGAGGATGTGGAGATGTACAAGAAACATGGTAGAAACCGGGAGGAGAGTCTTGCCACCCTAGTGAAGACCCTAGTTGCCAAGGAACTACAGGAGCAAGGACTGTCTACCGAGCGACGGTCACAAATGGAGCCGCCTAGGGATTTGGTTCTAGTTGGTAGCCCTCCAAATGTTCAAAGCAGCCAAGGTTCCAATGCAGCCTCCGCCTCAGTCGATCACATACGGGTGCCAACTCGTTGCATCCTGTTGATTCCCATCGGTAGGGGACAGGAGATGGCTGAGGTGGCAACGGGTCTGGCACATCCTCCAATTCCAGGCGACATCTGGCACCATAAACCGGTCCCGGCCGACTATAGTAAGGTTGAGGTGCATACCGTGAATCCCGAGTACGCGAAGCATAAGATTGAACACCCAACTAGCGAGGGGATTCGTGAGCTTGGACTACTCATGAAACAGTTCATCCTATGGTACAAAAAGGATATTGTGTTGAATGTTTCCTCGCCAACTCCAAGTGATGTACACCTGGAGAGAGTCCACCTTGAGGATGGAGCGGTGTATTCACCGTCTCATGAGGACCACTTGATGCATGAGAGGGTACCGGCTTCTCCAACCGCTGGTGAGCAAGGGGTCGAGCCAGGGCATGATGAGACGCCACATGAGCCTCAAATAGGTGAACCTTCTGTAGCTCGTGCGGAGCCAGAGCATGAGATGCCACATGTGCCTCAGAGTCCGCAATCTTCTACAGCTCGTGCCGAGCCAAAGCGTGATGAGACACCACATGTGCCTCATAGCCCAAAACCTTCTACAGCTCGTGCCGAGTCAGAGCATGACGAGACACCACATGTGCCTCCTAAGCCACAACATTCTCCAGCTCGCCCCGAGCAAGGCCATGATGAGATGGCACAGACTTTTCAACAAGCACCGCCGACACATGAAGAACTACTCCCTCTAGTATGTGAAGCTCGTGAAAAGATCCCCATCATGATAAGGTCGACAGGGTCAAAATCTTTTGTGGATATGAATGTCTCGGGTATGTACAAGTGGTATGCTCATGACCAGTTCAAGCCTGAGAACCAAGGCCCGAACAAATTTGCCTACAGGATGCCCACTGACACCTCAGACTACACAACGATAACAAAGTATCCAGATGTTGAAACCATCAAGTGGTCAAAGGATTGCCCGAAAGAATATGTAAAAGGCAAACGTTTCCTACCAAACCGGGTCTTGTGTAAGATGCCATATGGAATGAGAAGGTTCCATGATTGGTACTACTTGCATGTTTCACGTACAGAACTGAATGTGTTGGAAGCAGTAATACCTGCTCGCACATTTGGAGGCCCTGCTTCGGGTATTGCCTTTGACTTCAGCGACATCCAATCATGCTTTCACCTTAGTTCAATGTCGATGAATCTGATTCGCACTTGGTGCCTGTAAGTCCTCTTCCTCTTGATATGATTTGAAAGTAACCTAGTTGGATTTTGCTAAAACTAACTTACGTCATGATTTTTAGAATGCAAGCAAACTTTATGAAATCTACACGCTCAACGAAAGCCGGGTATGTAGACCCTATGCCTATAGCACAAATAAATTTTAATTACCCATCGAGATGG
This sequence comes from Sorghum bicolor, assembly GCF_000003195.3. NCBI lineage: Eukaryota > Viridiplantae > Streptophyta > Magnoliopsida > Poales > Poaceae > Sorghum > Sorghum bicolor. The sequence goes on along the minus strand of NC_012877.2, from coordinate 57,864,687 downwards.
GAATTGGATGCGCCACAGCTAGCTGCTGGAGGGACGTTGGCGGAGAAAGAAAAGATCCGTGCGGCCAAAATAAGAGAAGAGTCTCTTAAGGTTGCGGCATGGCTTGCCGTATGTTTAAAGAATCTCCAACACTTCGAAACAATATGGATTCCATACCACTTCAAGTAAGTTCGATTAATTGTATACTTAACGATTGTTCGGTTTATCTTATTTTGATGCAAAGGTACTTATGTATTTATTTAAAATTGTTGTAGCAATCACTGGATAGTCATAGGTCTCGATGTCGGGATGAACATGGCATGGATTTGTGATTCTGCAGATTTTGACCCTCACACATATAAAGACTTCATGTCAATTCTCATTACGTAAGCAAATTTGTAATCCTAGTAACCTTATATGATTCACTTTAATATCGACTTCTGCATACTACAAGTCACATCGATTCTCATTCAAACAGGGCATTCAGGGCCTATGTCAAGAATCACAAAGGAAGGCATGATCCAGGTCTGGGGAGCCACTTGCGTTTCAAATCTCTATGTTCGGTAAGTGCGACTTAGTTTGGCATAAAATTACTAATTTTTTCAGTACTTATACTTGACACATCTCCATTTGCAAATTGAAACAAAGTTTCCCAAGCAAAGGCCAGGGAGTCTGCATTGTGGATACTATGTATGTGCTTTCATCAGTAACACAAAAGGCTACAGGAGACACCCTGAATTGGTAAGTTTGAATCTCTTAGTGGGTTGTAGTATGAAAACATAGTATTTCTCACTTAGCTTTGCAATCTCTTCTTTACACTAGACCTAAACTTGTCTTTTACGATCTTGTAGTGGAAAGAAGAAAAAGGACTAAAAAGGGATGTCTACAGGGATGATGACCTCTTAGAGATTGTCGGTGACCTTTGCAACTTTATAATGGACCATGTTGTTTATTACAAAGGTGATTACCATAACCCACAGTCCGACTTAGGTAGCAATCCTCTTTACCAGCACCTCCGTCAGTGGGATAGGCTATGTCTAGGTCGTTGATTACATGTGAACTTGTTGGAATGGACTGTGATCGATTTGTATTAGTACCTGAAAAATTTCGGACTCTTTTGGATGGATTTGGACATGGAAACATTTTGGACTTGAAATGTGGTGCTGTGTATATGTATGGATATTTATGTTGTGAATCTGTGATGTTTTCTGTCTCTGATTATATATGTATATATGTATGTGGTGCTGTGCTGTGCTGTCAACTCGATTATTGTAATTTTTATTTTTTTTTCTGAAAAATAACTGTAGGGGCGGTTCTAGATAGAGCCGCCCTTGCAAATACAGATAATAGAGGCGGCTGAGACACAAGCCGCCCTTACTAAGGCTCACTATAAGGGCGGCTGGAAGCACCAACCGCTCTTACAGTAGGCCACTGTAAGGGCGGCTGTTGTTTCCAACCGCCCTTACAGTGGGCCTCTGTAAGGGCGGCTGGTGTTGAACCGCCCTTACAGTGAATTCCACTGTAAGAGCGTTTGCATAAGGGCGGCTGGGCCAGCCGCCCTTACAGAGCTTATTTAGCCGCCCCTGCAGTACCTGACTGTAGTAGTGTCCATCTAACTATTGCTATAATTGGACGTCTAAATAATGGAATTCCTACTATATATTCACAAGACATGCGAGACAAAAAATCTCTGTATAGTGAAGACACACTCAAGGTAAAAAACTACAGATATGACTATCTAGGGAAAACATAAACATTAGCTGATAATTTTATCGCAATGGGATAGAGGTTATGAAATCCATTTGCATATTAGAGTATAATCCAGTTGTGGTCCAAACCAGTTACACAATGACATCCCGTTTCCAAACGGTCACACCAGTGACAGACCACACACAGATAGGCTTGCCTTGTACATGGAGCGATGGTCCTAGCCACTGCCGATCCATGTCATGGCAGCAGACATGAGCCCATGAGCAAGGCGTGGAGGAGCCAGCCATGGGACATGTGCCAGGAAGGTCATTGACGGCTGCTGGTGGGGCAAGTGCCAGCTGGCTCATCGATGGTCGCCGGCTGCCCCCCTAACCAACAAAGCCGATGTCAGTTGTTCCCGCTCTTTGACTACTCTGACATGGGTCGCTTCCTGGACTACTCTAATGTCTGGCCTTGCCGTTTGGGTTCGACGATGAAGAGCTTCAGCAGTCTGAAGAGTAGCTTTATGACGTGGTGGAAAGGCGGTGGCGAGTCGCCTGTGTACGTATCAGATGATGAGGATGGCAGAGGCGGTGCCACAACGCACTGAGAGTCTCATGGTGAACTCAGCGTGACGGTGAGCTTGAGCAGCTGGATGTGTATCATTTAAGGAGGACTGCCACTGAATTTTACTCCTGGCATTATTTTAGAACATGAACAAAGATAGAGCATGTGTAAAGGTAATCATTTCTATAATATCATAGTGTATTACAGAAGAATATATGTTTCTTATCATGTGTCCTAGTATAATATTCCCACAATGACTAGAACACTGGTTGATGGACAAAATGCTTGTACCAATACATATATGGCTTTACACTACTGTAAGTGGGTTTTCTAGATTAGCTGCCATAAAAAAGCTCCGAAGCAAAACACTACCGGATTTCCTGAGTTTGCCGTAGGCCCCAGGCCTACTGCAAACCCCCTCTCGCCTACGGCAAACCTTTTGCCGTAGGTTGCACACGGCAAAGTGTCTACGGCAAACTATTTCACGGCAATCACAGTTTGACCTACGGCGTTTAGCAAAACACACGGCGAAGCTTTGCCGTAGGTCGAAATGGGGCGCACGGGAAAAAAAAGTAGCAAACGGAGCGGCGGTTTTGGCTTTGCCGTAGGTTGCACACGGCAAAGCTTTGCCCTAGGCCTCTCCTAGCACACGGCAAAGAAGCATGGCAAAAAATCTGATTTGTATTTATTTTTTAAAATTTTTTTGCCGTAGGCTGTCCATGTAGCCTACGGCAAAGCAGTAAGTTTTGCCGTAGGGCTTGGCTTGGCCTACGGCGAATAGCTCCCCTTTGCCGTAGGCCTTGGCATGGCCTACGGCAAACCCCCAGAACAGGCCAATTTTTTTTTGGTTTTCAGAACTGTTTCTCATGTACCATAATAGCACAATATATCACATATCACAATTTATATCACATATCAGAACAGGCCAATATATCACAATATTCCATAATATACCACAATAGCACAATTTGTCGCATACACAACCATAAGTTCATCACCAAGTCCAACGAAACAACAAGTTCGACACATATGTCATACATAACATACACGACCATAAGTTCATCACACGTCCGATAAAACAACACAAAGTCCATGAACAAAGTAGAAGACCATCACGCCAATTGACATGAGGGTTCACCAACCGTCACATAAACCGGGTCAAGGTGCTTGCGGAGACCTGTGGGCGCTCGATGTACCCACTTGAGGACTTTGCTGATCCGGCGCGTGATTAGAACCTGCGGACGGAGGCTGCACAAAGGATGAGACAAACATTTCGTAAGTGAATTTGGAGACTAAAGACTTAAAGTTTAAGATATAGATAGCGGTCTAAAATGAAAATTTCAGCAGCACCTCCCCAGCACGAGGAGGTTTCAAAAACCTGCAAAAAAACATCGGCATGGAGGCCGGCATCCACAGCATCGGCACGAAGGCCGGCAACAAATCATCGGCACGAAGGCCGGCATCCACAGCGGCTCGATGGCCGTAAACCACAATTGCAAAGCTAGATGTTGCATATATGATGTTTGTGTCGCTAAGCAATGGTTGAAGCTAGAGGTTGCAAAGCAATAAACATGGCAAGTGAAGTGAAAACTCACAGGAGTTGGAGCTGGTGCAGCTGGAGGGGGTGGAACGTAGAAGGTTGGTGGCGGAGGTCGACCCATCTCAGTCCCAAGACTTTGCACATAGAGTGCTATCTCCCTGTAGTGCGCCTCTATCTCAGCGATCTTGTCATCCCTTTGCGAAATCTGGGTCTAAAGGATTGAACACTTGTGTTACAATGGAAAGCTATGTTATGATTAAACGATAGAGCGAGACAGAGACAGTGAGTACCTGCAAGTTTTGGATGACAGAATCCTCTGCAGTTGGCCTCGGACGTACCACTACGCTTTGTCCCTGCCTCCTGGCCCGTGCTCTGATCTGGTTGAGAGTAGGAGTAGTGCCGGAGTTGATCATGCTATTAGCCATACAATACCGCCCATGCTGCTTGCCTCCTCCCGCCTGCATGACTGCTTCTCCACTTATGTCCTCGGTGTAGGGATCGAAGCCTGGCCCATGGATCCTCTGTGACGTCTCGACGTACGAGGTGATCCGACTGTGGACGCTGGAGTTGCTGTACGACTCGGGCGGGTCATTAGGGTTCCACTCGACGCTGGATGTCGCCTTCCCTTTCTTCGACAGAGCATACGTCTTCAGCTGGCTCATAGTCTGCCCAAGGTGTGCCGCCGCCTACACAAAAACAAGATGATTAGAGGGTACGCATATAAGACCGTTAGAATGAATCATTGAATCCTCATACATACATATCTAGCTCTGTACTCCTCCAGGATCAAGTTCCCTTGGTGGTGTGCTGGACCGGGCATCCTCAATCGTCGCTCGCGAGCCCCCTCGTGCAATTCCACCCAACCCTCGGTGCTCCACTTGTCCACCATCATTTCCCAGCAGAGGCCTTTGTTTTGCACCCAATACGGTGGCACCTACACGTCATTAGAAACATGACACTTAAGAAGAACAAATTAACGGTACTTAAACTCCAAATAAAACCATGTTACGGTTTAAGACTTACCATCATGTATTGTTCCTTAGTCAGTCTATTTTCGGTTTTTCTTGCCCCGGCTTTGACCACCTTCACGTGCTCGTACTGGGCATTGTAATCTATGACCGCTTGGAGGCGCGCATGGTGGTGCATGTCATGCACCAGCTTGACGGTCGCATTGAATTGATTTGCCATTTGCACATATTGGGGTTCAATCCTAAAGAAATCCTGCATGTACGACGTAGACAATGATTATATATACAAGGACCAAACAATGTGCAGTATACTAGTGAGCAATGAGGATGTCTTACCCACATCTCGTTGAGGACCCTAACCGCCTTGTTGTTGAAGACCCTGCCAAGCACGTCTGGTTGATCCGGCGCAACTGCGTAGTGCCCCCACGTCCATGCCGGCTCCGGCAAGGACTCCGGCGTCACTATGCCAGGATGGGTAACATGAATATCATTTTTCCCATAGTTTTTTCAAACCATTTCACTAACTCATAGTTCATATTTGACCGAATTCAAAAAAATGAAAATCAATGCTGGTAATTACAAAAATATAGCAAACATTTTCAAAAATTTATGAAATTTCAACATGGGGTTACAAATGTTGAGTGTGTGTAGTGCAAAAATTATGGACAGCAGAAAATGAAAAAAAAATTTGCCGTGTGCCAAAACCAAAGCACACGGCAAAAAAAGGTTTGCCGTAGGCTGGCCACCTAGGCCTACGGCAAACTCAGTTTTATGCCGTAGGCCGGCAGACAGCCTACGGCAAAGTGTGCAGGAGCGAACGGCGTGAGGGGGGGAGACTGACGACGTTGCCATTGCCGTGCGTGGGTCTTTTGCCATAGGCCGCCTACGGCAAACAAAGGGCTTTGCCGTAGGCCTGTTTTTTAGCCTACGGCAAAGCAACGATTGCCGTAGGTTTTTTTTTTCGCCGTGTGCTTTCTGCGGACACACGGCATATTTGAGTTTGCCGTAGGTTGCACACGGCAAAGATTGCGGCCTACGGCAAACTCAGGAAATCCGGTAGTGAAATCAGCTGGTCCAGTGTTGAAGATGGACTTGTCAGCAGTTAAGTATGATCTTCATGATGGATGCTTTGCGTTTGCCTCAGTTGAAGTTCTTCGGTTTACAAAAGAAACTGTGGAGATGGATCCAGGCAACAATACAACTATGCCCAAGGCTGATGGCAAGACTAAGGAATGAAACTGTAGAATGTCATCCAACCAATTCTACTAGCTAATTAATTCATTACTATATGTAGTAGCTCTATCTTATTGCCGCGGCCGCTAGGAGTAATCATCCTTGGACTTGGTGCTCTATGGCCAAGCCACCAGGTCCAGGTCTTCTCATCTCCCTCTGGTCTTCAGTGCTAGATGTTGATAGATCCAAACACAGCGGTAGAACAACTCATGCATGATTTCCTTGTTCACGAATAATCACTACAGGCTAAGCATGAAAGATACAGTGCAATACATTGCAATCGTATAACTCCCAAGGCCTCCCAAGCTTACTACCGTAGCAAGCAACACAGGAATTATTCAAGCTCCTCTTGTTCCATCAAATCAAACTTGTGATCCATTACTATCTCTCGCTATCTGAACAAGCTGCTCTATTTGAGTGCTGTGTTCCTAGCGCCTTCATCTCTATGCTGTTTTATATATGGACCGAAGATGGTACGATCACACACTTTCATTCCATCAAATTATTTTTGGTTCGACTTAACTCTGCTTAGGTCAGTGTCAATGGAGAGTTTCGTGTCCCAGTTTCCAACACATCTGATTTTAGAAACAGTGCAGAAGAGTTTTATGGGGATGAAACTCTCTCTGCTCCCATGAAACTCTTATCATCTCTCACTTTATTAATACGATGTTACATCAGCATATTTAATGCCCATAAAACTCTGATGAAATCACATTGAGACTGACCTTAGTGTCTTCAAACAAAGATGTAGAAGCCAAGCATTTATTTACTGCCTCTAGCGCTGCCTGGTGGAGCTGAGCAGCTGACACCCATGATAAGTCATTGATTGCTCATAATGTCTCTTCTCAAAACTGATTTTCATATAATTAGCTGCAGCCCTGTTTCATTTCAGCATCTTGTCATCCAAACAGTAAATGTAATGGGCCGGGGCATCACACGCTGCTATGCAAACAATTTTTATATCTGAGTTTAATTTGAACTCATTTCCACCTGTGTTTAGCCACTGGCATGTAAACGTAACTAAGGCATACAGAAGCTTCAGTCTTTGACATCGAAAAATTAGACAAAATTTCGACCGCACCTAGTCTGGCCAAAGTCGCCCAGAATCCACCTTTTTCCTCCGTAAAGTTCATGAACAACTTGCCAGGGCATCAGGCCATCCAGCAAATGGAACTCCCACAGCTGCAGTCACCCACATGACACTTGTTGCGGTGTGTGGTATCAGGTGACTCCAATAAGCCACGGTCCTGTCAACTTCACAACCGACAAGCCCAAGCCGCATGTCAACACAACCTCCGAGAAGGTTCTCTCTGAAACAGTCACTCCTGATGCCTCTCAAACATAATTCTATATAGGTCAAGGCAGTAGTTATAGTTGTCATAGCATGGATCTGTGAGCTTTGTCGCTCCCAAGAACACTACTACGCATCGTCACTCTTAGTTATAGGCAACGCATTCTGATTTTCCTTGCCCCTACAACTTGACTGCTGTGCAAATTTGTTTGCACCAGTAAAATAATGTGAGCCACCTGCTTCTGAACTGACAAATTTAGTAGAAATATTTTTCATTCAAAATAAAATCTCAGCAGAGTCGTGTAAACACCTGAACGTACTGCTCTCTCAGCTGAGGACGGGCTAGTTAGACCGGACTTTAACATGAGCATTGTCGCTCCCAAGAGCTCATATTACGTATCGTCACTCTTATTTATAGGCAACGAATTTTGCTGTTCCTTGCACCTATAATTTGACTGATGTGCAAGTTTGTTAATTAGGACCAGTAAATTAATGTGTGAGCCACCTGCTTCTGAACTGACAAATTTAGCACCTTTATTTTCCGTTCAAAATGAACACCTAGGTGTACTAGTACAAATGGCTGAACTTGGTTATGAAACGAAAAACAGAAGGTGTACTAGTGCAAATGGCCGATCAAACACAAGGAGACAAGCACTTTCTGTTGGAGCTTGTAGTATTCTATAGAGTCTAGGTCTTCGTTAAAAGTTTCAAAATTTAAAGCACATATGACACCACTACACAAATGATTGTGCAGTTAAAATCTAGTTTTAAAAATAAGGCAGGCCCCCCTGAGAATCAAATTTCAATCTACATATATAAATAATAGGAAAAATATCAGGCCAGACAGGTTGTAAGGCAAGTTCGCATGCATGTGTCAAGCCTCAAGTGTCATATTCTTTTTCATGGAATATTTTTTGACAGTACAATTCCCAACAGAAAAATCTTTAACTAATTTGATGGTATCACTGTAAAGATAATACATTTCCTTGCGATGAAGAGCTTTTTTGTGTCGGTTTGGTAAGATCTCTAGATCCATCGTTATTTTATTTTTCCTGTCAGCGTTCACGGTGGTTGGCCATCGGGCAATTTATAATTTCCCTATTCTATATATGTATATGTATTGCCCATTTTGAATCAGTCTAACTGTCAGAGAAATTATTTTTGATTTGCCTATCGGTGGTTTGTCTTTTGTAACTACGCCGTCTGGGATATTCTGTTCGCAGAAGTGGTAATTCAATGTTTAGGCTTTGAGAGGTACTAACTGAGACATAAATTAAAGAGAAAATTCTTTATTTCACACTAAAAATCTTGATGTTCCAAATTTAGCAGCCAAAGTTGAAATCTTTCCTATCTGAACTCACTTGAAATTTCTGTTCCTAAAAATGACACTACCATCAGAATGGGCATGTAACGGTGTTAATTGAGACATAAAAAGACGATTTTGCCTCTCCTTCAGTTTTTAGTCTGGGGCACCTTCTCTTTGTTACACAGCTGTTGTTGGCACAGTATAGAGGTGTTTTGCCGCCAATTTTTTTTCTGTTTAATATGGCTGTTGTTCCCTGGAGTACAAAATTGTTTTCGTGTTTTTCTTTAAGGTCATTTTTTGGGCCATTTTTACACCATTTATGTTCCAATTATTTGCACAAATTGCACAGATTTATTTTTGCACCAATTATTTGCACCATGATAATAAGGCAAACAAACTTGAAGGAACATCCACAATTACATGAGATCAAGAACATCCAGTTTAGCATATACACTAACATCCAGGTTCACAAACACACATACAGGTTCACATCCACACATAAATATGAGGTTCACATGCACACATAGACACCAACATCCAGGTTCTCTTCACATAAACAGTGAAGCCAATTGAGACATACAGGTTCACATCCAATAAACCAAAAGACATAACAATTCAGCTTCTCAGATTCACAAACTCAGTCTTCTTTTACTCTTTGTGCTCATTGCAGGACTTGTAGGTTGAACCATTTTGCTCCTTGTGCCCATGGCAGGGTTATCAAGTTGTGGCTTCTGAATTTTTTGAGTCCTTTTAGAAATTACCTTCTTCATTTTGCCCTTCCCCTTCCTAAAAACTTCAGCGCTACCCTCCAATGCGCCGCTGCCTTCGCCGTCTGTGGTCACACAGGAAGTTTTTGATATCCCCTTTCTCGCCTTGCGTGTACTGACCAAGGGGCACATTAGTCCTTTACCTGGTGGCGACCCACATGTCAGTTAACCATACAGTATGTCCAAAGTGACGGTAGTGTCATTTTGGGAACAAAAAATTCAAGTATGGCCAAATAAGGAAGAATTACACTTTGGGTGCTAAATTGGAGAGCATGTTTCTTTAATATAAAATAAGGAATTTTCTCAAAATTAAATACTATGATTTCTTACTAGAATTATTGTCATATGCATTTGTAATGTATTAATTATTACATCTGTATTTAATATCGCATTATTATAGAACATTGATAATGGTATTGTTGACTAGTATAGTATAGCAATTGGTGTCTGTAACCTTTTCCCAACCCTACTGTACGCCCTCATTGTCTCTTAGCAATATGATATTAGTTTTCCATGGGATTTGACTAAAATTTTCTGTTTGTTCCATCCATATGAACACATTCCATTTTGAAAAGTAACTAGCCGAACAAATTAGATTCATGAAGCATATATGCTCGAGAAGCATATATGATGAACACATTCCATTTTGAAAAGTAATGAAGTGAACAGTTCGTTCTTGCAAAAAAGGTAAAATTCGTTCTTGATCCACATGTTTGGTACTCTTGGAGTGCTTACTAACATTTCAAGAAGTATTGGTTATAACAAATATTTGATAGGTAGTGTATATTTGATAGGTTGACATTGCCTGTGTCAGTAAAATGTCAACAACGTAATAGGAATTGGCTGGAAGCAAAGGCATGCCCAGATAATTTTCAGTTTGCAGGTCTGGCAGAAACAGAGTCTCCTATGTCACTACAGGAATTCGCGGGTTTGCCGACAGCTGAAAGCTGTCGGCGAAGCTCCTTTTACAGTCGGCAAAGAGTTTGCCGACAGGATTTCCCTATTCCTGTCGGCAAACCCCTGTCGGAAAAAATCCTGTCGGCAAACAGGACTTTGCCGACAGCAATTAGGGCGCTGTCGGCGTCCTTTCGCCGACAGCCACGTGGTCTGTCGGCGAAGTGAACGGCATCGCCGACAGCCAAGGCTGTTGGCAAAGCCAGGTTTGCCGACAGCCAGGGCTGTTGGCAAAGTCATGGTTTGCCGACAGCCAGGCCAAGATAGCTGTCGGCAAAGTCCAATTTTTTGCCGACAGCCAGGTAAACAGGGCTGTCGGCAAAGTCCCTACCAAGGCTGTCGGCAAACATCTGCTGTCGGCAAAAAATACACAGCTTTGCCGACAGCTATGGTCAAAGCTGTCGGCAAAGCTGGGATTTTTTTTTTACTATTTCATTGCATTCGAATCACATTTATAGCATATATATACCACAGATCACGTTTATAATAACAATATAGCATATAAACCGCATTTCATCATCGGATTCGATCTCAACATGAATCCACACATGATCATCAAATCCATCGATACATGTCCGAAATACACATAACGTCGCGTAACAAGTGCATACATGTCCAACATACATGTCCAACAAGTCCTACAAGTCCAACATGAGGGCAAAAGGGTCTAACATGCGTCCTAGTCGAGAAGATGGAGGCAAAGGTACTTTGCTCGTCACCGAGTACCCCCCACAGGTCCTCCTACAAAAGGAGAGAAAAAGATTAGTATCCACTCAAAAATTCGGCAGCACCTCCCCTGCACGGGGAGGTTCCAAGACCTGCAAAAAACATGGCACGAAGGCCAACAACGACCACGGCACGAAGGCCGATAACCACAGCGGCACGAAGGCCGACAACCATCGCGGCACGAAGGCCAACAAGTAGTTAAGGGAGGCAAACGTACCTAGCTCGTGGCGCCGTCCCCAGGGGTCCCATCGCCCCACGAACCCCACCCTGCCTGTGGTGGTGCCTGAGTCCACCCTGACGGCGCGGCGTCGTAGCGCCATAGTCCTGCGCTAGGCCCCTGCTGCGTCTGCGCCCCCGGCCACGAGGAGTAGCCCTGCGACTGTGGAGGAGGAGGCCCCCACGTGAACGGCTGCGTGGGGTAGGTCGGGTAGGTCGGGTACCCTGGCCAGCCTTGCTGTGTAGGGCTGGCACCCAGTGGAGGGCTGGGAGTCGGGTTCGAACCCGCCGACGGAGCCTGCACAAAGGACAAGTGAGGTAATTAGTAATGTACCTGCAGGATGGCCGCACAAGCTAAAGCAAGTGAGGCAATTAGTATTATACTCACCGGACGCTGAACAGGAGCAGGCACTGGGACTGGTGGTGGAGCAAAGAGCGAGGGAGGAAGATCCTGCTGGTGCTGGGTCCGGAGGAAGCTCGCCAGGTCCGCCATCTGACGCTGGTGGTGCTCCGTCAGTGCCGCCAGGTGCGCCTGGTGGGCCGCCTCCACCGCCGCCAGCTGCGCCTTGTGGGCCAAGTCCTGGGCCGCCTGGTTGGCCTCCAGCTCCTCCATCCTAGCCTGCAATATTACACCCGCACATGGTTGATGGTATGTGAAGCGAAGGTGGATCGTGTGTGAACGACGAATGGAACCACACTTACCTCCATCTGCGTGTACATCTGGGTGGTGCTCGGCTGTCGTGGCGCTATGGGGATGCCGGAGGAGCTGCTGGAGTTGGATTTTCGAATCTCTCTCAGCGTGGGAGTAGTGGTCGGGTCGATGGCGCTGTTGGCCATCCAGTAGTAGTATAATCTGACCTGCTCAAATGTAACATGGATAGATAAACTTTTTTCAGAGAGCTTGTCATACTTTATTATTATTATTACAGTATAAACAGCTGCTAATTCAAACTTTATTAATAAGTATATTCTGCTACTAACAAGTTCATCAAATAAAAATCTGCCCTACAGAGCATGGATTCATTTTAACTCGATTTTCAAGCTCCTCTGAACCTGAGTTCACATACTAGTTGTGTACTAACTGTAACTAGTGCAAAGATTGCAAGTCAGATTATACTACTAACATATCCTCAGTGAATAAAAACCAGAGAAAAGGAAACTCTCAACCAGTGCAATCATGCAAGCACAGAACTAGTCTAGATGTTGTAGAGGAGCTTACACTCTATTCCTTTAAAATTACTAGAACTACACATTCTGAGTGACTACCTGTACAAAACATGAAATCCTCAATTTTTTACAGAATTCCATAAAGGATTGTTTGGTAATAAGTTCAGAGTGATATCTGAAACTTCACTAGAACTACACATTCTGAGTAACTACCTGTACAAAACATGAAATCCTCAAATTTTTTCAGAATTCCATAAAGGATTGTTTGGTAATAAGTTCAGAGTGATATCTGAAACTTCAGTTCTCAAAAGTCAATAACTCCAGCGTAAGTAACAGAGCACTGATTGCTAGGAGAATGTTTTCTTTGGCACGGAGTGAACAAAGCAAGAACTTTTTGGATCACCATTTACCCCAAGTCACTGAAATCACTCCAGTCCTACCACTCGGGTGGCGACTAACTACGACTGAAATTCCAGTGGCAAGGCCCCTTGAATGAATAGTCTAAACGCAACTACAGGTTTCCAGATGCAGAGAACTGCGCAGCAACACTGTCGCACTTGCACCCCAGAGCAGAGAGATCGCACCTGGGCGGCGCGGCACACAAGTACGACGACAACCCCGAGCTATGGATCCCAAGCTCAGTCGAAATGGAAACGAACAGAGCAAGAGCGCGCACATACCTGCTGCGGGCGTTAAATGCAGGGTGGCAGACTGGGGATGCTTCTCGGCCGATGTCGTGGGGCTGGGGATGCTTCTTCTTGGCCGATGTCACCGGCCTCAAGGCAAGGAGCGGCGGAGCTCGATGTCGGGTTCCAGGCTTCCAGCGGCGCGGCTCAAGGCAAGGAGAGGTGGAGTTCCGACGGCGCGGCTCAAGGCAAGGAGCGGCGGAGCTCGACGTCGGGTTCCAGGCTTCCAGCGGCGCGACTCAAGGCAAGGAGAGGTGGAGTTCCGACGGCGCGGCTCAAGGCAAGGAGCGGCGAAGCTAGGGCGCCGCCGCCACACGGACGGGAGGCAGGAGTGGGTCGAACCCCAATAGAATCTTCTTTTTGGGCCGGTTTGCTGAACCGGTGGGCCGAACCACACCACCCCCATCTTGACAGGGGAGGAGGCGCGGGTGCTGGCAGCGCTAGCTCCTTCGTTTTAGGCGCGGGTGCGGACAAGTCTCCTTTGCCGACTGCCACTTGGCAAGGCAGTCGGCAAAGGTTCGGAATATTTTAATAACGAATATCCTTTGCCGACTGCCTGGATCTAGGGCAGTCGGCAAAGAACTTTTTTTCTCTAATTTATTTGCATGCGATTATATTGTAAATGTCTGGTTTTTGTCCATCTGATACTGTAACTGCTCCAAACTTTCTCAAATTTTTTCTATAGGGTCCACATGTGACAACATGACACCTCAAAAAGTTTAGTGATTTTTTGACTTTTTTTGCTATATTTCATTAATTAATTTCTTTAAATTGATTTTTCCACTCAATAATCTATTTTTTTTCTGGGCCCTAGGTAACACAATTAAATCTCAAATTCAAAATTTGGGGCTGTTTTGAGTTATTTAGCTATGTTTTCTTAATTCTTTTCGCTCACTACAATTTTCCCGCATTTTTTAAGTTTGAACTGCAGGTGCATGAAATAGTGAAACTTTGGCCTTGAAAAAATGATATTCATGATGGGGAGTGTGTTTTAAGGTCGTGTCCCAGAGCTCACCCAAAAGTTTCAAGTCCTTGTCCACCTAACACGACCATCCAAGATTGGTAAAAGTGTTTTTTAATTATATAAAATCCAATCGAAGTTGAAAAATCACGAAAATTAATGGGGTGTCGTGTTATAGCATGTGGAGGCTATGGAAAAAATTTAAAAAAAATTGGAGCAAGTTGCGACGTTAAATGCTCAAAAGACACACAACTCCACATGTGATCACAAGTGAGATGTGTGGAGATGTCTAGGTTTTAAGCATGTTACGCCGCAACTTGCTCCAAACTTTTTCAATTTTTTTTCATAGCCTTCACATGCGTTAACACGACACCCCGTCAAGTTTCGTGATTTTTCAACTTCATTTGGATTTTATATAATTAAAAAACACATTTGCCACTCCTGGATGGTCGTGTTACGTGTACAAGGACTTGAAACTTTTGGTGAGCTTTGGTACACGGCCTTAAAACACATTCCCCACCATGAATATCATATTTCGAAGGCCAAAGTTTCATTATTTCATGTACCTGCAATTCAAATTTGAAAAATGCGGGAAAATTCAAGTAAAGGAAAAAAATTAGCAAAATATAGGTAAATATTTCTAAAAAGGCCCAAATTCAAACTTGTGATTGTAAACAATGTGTCTAGGCAACAAAAAAATTTTGAAGTCACAATTCAAAAAAAAAAAAAAGGTTTGCCGACAGCATCGAGTGGCTGTCGGCAAAGAGCGTAGTTTGCCGACAGCCAACAGTGGCTGTCGGCAAACCGTGGACTTTGCCGACAGTGGTCTTCGGCTGTCGGCAAACAGTTGGTTCGCCGACAGCCCAGATCCTGGCTGTCGGCAAACGCCTGGGCTGTCGGCGAACATCCAGATTCCTGTAGTGTGTGTCCTATACTTGTAATTCTTGAATCGAGGACTAGATATATATATATACACATCACTCCGACCACCCAAGCATGCATTCCACTGACCTGAGTCATCACGTGATAACCATATATATAACCCAAGCCTGAGCATAAGACGCAGTGACCTCTCCCTCATCTGCCTCTCCTAGTTTTTGCTCTAGCTAGGCATTTCGAACTACTGACCAGCCATAGCTCTCTCTCTCTCTCTCTCTCTCTCTCTCTCTCTCTCTCTCTCATAGCTGCTACTGATATCTTCACCACATGCCATGGCCTTGTAATCTCGTCTCATGTGTGAATGGGTGGTACCGAGGAAATAGACTTCCTGGGATATTCTAGTGGATTGACATGCCGGCAAACGAGTCGCGCAGCTTGTTCTAGACAGTTACTTGATTGGTTTAGTTGCCAGATCAATTTTGGCAGCCTGGTCTAGACAGTTTGCGGAATAACAAAAGGCAGCTAGCTTGGATAATAAGCTAACAGTTACCAATCCAAACTAGGAGGATTCTGTTGTACCAGCCATCTCTTATATTGCTTTGTGTACCGTTACTTGCTTGGTTTAGTTGGCCAGATCCATTTTGACAATGCTTATTTCGTTAGACCAACACTTCTAAAGTAAACTAGTTCCTTTAATTGATTCATGTAATTCAATATTTTGGCTTTAAGTATTTCTTACCAAATTCAGCTTACAATAAAATATTAAATTTCTTACTAAAACCAAAACCTACAGATACAAGCCAGTCCATTTTTGAGTATTTCGGCTTTGAGTATTTCTAATCAAGGTCTACAGTGTAATACCCAACGCATTAGGAGTTACTTTATACAGACCACCCCAGACATACTTTTTTAAAATAAAATAAATAATAAAAATAAATTGTATATATATATATATATATATATATATATATGCGTGGTGACGAGATTTCAGATACAAGAAATACAGTTGGTGTAAGTTACAAGTCATACGTGCATGCACTCTTGAGAATTCAAACCTATGGCCTAAGCTTCAGGTGGCCCATCATTACCATCCTACTATGGCACTACATACATTTTGGTGATGGTTACAGCAAAAGCTTACCTTAAATATTTTTGTTGGAAGATTTCTGTGGACGTGCAACCTTACAATCTGTTCCTAAAAAAATACAATTTAGGGGCTTTCCATCGACCACCCTTGAAAAATGCCACCAATTCTAGGGGCAGACCACATTATGCCCCGCTCCTCAAATTGTATAATTCTAGAGGCTGTTGGTAATGCAGAATCGGTCAATTAGTGACGCCCATCTAAATGCACAATTCAAGGGTCCTTTTACATGTATATATGTTCCAGTGCCCTCTATTGGATTATCAGGGATGGCTGAAAATGTTCTGAATGATAGTTACAGTGAACTAAGTAAGCAAGGTATTTTTTTTACCAACTATATGTACATTTTCTTTTCTACCAAGTGAGTCACATGTTCTTGGTGTATATCACACCAAAGTTACATCATATCTAAACTTGAGGATCACCTCTTTCTTTTTAGATGAAGCAAACGACTCGGGCTTCATCTCCTATGACCAAGGGTATCAGGCTAAATATTATAGTTAAAAATTAAATGCCATAAGTCTCCAACTCAAAACTCAATTCCAATATTACTCAATGAAGGCATCAATGCAATGTGGATGCCTGGATCGTCCTGCACAGGCCCATGGGTAGGGGGTCAAAGCCGGTGGACACGTCTTCAATCTGGACGTCTGGGACATCAGGCGGCATGGCGGGTGAAATGGATGTGGGATTTTTTTTTTCAGTAATAGAATTTCAACCAGTACTTTCAGAGCTGGGGTGTAACCGTCATTTGCTTGAATCTGCTTCAACAATTTCAGCAGATAAAAGCAGTAGCTGTATTGGCATGCGGGCCTTTGGTGGGTTTGTGCTATATATATGGCTGACCCAGCACAACCAACATATATATAGGTGATTTAATTGTTCCAAACAGATTCCTCTGGGAACAGTAGTTCATCATATGAATAGGAATGGGTGGCCCTGAGAAAAGAATGCTAGTATCATAGTACATTTGATGGTGAGAATGGATGGAAATCAGAATATGCAGGCTAAAGCTGCCATGCACATTCTGATGTGACTAGAAGTACCCGCGCCACCACCTAAATGGTCTAGCTAGCTGCCTGACTCATTTGAAGATAGAAGTTCTCTGTGTATAGTGTACAATTGTGTTTGATCTTAGCTCACGTAGGCATTCGATGTAATGGGGCCCAAAGCATAACATTGGCTTAGGATTGGACTATCTGGAGTCCATTGTTGTTCACTCCAGTCATATGCCCAGGTCAGGGTTGAGTAATCGTGGAGTGTAAATTGTGCTTCAGTTGGCCTCTTGGTCTTTTTTCTTCAGATTATGGACTGCACTTGACTTACTCTTACTTATGTATATTTATAAATCATCAGGTTGCATTGGTGAACATTGTGAAACTTTGATCATGATATTTAGAGGTCGAAATTTAACCAAGAATCAAGGCGGTTGTTTATCTCTACTAATAGATATATATTAGTTTGGTACCACTATCTTGGCTATGAATCTACATATTGAGTAGAAAATCTTGACCTATCTTGTGTTCAGTCCTGCGTGTAGTAGGGTGCAGTACACACACACACACACACACACACACCCCAAACGTACCATGTTGTTAGTATTTCCTTCTTGAAGAGATAACACAGCCATCAAGCTTCAGCACTTATGAATATGTACCATTGGTAAAAGATAAGTAAATTCCTTTCAGTTAATGTACATACAAAGGTACCACACACACCTCTAATAGATCACACATGCATCAATCATATTAGAAAAATAAACAAGATCGCTAATGGACGACATGTTGATTTGGGCGAATCCAGCAACCGTTTTTCTGGCCATTGATTTCACAAGTGTCGTGTGCTGGACAGTGGATTTTGCTCTATGTCACTCATGCTCCCTCCGTCCCTGCCGCTCGCTAAAACAAAAGGTAGTGGAGACAGAGGATCCGCTTGCCCTACTTACACCTCTCTTGCAGTGAAAGTTTTGCCTGGGACTCCATTTAATAATACAACAGATGTACCAAAGTTGAGAATGGATTCAATCCATGACCTCCATTTTGTACCAAAACCCTTATGAGCCATTACTTCCAAGATCACCTTATGTTCTATTTTATCAAGAGCTTTTTCAAAATCTAGCTTTAGAACCACAATTTTCTTTTTTGAATGGTGACACAGATTGAAGGTTTCCAAAGGACCATGCTATGTAGTCTTGGATGGTCCTTGCCCTGATGAAGACATATTGATTTTGGTGTACTAGTTTAAGGATCACACCATGCAACTTATTAGCTACAAGCTTTGTGATGAGCTTAATAGAGCAGTTAAGAAATGAAATTGGTCTAGAATCTCCCAATGGCTGTGCACCATCAATTTTAGGGACTAAAGTTATGAAAGAATTACTTATGCTCTGGAGACAGACTGAGTTGTTTTGAAAGGCAAAACACAGTTCATAGAATTCTTGTTCGCTGAAATGCCAACATTTCTTGATCAATTTATTGTTGAATCCATCCGGGCCAGGAGCTTTATCAATTCCTGTGTTTGATGGTTGAAGTTACATGAAAAAGCTTGGTTCCAGCATCCCCTTCCTTAACCCATCTGATTTTACACCTTTGCCTCTCGCCTCACATCACCGAGTAGGCATTGGGGTTCTCGTCACTAAACATGTAATGTTGTCATGCGGGTGCTGCTACGGCACTGAGTAGTAGTATGCCTGCAGGTACTGTGGCATTGCCGGGCAGCTATACCTGTACCCATAGCTGTTCGCCAGTGGAAGTTGATGAGTTCTGGATAGGATTCTTGGGCCGTGCCAGCCTTCACAGGTGTCTCCTGATGCTTCCCAAGTCTATGATCTTCTGACTCGACTACTATAACATCCAACTTGAAGAAATAGCTATTGAGCCAGTATTCAGCTTCACACATTCACTTTTATCTACATACAGATACACTAGCAGGTGGATAGGCATGGTATTAATTATTGCCTTTAATTTGGATGTAGCAATTACTATTAGTCACGTGGGCTTCTATTATATAATAACATAATAACCATGAGGATGTGGTTGCGCAAACTCCACCGGTGTTCCAAATATAGGCACGCGGGAGCTAATTAGACTGGGGAAAAAGGATTCGACTTCAATATAGTAAATATCGCGTAGTATTTATGGCCATTAGTTAATGAGAACACCGAATATGTGTCCATCATCGGGGACACCTAGTCTATAACATGTCCTCGATCATCATTGTCGGCAAAATGAGCTCTCGCTCATATCTACGCTCGGTCTAACACTTCAAGCCACCGAAGACATCGCTCATATCGATCATCATCGTCGTCAGGACCTACTTTGTAGAGCATGAGCTGATATATATAGGAAGACAAAGAAAGGTACAATGGAAATATACATATAGGTGTTGTACGTATATTGGATTGCATTATGTCCTTCAGTGAAATGACATGTATGAATGTGCCATATGTTCACTGACAACCAACGGAGCCACACCTAGCAAGCAATGCACAAACTCCACGTCGGCATTGAGAGTAGGTTTTGACCCTGCGTTATCTCTTCACAAAAGCTAAAATAGACATCAATCTCAATTAAAAACCTCTGGAAGTCCTTGACCCCCATGAGGCTTGGGTAAAAATGTGAGTCTCCTGCATTTTTACGTACTTGGCTGAAGGTATTGTTTCAGAAATATTTGTCTTCAAGCAACTAAATCTTGCCAAACACCCTCTTCATAACAATTATTGAAAAGTTATAGACTCAAAAGCCACATGTTTCGATATCAAGATTTTGTATCCCGGCCTTTCTTGCACTCGTGGCTGGCCAATGAAAACTGAGGAGCATCTAGACAGTGAAGAGGCAACATAATGTGATTGAATTTTGTATCAAGTTTCATTCCAATTAATTGCCATCAGCAGATACCTACACCAAACAAACGCAATCCATTGCCTCTCTTTAACAATAAGAGCAGCTTCCTAACCATCGCGACCATGTAGTAACAAGGGCCCCTGTTCATCCATTTAGGGTGGTAGTACTTGTGACAGAAGTGTTCCTGACGCCTCCCAAGTCTGTTTGTACTAAGTGTAGATCTCCCTTGGACCCAAAGGAACAAAAGAGAGTTTCATAGTCTAAGCTTGCATCAGTGTGGTGCTATGGGTGCTATCCCACATCGCCCTTTTATATGATGTGATTGAACATTATTTATAGATATCCACAACAAATCACGAGTCCATACATCTTTACAGTTGGTCACAGAAAACTTAAGGTCATAATACTTTGCATAACGCAGAGGCCTGGAGCTACTACAAAGGCAAATTCACTTGGACACTAGTGTCCCAAAGGGAGCCATTATTTATTGATTAATGCACATATACTCGAGATAGGAATCTTCCTGACGATTCCAAGTCTGTCTGCTGTAGCAAAAAGCGTTATGCATGCTGCCCTGTTGCTAATGGACCCAAAATATAGAGCATGAGGATTTATGATCTAAATTCAATCCCGCTGCTCCTCTAGACACTTACCATATAGAGACACATCCAGTACTGGACAGCTGGAGCTGGTGACGACGTGCCATGGCCACCATGATGGGCATGCGGGAGCCAGCACAAGCAGATGCTATGGCATAGAGCAGAACTCAACATAGATGTTCCTTGACTAAATACAGGTAACTGGAGAGCTGCAGCCAGACCAGAGATTTTTTAAGCTCAAGCACAACACATGCTCTTGTCAGATAAGAGCTGCAAAAAGTAATGCAAGTGTTCCTGATGCTTCCTACTCCTATACACAATTACCATAGGAACATCACTAGAGAAACAAGAGCTAGAAATGAAATGCAACTCGCTTGTGATACCTTGTCTAGTGCTTTATACACATATACACAGGCTAGAGAGACCTCTACAAGTCACATTGAGGTACAATCTTTATTTAATGATGATCTCATTACCACCGCGTGTGAGTAATCAACCATGACTTGAAATTTAGTCAAGCAGTAATTGTACAGTCAATTCTAATATCGAACTTCTGTGGAGATCATGCAACCAGAACATTTTCCTTTACTTTTGCGTCAGTACTGTGATTTATGAAAAGGAAAAAAGTAGCACCTGACCTGGTCAAGTGGGTCTAAATTTTCTCACAAATATCAAAACAAACATGCTTGCTAATCAGCAAGTCTCATGGCTTCTTTATTTTTAAATCTTTCCATTTAGAAAAAGAGAATTTGGGTGGATGGATTCGGAGATGTTGCTGATCTACCTATCACGACGTGACTTTGCAAAAGGTAGGTTGCCAAAGAATTCGGTGTGAGCCAGGGCAACCTTCACCAAGAATTTGGTTGGATGGACTCGCAGATGTCAGCGAAGTGTATCCAGCCACTACGGGAGGCACTGGCTTCCCCTAGTGTCAAATGCACTCGGGGAAGGCTTAGTTGCACTCGGGGAAGCCTTTCCCGAGTGCAACACTCGGGGAAGACTGCCCGGTGTATCTCTTCACGGGAAAGGCGTCTTCCTCGAGAGCCAAAAATCATACGCTCGGAGAAGGCTTTCCCGAGAGCCGTCCTAACACTAGGGGAAGAGTTGACGCCGTTGGTGGTAGCCGGCGCCGTTTACTTGTTTAAAAAAAACATCTTCCCCGAGTGCAACACTCGGGGAAGACACCCTCTTCCCCGAGAGCCGCGGTCCAGGCACTCGGGGAAGAGACCCTCTTCCCCGAGAGCTACAGCCCAAACACTAGGGGAAGACAGCCTCTTTCCCGAGAGCCACTTTCCAGGCACTCGGGGAAGGTACCTTCTTCCCCGAGAGCCAAGGCTTGTGCACTCGAAGAAGCCACTTTGATTTTTTTTTTTTTTGCTTTTTCATTTAATCAATAAAGCATATATATATATATATATATATATATATATATATATATATATATATAACAATCCAAAAATCAACAGCAATATATCACAAACCACATTTATATATATCACAAATGACCAAATTTATACGAAATTTAAAATATATTACAAACCACACGTTCAAGAGTACATATTATTCCAAGTTCACAAATTTAATACATAAAAACAACTCCCAAGACAGCTCACGGCGACGTCCAGTGTGCGATGCCAGCGAGGGTTGGGACGCCCCAGCTTGCGATCCCGGCGACGGTCTAGGTGTGCATAGCACGCCGTGCGATCCTGGCGACAGGGTCGGGTCGTGCCACCCAAACGAATGCAAGAAGACCAAACTCCTTCCAATAAATGTTCTTCAGAACTGATGTCTGAAATGTAAGGCCGTCTCTTTCTTACGATCCTTATATGTAGCTTGAAAAATTGATGTCTATGTAGGTGATCTTTAGTGCTTACCGCTTCATCTGTCGGGGATTTCGCCTTATCAGCTGGGGCATCTGATTCTATAGGGATTGCATGCTCTGGTTCCTGACCTGACATTTTCGGAAATAAATTATTGTTAGGAACGAAAAGCATTTCATTTTGTGAGAGATTGACTTGTTGTGTTTAGGTGCTCTCTTACATATCTGCTCCTGTCTTCTTGCGTCCTCCTGGAAGAGGCGAATAGATAATAAAGTAGTCCCATTAGCGATATAAAGGAAGAAGGAAATATAAAGCACTGTCAAGTGCTCTTAAAGCTGGCACTGAAAATTACTGGTAAATAAACATTACCCTTTTCTTTATGGTCTCTTCTTCCAAGTTTCGAAGCCCTTGAGATACGCCTTAGTTGATGTGACTGTTATTCAAATTTCATTCGAGATGAGACAAAATCAAGTGAAATATTTGCGAATAATTAGAAAATCAATTCTGACGGTAGTACAAGGGAGGGATATATATAGAAAACAAGCAGCGGGCATGCACCTAGGAAAATGGTTATGAGGAGAGCCGTGATGAGCCAGTTGGGGAAAATAACATTGAAAATGACGCCAATGCTGACCCCAAGCATGAGCATAGGTTGCATGAGCAGGGCGAGGTCGTACTCGATCAGCGGCATGTCCAGACTCGGGTGCTTCAGCTTCAGGTTGTAGTAGACTGTTGAAACAGACCCTCCCATGATCATGCCTGACCACCCAAAACCGATCCATCAAATTCTCAATTTAATAAGGACGATATAGAGTATTATTATATACAAAAGACAATCACTATTCACTAGATGTTTTTTCATCCAACACGCACGTAGCTTACTGCAGAACCAGCAGACTTGTGCTTTCTCATTCAGATTCAGATAGACGTATATTGCGGTAGAGTAGATATAGAACCAATAGTACTCACACTTGGATATTGCGGTAGATGACTTGGGACGAAGATGCCGCCACCGCCGACGCTGCCACACGCCGCGCCGAAGAACCCGATCAGTGACCCCACCACAACTCGCCATCCAAATTCCATGGGCTGTGTATAGACATAGCAAACATCCATTCAGCAAGCCAAATCATAGCTTAATAATAAGGGGAAAAGCCATATATACATTGCAAAATCTTGCCAATCCGAAGCAATCAAGACAGTCAAAACTAATTAAAGTTGGCTGCGTTTTACCGGCCAAACGTGGTGGTACGCCTTGCCATCGCTCCCGGGGTGCTTCTTCTCCTCGTCTCGCTTGTGGCTGGGCGTGGGGCTGGGCGGCGCGCGGGGCTGGGCGTGGGGCTGGGCGCGGGGTTGGGCGTGGGGCTGGGCGGCGCGGCGCGGCAGCGCGCGGGGCTGGGCGTGGGGCTGGGCGGCTTGGGCGGCGCGGGGTCAGGGCCTGCTGCGCGCGGGGCTGGGCGGCGGACGCGGCGCGCGGGGCTGGGCGGCGGACGCGACGCGCGGGGTCGGGGCGGCGCGGGGTCAGTGGCGGGGTGCAGGGTCGCGCGGAGCTGGGCGGGGCGCGAGGTCGGGGGCGCCGCTGGGTCGCGGCGCACAGGGATAGGGTTAGGGATTTTTGGGCCGGATTGGTTATCTGGGCCTGGGCTGAGTTCTTTTTTGGATAATCTTTCCCGAGTGTTATGAGTTTTGCACTCGGGGAAGAGTCCTTTCTCCGAGAGTTTCAACAAACACTCGGGGAAGATTTTGTTTTTTTTCTTTTTTTGTCCCATTTTTTTATGAGGCCTTTCCAAATTATTTTAAACTTCTTATTCAAATTTGGGAATTTTTAAACTTTTTTTAGTCTATTTCATTAGTTTTTTTCGTTCCATTGATTTTTCTTAAACTTCAAATTTGAACTGTAGGTGCATTAAATAATGAAATTTCTTTATTTAAAAAATTATATTCATGATATTTGGTGTATGTTAAGACCGTATCCAGAAGCTCAAATGAAATGTGAAACATCTTATTGTCGTAACATAAGATACAAGTTGCGGAAAAAGTGTTTTAAAATTATATAAAATCCGTAAAAAGTCCAAAAATAAAGAAACTTGTCTGGACGTCATGTTATCGTATGTAGAGGCTATGATAAAAAATTGAGAAGGTTTCGAACAAGTTGTAACATCGGATGCTTAAAACCTAGACATCTCCGTGTGTGATCATAAGTGATCACATGTAAAGATGTCTAGGTTTTAGACATTCAACATCGCAACTTGTTCCAAACCTTCTCAATTTTTTATCATAGCCTCTATATATGATAAAATGACGCCCAGACAAGTTTTTTGATTTTTGGATTTTTTACGGATTTTATATAATTTAAAAACATTTTTCCGCAAGTTGTATCTTATGTTACGACAACAAGATGTTTCACATTTCATTTGAGGTTTTGGATACGGTATTAGCATAAACCAAATATTGAGAATATCATTTTTTGAATAAAGAAATTTCATTATTTAATACACCTGCAGTTCAAATTTGAAGTTTGCAAAAAAAATCAATGAAACGTAAAAAACAAATGAAATATACTTAAAGAAGTTTAAATATCCCCAAATTTGAACAAGAAGTTTGAAATAATATGGGAAGGCATCAGAAAAAAAACTAGGACAAAAAACAAAAAAACAAAAAAACTTCCCAAAGGCCTCTTCCCCGAGTGCCAGGACCGCAACACTCGGGGAAGCCAGTATTTTCCCCGAGTGTCAGGATTCAGCACTCGGGAAAGAGCGCCTTCCCCGAGTGTTTTTTTTTGGCTCTCGGGGAACAATTTTTTTAATTTTAAGCCTCAACGGCGCCGTTTGTTTGGGACGTCACGGAACACTTTTCTTCCCCGAGAGCGGCTCTTCCCCGAGTGTTGCGCTCGGAGAAGGTGAATTTTTCCGAGTGTTATTCTTCCCCGAGTGTCAGGTTGGTTACGGCTCTCGTAGAAGTCTCTCTTCCCCGAGTGCAATTCTTCCCCGAGAGCAACACTCGGGAAAGTCTGGCTTCCCCGAGTGCTCTATTTTTGGCTCTCGGGGAAGCCTTTGACACTCGGGAAATTTCGATTCTCCCGTAGTGAGCATGGGGCATTAGGCCTCATGCACGATGGCGAAGGCACATGGAACGTCAACGAGCCATAACTAAGTGGTTAATAAGCCGTACCACTACAAATTTTACAGAGGCTGGCACAACATATTATAGTTCCCAAAATGATCAGCAACTTTTGGAGACATTCGTTGTATTTACGATGCAGCAAACTCATGACCTTCTCTTAAAAAATTAACAGAGGTAGAGCTAGATCCGCCTTCGAAAATGAGGACAATTTTTAGAGGCGGACCCCTTAAGACCAGCATATGTAAAAATAGGCTAAGTCCAAAATCTAGCCCAAAGCCTTCCATGTATAGACAGATGGTTATGGTTTCAACCAAACGCTGCAGCCACCTCCTCACTTAGTTCTCTCTTTTGTCCACCTCCTCACTTCGCTCATGCGAAGTCAAGAAGCTGCGAACTCAACCGCTCTACAAACACAAGGTTGATATGTGCCCTTGTAGTTGGTGACTAACCTTAGCGTGAGTTAGGTCGTGCAACATATCTCTTGGCTTGTGGTGTGCAGGTGTGGAGCTACGAAGCGGTGGTCGACGGTGAGGAAAAGGTCAAGTAGAGACGTGTCATGTCGATAGACCTGGAGCGGTGAAGGGCAGACATGAGGCTTGGACCGAGAGACCAGGAGGCTATATGACCAGCCACGGTGACTGACATCTAGGATATCGATAAGTGCAAGTGTACATGGGAGTGACCGTGTTGACCAAGTCAAGACAGCGGACGTGCAACTCGAGTGAGGCTCAAGAAGACTTGGCGGGTCGGCCTCGAGGACGGCGGTGACATGTGTCGAGTAGCGGGGGATGCGTATGGAGTACGCTACTCGCGGCGAGTTTCGCGGGTTTGGGCCTCAAAACCCGGGCGAGGTTTCGAGGAGGTACGGACGGCACATGGCGGCATCGAGGAGTTCGCGTCGAGGCGAAGCTACCTCATGAAGGGCGCAGTGGCTATCGGATGGAAACTATGTTGGGTTGGAGTATAATGCCCCTGTGGCTAGCTGGTTCGCTCTAAAATATCCAGGGACAAATGAAGAATGTGTAATATGTCTGATAAATAAGAAGAATGAGCCACAAATTGTTTTGTAGGTTTTCTCCTTCTCCTTAGTTTCTTCATGTGAGAGGTCCACAAATTCCAAATTTGTGTAACAAACATGTAATTTTTGAGTTGGGAATAGAGGCCTGAGTCCTTCATGTGTCCTACAGGATTCCTAATTTGAGCCTGTGATTTTAGTTCTTCACTTGTGCTGTGTTTTTTGTTTTTGGGGAAAGTTTCTTGTTCTTTTCTGTGATCTGCGATTCACGAAGTTTGAGTTGGGTTTGAGCCATGATTCTTTTGGGATAGCTCACCAACATGGAGATCATCTGTGCAAGATTTGGAGCCGAGTTGTTTTGATTTGGTAGAGATCTCGTTGTTTTTGTGCTCACCCATGTTTCTGTTCGTAGGCTCCTGTGTTCGTCGCTAGGTAGGAATCGAACTTCAGGGGCTCCTGGTCTGTTTTCATCTTTCTAGTCCGATTTCTCCATCCGGAGTAGCACCGGTTGGTGCACCAGGCGTCCGTTCTATTCAGTTCATGTTTGCCATTTGCTTTCTTGATTTTCAGTCAGCAGCGCGCCAGATTCAGCACGCCCAGCAACAGGTGCAGCACGTCCTACTAGCAGGCACTGCTTGATTTAGTTTGTTTTCTCCTAATCTTGGGCCTTGTTTAGTTCCGAAAAGTGAAAACTTTTCGGAACTGTAGCACTTTCGTTTGTTTGTGACAAATATTATCCAATCATGGACTAACTAGGATCAAAATATTCGTCTCGTGATTTCCAGCTAAACTGTGTAATTAGTTTTTGTTTTCGTCTATATTTAATGTTTCATGCATGTGCCACAAGATTCGATGTGACGGGGAATCTTGAAAACTTTTTGGTTTTCAGGGTGAACTAAACAAGGCCTTGAACTGTCATTTTATTGCTACAAGAACATATTTATTGCTTGCTCCTTTTTGCTAGTCCAGGAACCTGTGCCCACAAAAGCACCAAGAGCAAGAGCAGCAGTTCACGTTGTGTTGATCTTCTACCATTGTGAGGATTTGATCTAAGTGCTCTTGTTACCAGTTGTCTTGAGTAATTTAGTTTTGGGTACTCACTTGTGTTTGGTGGTGTTTTGGGACAGTGGCCAAATATTTTGGAAGAAATTTGAGCTCTCATTCACCCCCTCTGCTCGCCGTTTCCGGTTCTTCACGCTGTCAAAGAAGCTGTGGGCTCTGTTGATGCCGCCCGGTCTTTCAAAGCCATGTACTTCGTGTCCTAGCCTCCTAGCAGTCGATGTAGATGGTCATGCATAAACTCCATCCGTGACTACCTAGATGCAGAGGTTTCAAGCTAGGCAAAGAGCTTACAATGCTACCTTCAGTATGTACGTAGCTACAGTGTTTCTCCCTGGTTGCTCTTTTATGGACCCACCACACAACGTAATATATCAGATAAAGGATGTAAGATTTGTTTCCATTATTGTATAGTAGTTGGTCTTAGTTAAATATGCACTTTCGTTGGGCATGTTGATGTTGCTGCCCATTTGGCCACGAGTCCCATTGGAAGTTAGGGCGACACAATAAGTGGCCATGCTTTCAAGTTCTCTTTTTTTTTAATTCAACCAACGAATTAAGTTGGTGGCAATTGTTAGAGTGTACTATTAGATCCAAACCTAAACCTAAGAGCGTGGAAGAGCATAACCACCATAGAAAATACGCAAGCAAGAACGCCACACCTAGGCAAGCAAGAACTTGCATTACACCTTGGAGCCTGACTACAGGCGCTCCTACCTGTAAAATAGCATCTACACCAGCATCCAGGCACTCCTGTGGCCTCGCCACCACTCAACCAGCCGATCTAACTGTTATAATAGGGGCTGTTTACCTTTATGGACCCCCTATAGGATACATAGTTCAGCTCCAACTCTATCATCACAACTAATACAGCTCAAGTCTCTAACATAACCGAACTGTACATATATTCGACACATATTTAACAACAATAAAAAAAATATGTTTGTCATTGCTCTTGTCACAATTTGTCTAGCAAAATATAAGTGTGTTTTATGAAGGAAAAAATCTGCTTATCCTCTTGTGGAGTGTAATACATGTAAAATACACATAAAAGTTCAGAAATACATGTGGAGAAAGAGACTGCCGTCAATACAGTTTACTTTAATTATCTGAAGTCCGCTCCAATACTTGTCTACCTTCATATGGTACTTCAGTTGTTTCAAGTTAGGTGTATGATACTTCATTCTACAAAGCTAAAGTTTAGAAATGATGGAGGCTATGTTTCCACTATCAAGAAGCAAGCTTATTGTGATATAATTATTTGGAATTATATTACGATATATGGAGGACTTGATGGCCCTTATCCTAGCTGGACGTGAAGAGATTTAGTTGGGTCTTTTATGCAGGTTCATGGCATAACGAAGACTTAGGCCTTGTTTAGTTCCACCAAAAACCAAAAAGTTTTTAAGATTCTCTATCATATCGAAACTTTCGGCACATGCATGAAGCATTAAATATAGACGAAAATAAAACTAATTGCACAGTTTAACTGTAAATCGCGAGACGAATCTTTTGATCCTAGTTAG
Organism: Sorghum bicolor; assembly: GCF_000003195.3. Taxonomy (NCBI): domain Eukaryota; kingdom Viridiplantae; phylum Streptophyta; class Magnoliopsida; order Poales; family Poaceae; genus Sorghum; species Sorghum bicolor. The sequence continues at coordinate 57,835,630 of NC_012877.2, read as the reverse complement.
TCTATGATTGGACAATATTTGTCACAAACAAACGAAAGTGCTACAGTAGCGAAATCCAAAATCTTTTCGCATCTAAACAAGGCCTTAGTTAGAGCTTTCTCTCTGCTTTTCCTTTTTGCCTCGTGCAAGCTCAAAAAAGCACTTCAATGACGAGCGTTTAGCTGCATCACATACGCCTCAGCGTCTATCGGCAATATAGCGTCTGTAATAAAGTTTATTATAGATGTGCAAAATGATCGTCTGTATTAAGAATATACTTTCAGATGTGCATACCCAAATGCAACTTACATATCTATATTCACATTATTTTCTAACAAGTGGTATAAGTCAGACACAAGATTGAAAAAAAAAGGGTTTTATTCCCTGCTTCTGTGACACTGCCGCCAGTATCAATCTCCTGCTCGTGATTTCCAGCGCCACTGTTTCGGTCATCGAGGCCTTGTTTAGTGCCAAAAAATTTTACAAAATTTTTTAAATTTTACGTCACATCGAATCTTGCGGTACATATATAAAACATTAAATAAAGATAAAAAAAATAAATAATTATATAATTTATCTAAAATTTGCGAAACGAATCTTTTAAGTCTAATTAGTCTATAATTAAACAATATTCATTAAATACAAACGAAATTTCTATAATGCCTATTTTGAAAAAAAAATAGAACTAAACAACGCCCGATTCGAGTCGGTGGACGTGTCTCCCTGGCCGTTGTTCTATCGCTGTGGCTGTTGTTCTGCTCTGGGTTGGAAATCGAGGATCAGAAGGACGTGGGTTTTTTTTTGCTGTCCCCTTGCTGTCGTGATCAGTACTGCTTCAAGCACACGCGTCGAGTAGGGGTCAGGTTCACACACTGCCATTGCTTGGTGAAGGGGAAAAGCTGGTGAATTTTGCTACGTGCACACGGTTATTAGTACAAGAAGTTGTTTCCTCAGTTTATTGCTAATTGTACACAGATTGTGTACCAGGCTGCAGTTTTTTTTGCTAGGGTTACACCTAAATTTCTGCAGATTATATTCTTCATATTATTGCTATTATTCTTCACCATACCTTCGATGTATGATATTCCTCAACTGGATCATGATACGAGGTTCGCTCTATGGCAAGTCAAGACAAGAGCTATTCTTACGCAGGATGAAGTAGATAATGCTCTTGATAAATTCGGTGACAATGATTCTAAATCTTGGACCGTAAGGCTGTGACTCAAATTCAGCTTCATCTTTCAAATAATATTTTGCAAGATTGTTTGCAAGAAAATACTACAGCTGCTAGACAATTTGCATGTCTAAGAATTTAACAAGCAAGATGCATTTGAAGATGAAGTTATATAAGCACAAGTTGCAAGAGGGTGGCCGAACGTGAACTTGCATGTTGGACATACCATTCGATCTAGATATGGAAATAGGCCTGAACGTGAACTTGCATGTTCGACATACCATTCAGGCCTATTTCTAAAATATTTTGCAAAATTTTTCACATTTTCTAGCACATACATGGAGCACTAAATATAAACAAAATAAATGACTCTGTAATTTGTGAGACGAATCTTTTGAGTCTAGTCTATGATTGGATAATATTTGTCAAATATAAACAAAAGTACTACTGTTCATATTTTTGCAAAAAAAATTTGGAAGTATCACATTCTTTGGCTCACTGAACAGGTAGGTATCATTGAGGCCTTGTTTAGTTCCCAAAAATTCCTAAAATTTTTCAATATTCCACGTCACATCGAATCTTTAGACATATGCATAAAACATTAAATATAGAAAAAACAAAATCTAATTGTATAGTTTATACACAAATCTTTTAAGTGTAATTAGTTTATGATTGGATAAACTTTATCAAATACAAACAAAATTGCACAGTTTGGTCGGAATTGACGAGACGGATCTTTTGAGTCTAGTTAGTCTATAATTGGACAATATTTATCAAATACAAACGAAATTGCTACCGTGTCGATTTGCCAAAATTTTTTGAAACTAAACAAGGCCCTAGTGTCCCGTGGCCACGGTCGCGTTCGGCTCGAGTGTGCTGCTGCTGCGCTGGTGCTCGCGATCGACGACCATGCCCGTGCCAGTGGCCCTCACCGCACAGCCGCTCTGCCGCCCTGCTCATCGACGCCGACTGTGCGAAGCCGCGCGCGGACGGGACGACGCACCGATCGAGAAGATTCGCGAGGTTCGGTGACTGCGATGAAACGGGAGGAGACCCGAACCCATCTTGCACGTCGCCGCGTGTACATACTGCACCGATGTCTTTCTTCCTGGGACTATTTACTATTGGCCCTACGGGTGTTTTGGTCCAAAAGAAGAGTCTTCATGTTGGTGTCGTTTTTCTTCTTATATACTATTATTACTTCTTTATATTTCTTTTTTTATTGGCTTTCTTTTTTTTATTTGACCAAATTGAAGAGTACGGTAGTGAAGAAGGCTGGTTTTGCTAAAAAAAAAGAGTAATGAAGGTTCGTTTTCTTTTTTTATTCTTTCCTTTTTCTTGTTGTCGTTATTCTTTTCCATGCTTCTTATTTATTTGTTTGTTTTCTTGTATTTTATTTCTTATTTATTTTACGTTTTCTTTTCTTTTTTTGTGGTTTTTTCTTTTTTATCATTTTTATCTTTTGTTATTTGTGTATGTCTTTTATTTTTGCCTATGTTATATCATATACTCTTTCTGTACTCTAATTAGCCGACGTTTTGGGCAACCCTGCCATTTTTCCAAAGACACATTCTGGATCGCAGAGGGGTAAATTTGACGCGACTGCCCCTGGCGAATCCGTCTGTTGCCACGCCCGTCTCTTCTAGTGCCACCGCATTCAAGGTGTGTGCCCTCTTTGGCTCGTGCCTGCATTCATCGCTCTCCGCGTGCGCCTCCTTCATCTCCCTCCTCGCACAGATCCTTTATCTCTCTCCTTGTGTAACGACTGCATGCTCGCCCGCCATAGTCTAGGATTTAGGGTTTGTTTCATCTTGGGATGTCGCGCTCACTTGCCCGCTCGCCTGTGGTCGCGCTCGCCGCTAGCCGCATGCTCGCGGCTCACCATGTGCTCGCCGCTCGTCATGTGCTCGTCACGCCCTCGCTGCTCACCGCGCGCTAGGTCGTCGTGCTCTCGCCGCTGTGCGCTCGCCGCGCTCTCGCCTGCACGTGGATCTCAGGATGTCGCGGCCTTGTCGGAGTCCATTGCGGCATTGGAGGTGCCAGACTCCGTCGCGCTGGACATGGTCGACACTCCGAACTCCATCTAGGAGCTGCCGAACTCCGTTGACAAGGTGCCAGACTCCATCGAGATGGTGGCTGACTCCGTCCAGCTTGACTCCGTCGAGTCTTTGTGTCCTCGCTGCGCCACGATCCATGCTGGTTTAATAGGAAGGAGTGGAAAAGGAAAGAGTGAGCACCGGTTTAATAGGAAGGAAAGAGTTGGCACGGGTTAAGACCTTGTTTAGTTTCTGAAAAATTTTGCAAAATTTTTCAGATTCCCTGTCACATCGAACAGACGCACGGTGCCAGCAATGAAAAAAAACGCAAAGAATTTTGCATGAACACGCGCACATATAGGGCGCGCGCACGGCCAAATTCACGTGATGGAACAGAGCCATGCAAAATGGCTTAGCAATCAAAGAACAATCAAAATACAACACACCAGGAGGAGCCAAACCGCAACCACTAGCCCAGGGCCACGGAGGACTCACTAATGGAGCTACACTAGGTTGTTGTAGAGGAAACACCCATAGTGCTATTTAATAGGAACAAAGTAGGAAAACTAATATCTAATTACTTACTCTTTAGTTACCACAATCCTATCCTAAACTTCAGCTAATTCGGGTACGAAGAGAGTATGAAGTTGTATTTTTCCGTGCATGATTCTTTATTATTTTTTTTTCTATTTTTATGTTTTTTTATTATTTTTCACTTTTTTATATTTTCATTTTCATTTTTATTTATTTGTTATTTTATTTATTATTATTTTTTATGTTGTTGTATGTTATATTTTATGTTTTATGTATTTTACATGTGATTTTTATGTTTTTTGTTGTTAATATGTTGTACATGCGATGTTTTATAATGTTTTTTATGTTCACGTGGTATACATATAATATAATATATTTACAATATTTGCATAATATATATGTTATGTGCTCATTATCTCATACCATAAATATGATGTTCTATGGTGTTTTTTTTATGATGTTCACAGAGTAAACATATAATGTTCTAGTATGTATTTAGTGATGATTCGTAATATATATACGATGATTTATATTGTATTTAGTAATGTTCTATAATGTATTTAGCGATGTTCACTTAGTATATATGTGATGTTCTATTATGTATTTAGTGATGTTCACATAACACATATGTAATGTTTTATATTGTATTTATTGATGTTTTATGATATATTTAGTGATATTCTTACTACATATATGATGTTCTTTTATGTATTTTATGATGTTCTATAATGTATTTAGTGATGTTCTGCATCTGCACGCAGAGATATAGGGCCTACCACAAGAAGCGGACAACCAGAGCCTGAGATCTGCACCGGAGGCCCACGCTTGCCGGCGTCGGCGAGCGTGACACGTCCGCTGCTATGGTCGCCGCAACCTCAACACCAACGTCATGCTCCTCCACACCTGCAACGTCATCGTTGCGTGCCTCGACCACCTCCACCGGCGTCGCGCCCCGTGCGCTCCGCCTCCCTTCCACGAGCACGTGCCCCACATCCTCCTCGGCATCGGCGGCGGTGCTGGGACAGCCACGAGCCTAGCGCGATGTGGAACAGGTGTAGCCGCCGGAGAAGAGAAGCACGAGTGTGTGGATGGTCAGGACGAAGTGGGAGGAGTCGCCGGCTCCAGCTTGTGCGAGGTGGGTCTATGGCGGCGCGCTCGCAGCCGACGAGGTGTGGCCCAACCCAACGAGGTGGGCGGTGCTCGGCTGCTCGTTTGCGTCCCTCGTTGGAGAAGTGATGTTTTGGATCCATGACCCTTTAAGGCCTTGTTTAGATCTAAAAAGTTTTTGGATTTTGACATTGTAGCATTTTTGTTTTTATTTGGCAAACGTTGTCCAATCATGGAGTAACTAGGCTTAAAAGATTCGTCTTGTGCTTTACAGACATATGTGCAATTATTTCTTTTATTTTCATCTATATTTAATGCTTTATGCATGTACCGTAAGATTCGATATGACGAGAAATCTTGAAAAGTTTTTGGTTTTTGAGGTTAACTAAACAAGGCGACCTAAACATCAAATGCCTCTTCATTTTGATCCGGACTGTTGGAGACAGTCTTAGGCCTTGTTTAGATCCGAAAATTTTTAGATTTTGACACTGTATCATTTTCGTTTTTATTTGACAAACATTATCCAATCATAGAGTAACTAGGCTTGAAAGATTCATCTCGCGATTTACAGATAAATTGTGCAATTAGTTTTTGTTTTTATCTATATTTAATGCTCCATGTACGTGCCACAAGAATTGATGTGATAGGAATATTGAAAAGTTTTTTATTTTTGGGTGAACTAAACAAGGCTTAGTAGTAATAATTTTTTTAGTTCATTGGAAATTGCATGCATGAGCTGAAAGCTGATTGGGCTTTGTTCGTTTGGCTGATAAGGCCTTGTTTGTTTGGCTGATAGACTATAACTGAAAATATTGTTTGTTGATCTATTGTAAAAGAAAATTAATACTAGTTGATTTAGGCCTTGTTTAGTTCAAAAAAAATTTGGAAAATCGACACTGTAGCACTTTCATTTGTTTTAACAAATATTGTCCAATCATAGACTAACTAGGCTCAAAAGATTTGTCTTGTCAATTCCGATAAAACTGTGCAATTAGTTTTTATTTTTGTCTATATTTAAATACTCTATGCATACGTCTAAAGATTCGATGTGACGGAGAATCTAAAAAATTTTGCAAAATTTTTTGGGAACTAAACAAGGCCTATTGTAGGCCTTGTTTAGTTCCACGATGAAAACTTTTTGGGTGTCACATCAAATATGTCTAGCACATATTTGAAGTGCTAAACATAGACTAATAAAAAAAATAAATTACATGGGTCGCCTAGAAACTGTGAGACGAATTTATTAAGCCTAATTAATCCGTCATTAGCACATGTGGGCTGTAGCAGTTATGGCTAATCATGGGCTAATTAGGCCTTAAAAGATTCGTCTTGTGATCTACAATCCACTACAAGAAAACCAAACATCAACGACTAGACTCTAACGACCACATATAATATGTGGTCGTCGGATGCCCTTAGCTGGTTTCCTACGGACTTTAGATGTTGCCTGACGACCGCAATCTTGGTGGTCGTTGTCCAGACATCGAATGTGGTCGTTATCGCGTGAGCCTTGGCACTTTTTTTATTTTCCCGCACTTTTTTTAGTTTCCCGCGATGGTTTTTGCCTCTGGTTTTCATATACAATGTCTTGTGTTTCATCGCAGTCATTTTTCACGGAGTGAAGTAGGAGGACATGAATTAATAAAAATATATATAAAAAAGTTTAAAGAAGAAGCAAATGGGATCGAACTGGTTACCTCTCGAATAGCCATTGCGAGCTTAACCACTTGGGTGTTTCCACGTTTGACTTAATGTAGGAATGTAGATTATTTTATACACGAAATTTAGAAGTGATATTAAGTTTAATTAAAGCTTGATCTAGTAGCTCCATAAGAACGAAAATCTAAATCAGCTAGTCCTCCACAGCTTCATCCCCACGTCATGGCCATTGCTGCTGACATTGCCCCACCCTAAACTTCAGCCTCATCGACTCCATGATCACGAGTCTGAGCTTCTCGAAGTCGCACTTGCACACCTCCAAGCTATATTCGTGCTCGATATCTCCACCCTAGCTACTAGTAGCGTCTTTCAAGACCCCTGGCCCCCCTCTTCTTCCTTAGCTCCGGCTACCGAGCTGTTAAGCAGAGGCCAAGCCACCGTGACAAGCCAACATGGTGCCGAGTGAGAGCGAGCCGTAAGTACCAAAAGTAGCAAAGAAGATGATGACCGGTTGGTTTAGCTAAATAGTGGGAATTGAGCCTTTTTTTTGTTACTTAAGGTTAGCACAAGAGGCAAACAAAGGGCCCACTTTGGCTCGCCAAATCCACAATCCTCCAACATCGTTTGACTTTCGCGCTCAACTTGCTAAACCCCTAATTCTGCATCGACGTGGTCACACAGACGTCATCGTCCAATGCCAGGCGCCACCCACGGCTCGCTGCCACCCCACTTGTCGTTCAGCGTCGCCCACTGAGGAGCCAGCCATGGCTCGCCGCCATGCGCTAGCGTGGCCCACTGCATGTATGCTCGCCAACAACACCACGAACAACAGAGGGAGGAGTAGAGGAACATGGCACCCGGGCAAACCCCAAGAAGACTAAATTCAATCTTACTCCCTTCGTTCCATTAAAAGTGTCGTTTTTGACTTTTTGAATACTGTGTTTGGCCATTTGTCTTATTAAAAAAATAATATTATAAAATAAATAGTTATTAAAGTATCTCTAATGATAAAATATGTCATAACAAACTAAATAATATTTATACAAAATTTTAGAATAAGACGAATGGTCAAACAAGAAGATCCGGAGTCCAAAATGTCAGTTTCAATGGGATGAAGGGAGTACAATAATTTTCATATACTATGATTTATGTATTTGAATATATGAAGTGAGATTTTAACAAAAGAAATTCTTTGTACACATATTTTGTTATATTATGAAAACTTTCCCCTCGTATATTTTGGTCTCCGTCAAAAAATAGTATGCACTTCTTTTTTGGCGCTAAAATAACGCGGGATGCTGATCCATTCTGTTTTGGCGCTAAAAAATGTGGAATTATCTCTTCACTTGTTGGCGCAAATATTTTTTTTAGGTACATAAACAAGAAATCTCATATCTATCCAACGTTTGCCACCGCTGAACTCTAGCGTATCCGCAAGGACGGTTTCTACGGCGGCGTGGATCATCGAGCCGCCGCCTCACAAGACCCTCGCCCTCCTGCGGCGTCCGTCCTCTGGCTGCCCTTCCATCTGTGCGCCTCCTGCCGCAGCAGTCCACAGCTTCCCTACACCTCCTCCTACCGTCATCTCCTCCTGACGCGGATCGTGGAGCCGCCGCCTCACCAGCCCTTCTTGCGACGGCCGTCCTCGCCGCCCCTCCGACCGTGGGCAGTCCATACTGCTTCCCTGCACCAGCCCAGAGGAGCCCTTCTCTACTCGTACTGCAGTGGCCTCCCCATCGTTGTCCACCTGTGCCCTGTAGGTCAGTTAGCTTCAATACCATCTCCTCAATCCTATTTCTCTGCATTGATATGATATAAAACTCTGCACCTTAGGATCTGATGCCCCTTTGTTCACTTGAAATTAGTGTTACAGAGATCTAAAATTACAGGTTTTTCTTGATTATAGTTCTTTTCTTTTAAGCTGCAGTTGTGTATAGAGAAGGTTGTTGTGGACATTGCATCCGGTGGTCCTAAACAAGGCAGCATGTATTCTTTCTTTATTACCTGATTCATTGTTCTTCATTTTTTTTGCCTTTTGCTAAGCTTTGACAGTAATGTAGGCTTAACTGATCCAAACAAAGATGATAGATGGCTCTGTTTTGACTCAATATCATTTCACAATTTCATTTGTTTACTTTTGTTGTATCGATCTAAGATCATCTAAACAAGTATACATATTGATTCAAGGATTCTAACGCATTTGTGTTAAAAAGTCATGGATACAGGGATTGTAATTGAGGGCACATTTTGATTACTCATAGTTCTTTGTTTTTTTCCTGTAGTTGAGAAGGCTGTAGTGTGTTATCAAAGGGAGTGCATCCTCTGATCCTAAAAAGGCAGTACGTATTTGCTCTTTATTATCAAAACATATTTACTGTGAAAAATTTGAAAGAATGTGTAATCTGTTGCCTAGTGGCTGATTTCCATTCACTCAGGCTGCTAGATACCTCTATTTTGACTCCATATTTACTCTCACAGGTAGTTTTATAGTCAATCATATATATGCTATATGGCACCAAGTAAAGCATGGATGGACCTAGTTGATGATCGTATTAGTGATGACTGTTTAGATGGAAACACCTCAAAAAAAGATATTTATTTAGCTGGTGTTAAAAAGTTCCTGGATTATGCCTTCAGTAGGACTGGTGGGGATGTTGAAATCAAATGTCCGTGTGTCAGATGCTGCAATACATACTCTAGGTCTCGTGAAGTAGTGTATTCTCATCTTAAAATATTTGGAATAATAGGAAACTATAGATTTTGGTATCATCATGGAGAAGTTTCGGGTGAGGCTGAGTCAGATTCAGATGTCGAAGAGCATCCTGATTCCCAGGGAGCAACTGAGGAAGGTTATAATGGAATGGAGGAGCTGCTAATGGATTTATTTCCTCAGCAAATTAACCAGCCAATCAATGAAGGTACATCATCACCAAATGAAGCATTTGAAGAACAGCCAAATGATGAAGCGCAAAAGTTCTATAAACTCCTTGATGACTTGAACCAGCCTCTCCACGAAGGGTCTCGTACTTCCAAACTATCTGGTATAGTTAAATTGCTTAATACAAAGAATTTGGGAAAGTGGAGTAACAAGTCCTATACCATGTTAGTGGAATTAATCTGTAAGGACTTCCTACCAGAAAACTCTACTTTGCCAAATTCTTATTACGAAGCAAAAAAAATCATGAAGGACCTAGGACTAAGCTACCAGAAAATCGATGCTTGCAAAAATGATTGCATGCTGTACTTGGGAGAAGATATAGGTGCTCAGTTCTGCAAAGTATGTGAAAGATCAAGATGGAAGAAAAGTAAGCACTCTGGTGAGGACATAGTGTCAACCAAAGGGAAGAAGATTGCAGAACATATTATGCGATATTTTCCTATTACACCAAGACTTCAGCGACTATATATGTGTAGGAAAATTGCATTTTTCTGTAGATGGCATATAGATGGCAGGGTTGATGATGGTGTGATGCGTCATCCTGCTGATTCTAAAGCATGGAAACATTTTGACGAGACTCATCCCGATTTTAAATCTGAACCTCGCAATTTAAGGCTATGCCTTGCCGGTGATGGTTTCCAACCATTTTCTACCACTAAAAGCTCATATAGCATTTGGCCTATATTCCTTGTTCCTCTCAATTTGCCACCTTGGCTGTGCACAAAGCAGCAAAATGTATTGCTTTCTATGTTGATTTCTGGGCCAGATGGTCCGGGAGATGCAATTGATATTTACCTGCAACCATTGATTCATGAATTGATTGTGTTATGGGAGGACGGTGTTGACACCTATGATGCATCTACAAAGACTAATTTCAAGCTTCGAGCAGCCCTTCTTTGGATGGTTCATGACTTCCCAGCATATGGAAATCTATCTGGACATAGCACTAAGGGTCGACTGGCTTGTCCTGTTTGTCAAAACAAAACTTGTTCCTTATGGTTATCAAAGGGTAAAAAATTTTGCTACATGGGCCATCGACGATTTCTTCCTAAAGATCATAAATGGAGAAAAAATAAAGCATCTTTTGATGGTAACAAAGAGGCTCGTGACCCACCAGAGCCATTAACTGGAGATGAGGTGCTACAGCAGGTGAACAATCTAGAAGGGATAGTGTTATCAAAAGATCCTAGTAAGAAGACCAAGATATCACATAGTGAAAGAGGAGATAATTGGTTAAAGAAAAGCATATTTTTCCGTTTACCTTATTTCAACACACTTTTGCTGCGTCATAATCTAGATGTGATGCATATAGAAAAGAATATTTGTGAGAGTATTCTTGGAACTCTTCTCAACATAATGGGAAAGACAAAAGATAATGCTAATAGTCGTCTTGATTTGCAACAAATGAATTTAAAACCACATCTGCATCCTATTGAAGATGGTGGCAAGACTAATTTTCCACCAGCACCTTATGTTCTTCCTCCAGAAAAGAAGTCAATACTATTACAGTTCTTCAAAGAACTGAAAGTTCCAGATAGCTTTTCTTCCAATCTTAGTCGATGCGTTAATTTGAAGGAGCAAAAGCTTTCTGGATTAAAGAGCCATGATTGCCATGTCATCTTGAATCATATACTTCCTTTGGCCTTACGAGGACTTTTACCAACAAGTATTTACGAACCTTTGGTAGAGCTTTCCCAATTCTTCTGCACATTGAACTCCAAAGCATTATCAGTTGAACAGTTGAAGCAACTTGACTCTCTAATAGCAAGAACATTATGTAAGCTTGAAATGGAGTTTCCTCCTTCTTTTTTTGATCCAATGGTGCATTTGCCTGTCCATTTGGCTAATGAAGCTTTGATTGGTGGACCTACAGCATATCGTTGGATGTATCAATTTGAGAGACAAATAAAATTTCTAAAATCTCTAATTCGCAACTTTGCACACCCTGAGGGTTCGATAGCAGAGGGATACATTGCATATGAATTTATAAACCTGAGTTCGAGGTACTTGGATGATGTAGAGACAATGCACAATCGTGATGGACGAATCAATGATACATCAGACCTAGAAAACTTCTATTTATCAATATTCTCTTCTACTGGACGACCACTTGGTGCTCACAAAACACGGGATCTTGATATGCTTGAGTTACAACAGGCTCATATTTATGTACTCAGGAATTGTGATGAGGTCCAACCATTTATAAGGTATTATTTTTGCTGTCATTCTTATTCTAACATACTGTTTATCTACCTACTCTCATTATTATGTTGAATTGCAGTGAGTACAACAGCAGTCAAGAGGGCTCTAAGTTGCCGCCATTTACACCCAGCTGGAATCAAAATTTTATTATGTGGTTTAAAGATAAGGTACATGACAGTGTTTTTGTTTTTAAAACAAAAGTTGTGTAAATTTATTTCAGGAGCTTTACATGATTTATTATCAATTTGCAGGTACATCAGTTACATGAAAGTGATAAAAGTCAACAAATGGAAGACCTATTATCACTATCACGGGGCCCTATGACAAATATAACATCTTTTTCTGGCTTTGACACGCATGGATATAGATTTCGCATTGAAAGTCTTGATAGAAATCGCTGCACACAGAATAGTGGGGTGGCTGTTATTTCAGAGGAAAATATGGATGGTGACCATGTAGACTACTATGGTGTCTTGACAGAGATACTTGAGCTTCAGTTTTTAGGTGGAAGGCGAGTGCCATTATTTCGCTGCAAGTGGGTTGACATATTTAATAAAACCCGAGGGATAAAGACAAATGTTTATGGGCTTGTTAGTGTAAACTTCAAATGTTTACTTCAAACAGATGAGCCATTTGTCTTAGCTAGCCAAGCCTCCCAAGTATTTTATGCTAAGGACAATCTAATCAAAGGATGGCACATGGTCTCCAAAATGCATCCACGTGACACTTATGATGTACCCCCTGGAGATTCAGATGATGAAGGTGCTGAACCTGAGGATAATGATGGAGATGATGAAGAGGACATGCCTGAAGATGCCTCAGCCATATTGTCCTGTGGAAAGAGAAAACGATGATCCAATGTTTTACATTTCTAGACTAGACATAGGAGCATTTGTCACATTTACATTAGTTTTGGAACTTTTACTAGTCGAGTTAGACAACAACTATTATAATATTTAGTGATTTATTTGTTCCCATAATCTTCTTCAACTTTCAGTGCAATTGCAGAGTTCAGTGCTTACCACATTGATGTTACTCTTGTACTCACACACTTATAAATTAACTGATATGGTTGCTATTTGTGCAGGTCCTCACGATGCAACCGGGTAGGTATGGAAATCTCACAGCCACAGCATTGAGGAGATCAAAATTCATAAGTCCTGGATTGCTTCGTCAACAGCAAGTGAGGCGAACCTACCCAAACATTAGTAATGACAGAACAATCCACAACAGTCTAAATGAAGACACCAATAATGTCCATGCATCACCAGAACCAGGTTAAAGATGCTATATCTAAGTTCTCTCTATTTAACTAGAAGTTCATGACAATGTATGTCTTATAAATAGTTTACATAACCTGTTGTTTCACTCTTCTTTGTATTCTTGTAGATGACTCAGAACATGGAGGTGCATTAGATACTTTGTTTGATAGGCCAGTAAAAGCAAAGAAATCCAAATATGCAAGTCAGCCATGTTCTTCAGATGCTAGCGAAAATTCAGATGACGAAGAAGCAACAGATGAATGGCATGGATGGAACAGGAAAACAAAAAAGTTCAAATGTTAGACTCTGGCATCTTAAATGAGTAGAAAATCTATATCAAACTATTTTTCATTATTTACAGTTAGCACTTATGTGTTGCAGCCACCTTCATTAGAGATGACTATAGGGTTGTTGATGAAGATAGGATATTTGCTGGAAGGAGCAGAGATGACAGCAGGCCTATTGATCAGTACAGGGCACGTGCTGAACGGAGCAGCAATGATCACAGGGCAATTGGAAAGGGTAGGGTTCAATAGCCTTTCCACCTCAATCTCTGCCTGTGAACAAAGCAATTGGAATTAGGTGCTTCTACCAACACAAGTGTATTTATTCTTGTGTAACTAATCTACAATAATGTCCAGCAAAATGAATTCAAATGCAACTATAAACTTACGTGCTTGGTAGAGGTTTCAGAATCCACAAAGGTGCCATCCTTCATATGAGTGAGAGAAAATAATTTATCCAAAGTTGGAGGATTGTTTTCCTTGCCACCCTATTAAAGGTACAACATTAGAACACAAGTACTGAGAGGTAATAACTGAAAAAAGTGAGCACAGAATACTATACATACATTGTCCCATATGATCTGTCTGTATGGTTTGCTACCACTGTGATGAAGAATTTTCAAGTTGGATCTATTTTTGGAGTTTCTCTTGCTCCTATCCTAAAGTTCCATGAAATACAATGGTCACTAGGGATAAATCGTGCAGCACACAAGTTGTCAGTATGTAACTGAGAAGATTTATACTTACTATGAAATCCTTGCTGTAGAAATGTTCCTTGACAAGCCACTCCCAATCAGGTTGTTTAATCCCTTTAGGGCAATTCTTAATAGCTTGCTGCATATTCCTTGCTGGCTTAACAAATTGCCGATTCAAGTCTCCACGCCAATTATTCCATAGATCTCTAGCGTGCTCCATGATCTCAGCTTTGTATACATCAATTTCAATATCCGGATTTGCATTTTCAAACTTGTCCTGCATATATAGGTATTAAACCAATATTTCAATACGAGTACAAGATTCTTGAAGGAAAAAACTGAGTATGCTGGACTTAATATGTAAGGAAGCGTGTACCTTAATTGCATCAAAAATATGTTTTTGAGCTGCTGGACTTATATCAGTCCATTTCTTCACTCTAATTGGAGTAATGTTAGAATCACGGACTATTCTACCCAACTGCCTTGGGAATGTTTTAGATAAAGCCCGATTGTTGTAGAACACTACTTTAATTTTCTCGCCTGCCTTGAGTTTTGCAACCTTCTTACATTTGTTTCTTCCACGGCCTTGCCGTTTCTGTACTGTTTTGCCACCTAAAACATATATAGAAAAAGAGTCAAATTCAATTTGGTGAAGAAAAGTATTTTTTTACTTGGTTGAGTGTCCAGACCATTTGATGTATCCACAGGCCGCTGCTGCTCTTGTAAGTCCTCAGTTTCCATGTTGTCATTATGCGATAATTCATCTAAAAGTAAATGGTCCAAATGGAGTATCTTTCAGTAAATGAGTATTGTAACATGTGCACTAATAAACAATTATTCCTGATTATATTATTAGCACCTCATTATGATTTCTCATTATCCACGATTGGTAGTTTTTGTTGCAACATGCACTTTCAAAAAAATAAATGTTTATCTACAAAGTGTTTCACATAAGTATTTATTTCCATACCATCCTGCATTGAATATGTAGAACTCTGTGGAATCCATCTCCTTTCGGCATGCGTATTTTCTTGATCAATGGCCCTGTGATCATTGCTGCTCCGTTCAGCACGTGCCCTGTACTGATCAATAGGCCTGCTGTCATCTCTGCTCCTTCCAGCAAATATCCTATCTTCATCAACAACCCTATAGTCATCTCTAATGAAGGTGGCTGCAACACATAAGTGCTAACTGTAAATAATGAAAAATAGTTTGATATAGATTTTCTACTCATTTAAGATGCCAGAGTCTAACATTTGAACTTTTTTGTTTTCCTGTTCCATCCATGCCATTCATCTGTTGCTTCTTCGTCATCTGAATTTTCGCTAGCATCTGAAGAACATGGCTGACTTGCATATTTGGATTTCTTTGCTTTTACTGGCCTATCAAACAAAGTATCTAATGCACCTCCATGTTCTGAGTCATCTACAAGAATACAAAGAAGAGTGAAACAACAGGTTATGTAAACTATTTATAAGACATACATTGTCATGAACTTCTAGTTAAATAGAGAGAACTTAGATATAGCATCTTTAACCTGGTTCTGGTGATGCATGGACATTATTGGTGTCTTCATTTAGACTGTTGTGGATTGTTCTGTCATTACTAATGTTTGGGTAGGTTCGCCTCACTTGCTGTTGACGAAGCAATCCAGGACTTATGAATTTTGATCTCCTCAATGCTGTGGCTGTGAGATTTCCATACCTACCCGGTTGCATCGTGAGGACCTGCACAAATAGCAACCATATCAGTTAATTTATAAGTGTGTGAGTACAAGAGTAACATCAATGTGGTAAGCACTGAACTCTGCAATTGCACTGAAAGTTGAAGAAGATTATGGGAACAAATAAATCACTAAATATTATAATAGTTGTTGTCTAACTCGACTAGTAAAAGTTCCAAAACTAATGTAAATGTGACAAATGCTCCTATGTCTAGTCTAGAAATGTAAAACATTGGATCATCGTTTTCTCTTTCCACAGGACAATATGGCTGAGGCATCTTCAGGCATGTCCTCTTCATCATCTCCATCATTATCCTCAGGTTCAGCACCTTCATCATCTGAATCTCCAGGGGGTACATCATAAGTGTCACGTGGATGCATTTTGGAGACCATGTGCCATCCTTTGATTAGATTGTCCTTAGCATAAAATACTTGGGAGGCTTGGCTAGCTAAGACAAATGGCTCATCTGTTTGAAGTAAACATTTGAAGTTTACACTAACAAGCCCATAAACATTTGTCTTTATCCCTCGGGTTTTATTAAATATGTCAACCCACTTGCAGCGAAATAATGGCACTCGCCTTCCACCTAAAAACTGAAGCTCAAGTATCTCTGTCAAGACACCATAGTAGTCTACATGGTCACCATCCATATTTTCCTCTGAAATAACAGCCACCCCACTATTCTGTGTGCAGCGATTTCTATCAAGACTTTCAATGCGAAATCTATATCCATGCGTGTCAAAGCCAGAAAAAGATGTTATATTTGTCATAGGGCCCCGTGATAGTGATAATAGGTCTTCCATTTGTTGACTTTTATCACTTTCATGTAACTGATGTACCTGCAAATTGATAATAAATCATGTAAAGCTCCTGAAATAAATTTACACAACTTTTGTTTTAAAAACAAAAACACTGTCATGTACCTTATCTTTAAACCACATAATAAAATTTTGATTCCAGCTGGGTGTAAATGGCGGCAACTTAGAGCCCTCTTGACTGCTGTTGTACTCACTGCAATTCAACATAATAATGAGAGTAGGTAGATAAACAGTATGTTAGAATAAGAATGACAGCAAAAATAATACCTTATAAATGGTTGGACCTCATCACAATTCCTGAGTACATAAATATGAGCCTGTTGTAACTCAAGCATATCAAGATCCCGTGTTTTGTGAGCACCAAGTGGTCGTCCAGTAGAAGAGAATATTGATAAATAGAAGTTTTCTAGGTCTGATGTATCATTGATTCGTCCATCACGATTGTGCATTGTCTCTACATCATCCAAGTACCTCGAACTCAGGTTTATAAATTCATATGCAATGTATCCCTCTGCTATCGAACCCTCAGGGTGTGCAAAGTTGCGAATTAGAGATTTTAGAAATTTTATTTGTCTCTCAAATTGATACATCCAACGATATGCTGTAGGTCCACCAATCAAAGCTTCATTAGCCAAATGGACAGGCAAATGCACCATTGGATCAAAAAAAGAAGGAGGAAACTCCATTTCAAGCTTACATAATGTTCTTGCTATTAGAGAGTCAAGTTGCTTCAACTGTTCAACTGATAATGCTTTGGAGTTCAATGTGCAGAAGAATTGGGAAAGCTCTACCAAAGGTTCGTAAATACTTGTTGGTAAAAGTCCTCGTAAGGCCAAAGGAAGTATATGATTCAAGATGACATGGCAATCATGGCTCTTTAATCCAGAAAGCTTTTGCTCCTTCAAATTAACGCATCGACTAAGATTGGAAGAAAAGCTATCTGGAACTTTCAGTTCTTTGAAGAACTGTAATAGTATTGACTTCTTTTCTGGAGGAAGAACATAAGGTGCTGGTGGAAAATTAGTCTTGCCACCATCTTCAATAGGATGCAGATGTGGTTTTAAATTCATTTGTTGCAAATCAAGACGACTATTAGCATTATCTTTTGTCTTTCCCATTATGTTGAGAAGAGTTCCAAGAATACTCTCACAAATATTCTTTTCTATATGCATCACATCTAGATTATGACGCAGCAAAAGTGTGTTGAAATAAGGTAAACGGAAAAATATGCTTTTCTTTAACCAATTATCTCCTCTTTCACTATGTGATATCTTGGTCTTCTTACTAGGATCTTTTGATAACACTATCCCTTCTAGATTGTTCACCTGCTGTAGCACCTCATCTCCAGTTAATGGCTCTGGTGGGTCACGAGCCTCTTTGTTACCATCAAAAGATGCTTTATTTTTTCTCCATTTATGATCTTTAGGAAGAAATCGTCGATGGCCCATGTAGCAAAATTTTTTACCCTTTGATAACCATAAGGAACAAGTTTTGTTTTGACAAACAGGACAAGCCAGTCGACCCTTAGTGCTATGTCCAGATAGATTTCCATATGCTGGGAAGTCATGAACCATCCAAAGAAGGGCTGCTCGAAGCTTGAAATTAGTCTTTGTAGATGCATCATAGGTGTCAACACCGTCCTCCCATAACACAATCAATTCATGAATCAATGGTTGCAGGTAAATATCAATTGCATCTCCCGGACCATCTGGCCCAGAAATCAACATAGAAAGCAATACATTTTGCTGCTTTGTGCACAGCCAAGGTGGCAAATTGAGAGGAACAAGGAATATAGGCCAAATGCTATATGAGCTTTTAGTGGTAGAAAATGGTTGGAAACCATCACCGGCAAGGCATAGCCTTAAATTGCGAGGTTCAGATTTAAAATCGGGATGAGTCTCGTCAAAATGTTTCCATGCTTTAGAATCAGCAGGATGACGCATCACACCATCATCAACCCTGCCATCTATATGCCATCTACAGAAAAATGCAATTTTCCTACACATATATAGTCGCTGAAGTCTTGGTGTAATAGGAAAATATCGCATAATATGTTCTGCAATCTTCTTCCCTTTGGTTGACACTATGTCCTCACCAGAGTGCTTACTTTTCTTCCATCTTGATCTTTCACATACTTTGCAGAACTGAGCACCTATATCTTCTCCCAAGTACAGCATGCAATCATTTTTGCAAGCATCGATTTTCTGGTAGCTTAGTCCTAGGTCCTTCATGATTTTTTTTGCTTCGTAATAAGAATTTGGCAAAGTAGAGTTTTCTGGTAGGAAGTCCTTACAGATTAATTCCACTAACATGGTATAGGACTTGTTACTCCACTTTCCCAAATTCTTTGTATTAAGCAATTTAACTATACCAGATAGTTTGGAAGTACGAGACCCTTCGTGGAGAGGCTGGTTCAAGTCATCAAGGAGTTTATAGAACTTTTGCGCTTCATCATTTGGCTGTTCTTCAAATGCTTCATTTGGTGATGATGTACCTTCATTGATTGGCTGGTTAATTTGCTGAGGAAATAAATCCATTAGCAGCTCCTCCATTCCATTATAACCTTCCTCAGTTGCTCCCTGGGAATCAGGATGCTCTTCGACATCTGAATCTGACTCAGCCTCACCCGAAACTTCTCCATGATGATACCAAAATCTATAGTTTCCTATTATTCCAAATATTTTAAGATGAGAATACACTACTTCACGAGACCTAGAGTATGTATTGCAGCATCTGACACACGGACATTTGATTTCAACATCCCCACCAGTCCTACTGAAGGCATAATCCAGGAACTTTTTAACACCAGCTAAATAAATATCTTTTTTTGAGGTGTTTCCATCTAAACAGTCATCACTAATACGATCATCAACTAGGTCCATCCATGCTTTACTTGGTGCCATATAGCATATATATGATTGACTATAAAACTACCTGTGAGAGTAAATATGGAGTCAAAATAGAGGTATCTAGCAGCCTGAGTGAATGGAAATCAGCCACTAGGCAACAGATTACACATTCTTTCAAATTTTTCACAGTAAATATGTTTTGATAATAAAGAGCAAATACGTACTGCCTTTTTAGGATCAGAGGATGCACTCCCTTTGATAACACACTACAGCCTTCTCAACTACAGGAAAAAAACAAAGAACTATGAGTAATCAAAATGTGCCCTCAATTACAATCCCTGTATCCATGACTTTTTAACACAAATGCGTTAGAATCCTTGAATCAATATGTATACTTGTTTAGATGATCTTAGATCGATACAACAAAAGTAAACAAATGAAATTGTGAAATGATATTGAGTCAAAACAGAGCCATCTATCATCTTTGTTTGGATCAGTTAAGCCTACATTACTGTCAAAGCTTAGCAAAAGGCAAAAAAAATGAAGAACAATGAATCAGGTAATAAAGAAAGAATACATGCTGCCTTGTTTAGGACCACCGGATGCAATGTCCACAACAACCTTCTCTATACACAACTGCAGCTTAAAAGAAAAGAACTATAATCAAGAAAAACCTGTAATTTTAGATCTCTGTAACACTAATTTCAAGTGAACAAAGGGGCATCAGATCCTAAGGTGCAGAGTTTTATATCATATCAATGCAGAGAAATAGGATTGAGGAGATGGTATTGAAGCTAACTGACCTACAGGGCACAGGTGGACAACGATGGGGAGGCCACTGCAGTACGAGTAGAGAAGGGCTCCTCTGGGCTGGTGCAGGGAAGCAGTATGGACTGCCCACGGTCGGAGGGGCGGCGAGGACGGCCGTCGCAAGAAGGGCTGGTGAGGCGGCGGCTCCACGATCCGCGTCAGGAGGAGATGACGGTAGGAGGAGGTGTAGGGAAGCTGTGGACTGCTGCGGCAGGAGGCGCACAGATGGAAGGGCAGCCAGAGGACGGACGCCGCAGGAGGGCGAGGGTCTTGTGAGGCGGCGGCTCGATGATCCACGCCGCCGTAGAAACCGTCCTTGCGGATACGCTAGAGTTCAGCGGTGGCAAACGTTGGATAGATATGAGATTTCTTGTTTATGTACCTAAAAAAAATATTTGCGCCAACAAGTGAAGAGATAATTCCACATTTTTTAGCGCCAAAACAGAATGGATCAGCATCCCGCGTTATTTTAGCGCCAAAAAAGAAGTGCATACTATTTTTTGACGGAGACCAAAATATACGAGGGGAAAGTTTTCATAATATAACAAAATATGTGTACAAAGAATTTCTTTTGTTAAAATCTCACTTCATATATTCAAATACATAAATCATAGTATATGAAAATTATTGTACTCCCTTCATCCCATTGAAACTGACATTTTGGACTCCGGATCTTCTTGTTTGACCATTCGTCTTATTCTAAAATTTTGTATAAATATTATTTAGTTTGTTATGACATATTTTATCATTAGAGATACTTTAATAACTATTTATTTTATAATATTATTTTTTTAATAAGACAAATGGCCAAACACAGTATTCAAAAAGTCAAAAACGACACTTTTAATGGAACGAAGGGAGTAAGATTGAATTTAGTCTTCTTGGGGTTTGCCCGGGTGCCATGTTCCTCTACTCCTCCCTCTGTTGTTCGTGGTGTTGTTGGCGAGCATACATGCAGTGGGCCACGCTAGCGCATGGCGGCGAGCCATGGCTGGCTCCTCAGTGGGCGACGCTGAACGACAAGTGGGGTGGCAGCGAGCCGTGGGTGGCGCCTGGCATTGGACGATGACGTCTGTGTGACCACGTCGATGCAGAATTAGGGGTTTAGCAAGTTGAGCGCGAAAGTCAAACGATGTTGGAGGATTGTGGATTTGGCGAGCCAAAGTGGGCCCTTTGTT
The DNA here is from genome assembly GCF_000003195.3 of Sorghum bicolor. Classification (NCBI taxonomy): domain Eukaryota; kingdom Viridiplantae; phylum Streptophyta; class Magnoliopsida; order Poales; family Poaceae; genus Sorghum; species Sorghum bicolor. The sequence continues at coordinate 57,814,381 of NC_012877.2, read as the reverse complement.
TGCCTCTTGTGCTAACCTTAAGTAACAAAAAAAAGGCTCAATTCCCACTATTTAGCTAAACCAACCGGTCATCATCTTCTTTGCTACTTTTGGTACTTACGGCTCGCTCTCACTCGGCACCATGTTGGCTTGTCACGGTGGCTTGGCCTCTGCTTAACAGCTCGGTAGCCGGAGCTAAGGAAGAAGAGGGGGGCCAGGGGTCTTGAAAGACGCTACTAGTAGCTAGGGTGGAGATATCGAGCACGAATATAGCTTGGAGGTGTGCAAGTGCGACTTCGAGAAGCTCAGACTCGTGATCATGGAGTCGATGAGGCTGAAGTTTAGGGTGGGGCAATGTCAGCAGCAATGGCCATGACGTGGGGATGAAGCTGTGGAGGACTAGCTGATTTAGATTTTCGTTCTTATGGAGCTACTAGATCAAGCTTTAATTAAACTTAATATCACTTCTAAATTTCGTGTATAAAATAATCTACATTCCTACATTAAGTCAAACGTGGAAACACCCAAGTGGTTAAGCTCGCAATGGCTATTCGAGAGGTAACCAGTTCGATCCCATTTGCTTCTTCTTTAAACTTTTTTATATATATTTTTATTAATTCATGTCCTCCTACTTCACTCCGTGAAAAATGACTGCGATGAAACACAAGACATTGTATATGAAAACCAGAGGCAAAAACCATCGCGGGAAACTAAAAAAAGTGCGGGAAAATAAAAAAAGTGCCAAGGCTCACGCGATAACGACCACATTCGATGTCTGGACAACGACCACCAAGATTGTGGTCGTCGGGCAACATCTAAAGTCCGTAGGAAACCAGCTAAGGGCATCCGACGACCACATATTATATGTGGTCGTTAGAGTCTAGTCGTTGATGTTTGGTTTTCTTGTAGTGTTAGTTCCAAAAATTTTTGGAAAATAGACATTGTAGCACTTTCGTTTGTATTTGACAAATATTGTCCAATCATGAACTACCTAGACTTAAAAGATTCGTCTCGTCAGTTCCGACCAAACTATGTAATTAATTTTTATTTTCATCTATATTTAATACTCTATGCATGTGTCTAAAGATTCGATGTGACGGAAAATCTGAAAAATTTTGCAAAATTTTTCAGGAACTAAACAAGGCCTTAGTAGATTTGACACATAAGTTGAAGCCAATGACCAGCTAGACATGACCACTCCTGCATACACGCTATCTCTGCCCACCCATACGCTACCTCTGTCACCTGCCAGCGAAATTAGCACGCCCTTTCTTTTCATCCCACCCAAGTGCGAAGCCGAGCCCATCCGTCCGCGCCATCGTAGTGGTGGCGCCGATCGATCCCTTCGGCGCGAAGCCGAGGCGAGAGCCCGCTGGAGGAATTTTTAATTTGCAAGGCGGAAACGATACGTCGCGCGGCTCACCGCCGTTGCGTCCAAAACTTGGGTTTCGGAGCTCCCTCCAGCAGACCCCGCTCGAGGGAAACAGGCGGTGTAGTATAGGAGAAGGGAAGGAGAGGGAGAAGTTTGATAGAATCTGCTGTGCGTACACCAGAGTTTACCACAGGTAGTAATTTCTCAGCATTTCCTGCTTTATTAATTTTGGACCAAAAAATTAGCAGGTACTAATTTCTCAATATTTCCTGCTTCATTAATTTTTGAACGAAGAAATGCAGTACTAGCGCTGCTTATTTGAGCTTTGCATGCTTATCTTGGCAAAAGGGTGTATGTCTCTTTTTTTATGAGGAACTGTAATGTCGTGAGCTCTGACTAAATGATTTTGGCAAAAGGGTGCATAGCTTCAAAATCATGTAATCCAAAAGTTATTGGATTTTTTTTTGGATTTAGTTGATGTAGCATTTTCGTTTGTTTTTGACAATTATTGTCCAATCATAGACTAGCTAGATTCAAAAGATTCGTCTCGTAAACTACAGATAAATTATATAATTAGTTATTTTTTTATTTATATTTAAATGCTCTATGTGCGCCACAATATTTAATGTAACAAAAAATATTGATTTTTTTAGATTTTAAATGTAACTAAACAAGACCGAGTCACCGCTGCCTTCGGTCGAGGGCTACTGCTGTAAATCGCGAGACGAATCTTTTGATCCTAGTTAGTCCATAATTGGACAATATTTGCCACAAACAAACGAAAGTACTACAGTAGCGAAATCTAAAATCTTTTCGCATCTAAACAAGCCTTAGTTTATGAAGTATTTTGTAAAAAAAAAACTAAAATCCAAAACCTTGAGCAACCCACCAAATTCTAACACCAATTTTTTTGGGTTTTGATGTTTACTTTCCAAAAAGTTTTGCAAAATTTTTTAATTATCTGTCACATCGAATCTTACGGCACATGTATAAAGCATTAAATATAGATAAAAAATAACTAATTGCACAATTTATATATAATTTGTGAGACAAATCTTTTGAGCCTAATTATTCTATTATTGGACAATATTTGTCAATTACAAACGAAAGTGTTACAATGTCCATTTTGCAAAAAAAAAAAAAACAGAACTAAACAAGGCCTTAATGTCCCTATTTAATTTTCCATAAAATTTAGGACCGAAATATTTTAGGTATGTTTACTTTCAAAATACAAAATATCAAAGAAATTTTATATTTAGCACAAAATATTTTGGAACTAAACAAAGCCCTAGACTCGTCGTTTGGGCGGCTGGCCGGAAGAGATCCTCCTCCACAATCCAGAGTGCATGGTAGCCAGTTGGCCAGGGAGACGAAGGCTGAGGCGTTTGGCTAATAAGCCATGACACTGATGGTTGATTTGTTGTGGAAGAAAAAAAACATTATTGAATGACTGACAAATTTAATAGAGGCCTTGTTTAGTTGGCTTGGTGAAAAAAGTTTAGGTATTGTCGTACTTCTGTTTCTATTTGATAATTATTATCTAATTATGGACTAACTCGGCTCAAAAGATTCGTATCACAAATTAAAGATAAACTGTGTAATTAGTTATTTTTTATCTATATTTTAATGTTTAATGCATCTGCCATAAGATTCGATGTGCCGCAAGATTCTAGTCTTCCAACATCCTACCAAACATTCAACGTAACATCTAAAAAATTTTCGTACTCCAAACTAAACAAGCCCTGAGATGGACCGCCTCTAGTTTTTTTAACTGCTGTAAATATTGGAAAAAAAAATCCAAGGAGAAGTCTTGCTGAGGAAGGAAAGACCACGACCGGCCGGCCAGCTAGGGAGCTTCCTAGGATTTCAGCACATGACCTCGCACAAGCCACTCACCAGTATACATCACTCCAAGCAGGGCTCTCTCTCCATTCCAAACAGGGCTTTCTCTAGCGTTGCCTGCCAGCCACCGCGCGCCGCCACTCCAAGCAGGTCTCCTCTCCTCAGCTACTTCCTGAAATCGACGGCGGAAGGAACCTCAATAGGAGGCGGAGCAGTAAGCTGAGGCGGGACGGGGCCACGGGGCTCCGTGGTTGAGGATGCCTGTGCTGCGTAGCACAACGCGAAGGGACCGAGAGGCGCAGGGGAGTCCGGCGGCGGCCGCAGCAGCACAGGAACCGGCACCGGCACCGGCACCACCGCCGGCGGAGAAGAAACGAGCTCCGTGGTTGAGGATGCCTGTGCTGCGTAGCGCAACACGAAGGGCCCGAGAAGCGCAGGGGAGTCCGGCGGCCGCCGCGGCAGCACCGGAACCGGCACTGGCACCACCGCCGGCGGAGAAGTTGACGAGGATGCCTGTGCTGCGTAGCGCAACGCGAAGGGCCCGAGAGGCGCAGGGGAGTCCGGCGGCGGCAGCACCGGCACCGGCACCACCGCCGGCGGAGAAGTTGAGGATGCCTGTGCTGCGTAGCGCAACGCGAAGGGTCCAAGAGGCGCAGGGGAGTCCGGCGGCGGCGGCGGCGGCGGCGGCAGCACCGGAACCGGCACCGGCACCAGCACCGGCACCGGCACCACCGCCGGCGGAGAAGAAACGGAGGGTGACGTGGGCGGGACAGAGGGAGCGGGAGGAGATCAGACTCGTGGAGGTCGTCGAGGGGAAAGGCGGCGACGACGAGAACAGGGAGCGTGGGATGGACGACGACGACGAGGACAGCACCGACATAGGCAATGACGAGGACAGCCCCCCTGTCCCTGTCCCTATCCCTGACACGGTGAGCTCTTCGTAGTTCGTATGATGTTTAATTGTGCCTGCTGCGCTTCGATTGTGTTGTGCTCTCTAAGATGATTCAACTTTCTATTTTGGTTCCACTGTCTATTTGGTTCCACTGTCTATTTTATGAAATTTTGGTTCCACTGTCTATTTTATGCTTTTCCTGCGCAAAGGCGTTACCTTTTAGTTTGCTTCCGATCATTCCACTTCCAGATGATTTTGATTTAATCTTTGCCTGCTTGTTCTATAAATTAAATACAGGTCCAGGTGGATAGTTCACCAATGTATAGAGTCGAGAAGAAGCTTGGGAAAGGTAGTTTTGGACAAGTATATGTTGGCCGCCGCATGTCAGCTACTGGTCCAGGTGCTGTTGAGGTAATAGAGGATTGTTTCTTTAGTACCAGTCGACTTGGAAAGCTGGAATTGTGTTCTGTATTAGCACCGGAGAGTAAGCCGTCTTCCTTTCTATCTTAGGTGGCACTGAAGTTTGAGCATAAGACCAGTAAAGGATGTCACTATGGCCCTCCTTATGAGTGGGAAGTTTACAAGTAAGTGAATCTATGATCTTATGATTTGGGTATGAGAAGGTGCAAGTCTTTCGGAGATCATTCAACTTATGGGTAGCTGATCGGTTTTCATGGTTATTGCACATTTAGCGCCGTCGGTGGCATTCATGGGATTCCCCGAGTCCACTACAAAGGACGCCAAGGGGATTACTTTGTTATGGTATAACACTTGCTTTGGACTGTTGAAGTATTAGCTTCTTTATTTCTGTTCGTTTTTAGGTACTAGTTAATTTGGTCTTAAAAATTCAGGTTATGGATATGCTCGGACCCAGTCTTTTGGATGTCTGGAATAATACCTCTCACACGTGAGTCACAGTTTTGAGTCCACTTGATATTGACTTTTAGTTTACCATTAACGTCATTCCTTTGTTAGCAGAATGTCGTCTGAGATGGTTGCTTGTATTGCTATTGAATCAATCTCCATACTTGAGAAAATGCATTCAAAAGGGTCAGTTAACACCACCGATTATTCTTTCCTCGTAGATCCTTATTCTGTATGCATTTCTTTCATCCACTGGCAAAAATTTTAAAATAAAAAAGTTTGGGATTTCAGGTATGTTCATGGTGATGTCAAACCAGAAAACTTCTTGCTAGGGACTCCTGGGACACCTGAAGAAAAGAAACTCTTCCTTGTTGATCTTGGCTTAGGTAAGTTAATTTACTTTTTTTATCACTCAACCGGCAGCGTCTACAATGATTTGAATTTGTCTGTTCTGTATGTAGACAACAGTTTATGGCATGTAAATAATTTTGTTTTATTGGATCTTCTGATGGCAGCTACGAAGTGGAAGGAAAGTGCAACAGGGCAACATGTTAAATATGATCAGCGACCAGATGTTTTCAGGTGACCAGATGAAGCTTTTATGATAGGCATCACTTGCATTACCTGTAGCAGGCTAGCACTTAAATGATGATGTTGATTATCCTGTCACATTTCCTGTCCATTTGCTGTTTCCACTCCTGAATCCAGCCATTACACCAGAAATTACCACTGCTGTTAACGATTTTCACTTTTCAGCGAATCATTGCTGTCTTCCATTTATTCTCTCCCTGTGCTTGCGAGCTTGCATGTTTCCTTAGCCTTATAGAATCAGTACAGTATTTTACTCTTTTTCAGAATCTTGCTGCAATGAACTTACCTATTCACTACTGGTGAAATGGTCCTGATTGGCATGTGTGGTAGTAGCCATTCTTTCACTGGACATGGAATCAGTCTCTTAGTCTCTGTTGAGATGGTACACTCGACATATTGTCACAGTAGCTAGTAAACCCATGGTCCTTATGCTTCTCATAGTTGAATCAACTGAAGGAGGTACTATTACTGTTATGTTACATTGTTACTGCCGCTGTTTCAGGGGAACAGTTCGCTATGCTAGTGTTCATGCACATCTTGGGAGAACAGGTAGCAGGAGGGATGATTTAGAATCTCTAGCATACACGTTAGTCTTTCTTCTACGGGGACGTCTACCTTGGCAAGGTTATCTGGTAAAATATGGATCCTCCAGCCAATTTTATTGGTTTTAGTGATGTATATGTGTACTTGATGTTTATTTTGCATCTACAGGATAAAAAGAATGGCTTCCTTGTCTGCAAGCGGAAAATGGCTACCTCTTCAAAATCTCTCTGTTGCTTTTGCCCAAAGCCCTTCAAAGAGTTTGTAGACTATGTGGTCAATTTGAAGTTTGATAAGGAACCCAACTATGCAAAATGTGTATCGTTTTTTGATAGTGTAGTAGGTCCAAATCCAGATGTCAGACCAATTAACACTGATGGTGCTCAGAAGGTATGTTCATATTTTGCATCTGTCATTTTGAAAAACATTATTTTGGTTTTGTCTAATCCCCTTTGCATCCTCTCTAAAGCTTATACATCAAGTTGGCCAAAAGAGAGGCCGCTTATTGATAGAGGAAGAGGCAAATGAACAACCAAAGAAGAAGATCAGGATGGGAAAGCCTGCAACACAGTGGATAAGTGTCTATAATAGCAGACGACCTATGAAACAAAGGTACACTCTTATAAGACCTGAAGTTTAGTTAATTGCTATCATATCATGTGTCTTTGTGGCTGGGCCAAAGTAATTCAACAAATTCACTGGGTACTGCAGGTACCACTACAATGTTGCAGATTCAAGGCTTGTACAGCACATTCAAAAAGGGTATGACGATGGACTGTTTATCAGTTGCATAACATCTTGTTCCAATCTCTGGGCTATAATCATGGATGCTGGAACTGGTTTCACTTCCCAAGTTTATGAGCTTACACCACATTTCCTTCACAAAGTGAGTGATCTTCACCTTGGTTCATTCTATGTAGCTTTTACAAGATAATCACTTTGTCAAGTAAAGTTACTAAGTAGGCTATTCTGTACATTGCCAAATCAAATGGTGGTTTGTTTCCATGTGAAGGAATGGATAATGGAGCAATGGGAGAGTGGCTACTATATAACTGCGCTTGCTGGGGCAAACAATGGCAGCTCGGTGGTAGTGATGTCTAAAGGTAAAGCAGCTAAAGCTTGCAGTAGTGTCTTAGTATATGAAATATTCTTGTGACTATAGTTATATCTATCCAGGCATAGCCTACACACGACAATCCTACAAAGTTAGTGATACTTTCCCCTACGACTGGATAAAGAAGAAATGGCAAGATGGTTTCTATGTAACTTCCATGGCAACTGCTGGAAGTAGATGGGTTGTTGTCATGTCTTGTAATGCTGGGTTTTCTCATCAGGTAGCATTTTTTCCACTTCATCAATCCCTTCTCAGCATTTATTTTTACAGTTAGGTTAAGTGTGATATATTTCTTATTGAGCTATTGTCATTTACTTTCTAGGTTGTTGAACTGGATTTCTTGTATCCCAGTGAGAGAATTCATAAAAGGTGGGCCACTGGTTACCGGATAACCGCAGCTACTGCAACTTGGGATCAGGCAGCCTTTGTTTTAAGTGTACCATGGAGGCGACCTAGAGATCAAACCCAAGAGACACTGAGGACACTTGATTTCCCTTGTCAACATGTGAAGGTTAACAATCCTGCAGTACCTCATTCAGTATCTTATGGCAACTGACCGCTGGTTCTGACAAATTGCACTCTTGTTTCATTGCAGGAGAAATGGTCTATGAATCTCTACCTAGCATCAGTATGCTACGGTCGTACTGTATCCTAGGAATCTTTTCACGTGGAATCCTGTCAGCACCATCTTTTGATGTAGCTAGTTCACTGTAGCAGCTCCTATGTGCGGGCGAGTTCTGAATGTGGCTCAGTGTTACTGGTACCCTGTGAGTCTTGTGTTGTGAAGGCGTCTGCTATCGTTCTTGATTATAGACTAGCATGGACAGTATAGTAAATGTTTTGCAGTTCGTATTAATTATTAATTTAGTGGACATTAGCAGTGTAAGTCTTTTCCAGATGTGTACACTTGATCAGTATAACCGAACTCCAGCGTAGTTGTGTCAGGGCCTCAAAAGGCCCCTGCCTGACTGTTAATCTATTATCATGAGGTATAGTCACTGTTCATCTAAACAGCCGTTTAGACCGTTTAAACGTCATGTAAACGCCACATAGTGATATATTGTTTCCATTTAATCATCCATTTAGTATGTTTAATTGGCCGTTTAGCCTATTTAATGGACTATTTAGCTTGAATAATGACTAAACAACAAGTGGCTGACTGTTTATTGTTTAGCGTTTAGGAAAACATTGGATATATATTCTCTTTTTGTTTGGTCTGGACAATTACATCTTTATAACCCTCGTACCATGATTCTGCCCATGTAAAATAAAAGAATTATTGTGGTTTCACACCCTTGTAAGAGTAGTCACTTCAACTCTTGTATGTTTTTTTACTCAAAAGAAAACTCTTGTATGTTCGTTGGTCTAAAAAGTCGCTAAAAATACTGTTCACTGATTTATTATGAGAGAAAAATACTGTTAGCTAGCGGAAAAAAGTATGGCTTATAAGACAAGCGAACAAGCTATGATGAGGGTGGGTGGGGTTGACTTAGGAATTGCATACAGGAAGCTGGGCATTCATGCACTATTACTGAACAAAAGGGATCATAAAACCCTGGATGCAGCTCCTCAGTTTATATGAATATACTAGGTAAATGGTTGTGCGTTGCAAGGAGAACATATAATACCATGATAATATACGTATGAGTGTCTGCTATATTATATTATTACCTAAAATAGATACTGCAATTGTGATGTTCCAATTAATATTACATGTCTTCAAAAAATATAGGTAGTTAAAATATAACTCTAAATTGTGAAACAAACATCAACTAAAATTGACCATAATGTAAGAATCTATTGCATCACTTCATGACCACGATACGCGAAAGATAAGCTTGCATTCACCTTAATTATAACAAGTTTGTGTTTCACAATACATATTTTACAATATATTGTACAACTAAGAATCTATACTCTTAATAGTTCGACCAGGAGAATTATGTGCTTTGCATGGACACCATGCTGCACCTGGTCACCAATCAAAGATGATCCAGAAGATTTTTCAAGTCCAAGATGCGACGCCTGATTTCTTGCAGCTGAAGCATGCAGATGGCTCAAGCTGTAGTTAGAAGTATCATGCATATTTGTTGCTTGTTAATTTTTAAAGATAAAGTACTATTGATTATCCTAAAAAATATATGTATCGATGTGTGGTGCATTATCTCTTTCATAGAGTTAGAACATCTTTATATTCGGTATTCATTGTGAATATATCCTTTGTCGGTTTCTTCTTCCCCTTCCCTTTCCCTTTTCTCTTGTTCATGTCCTTGTCAATAGCCGACACGGCTAGGATCCTATTGTTCGATCTTACCGTAGCTCTTGATAGCGCTACATACAATTGGCCATGCGAGAACACTGGTCCTTGCGCCTTGTTAACGGTCATCGCAAAGTTAAGCCGAATAGAAAACTGCTTTCACTTAAATTGGAAAGGGAATATCTCATCATCCGATGGGCATAAGGGTATGTAAGGCACAAAAACTCGCTTTCCACTGTGTTGTCCCAACACAATTTTTGTGTCTATGGTATTTTTTAAAACCCTCATATGATAAGACTAGTACCATTACAAAGTTCGTTCGTGGGGTCAGTGTTCCTAGGCAATATGACTGGACAACCAATCTTTAGCTTCAACATATGTGGAGGTAGACCATTGGGTGTCAAAGTGTTAAGGAATTCCTCAGGGTAGTAGTTGTGTGGATCATCTACTGCACAGTCAAAGCTATGGTACACCATCTCATCCCCGTGGAAACAACCTATCATCTTCATATTAATCATATCAACTCAATTGTTTCCCATAGATAAGATCGCTCAAGAGGTGATATAATCTTTGCTTGACATATTCGCATTGAGGTTAGCGAATATGTAGTCAATTAGAGTATCAAGGTCACTATATTCTAGGTGTGTGATACGCATATATCATGACAAAGATGGATTTCATCATCAACAGTCGTCTCCTTAGATCCTCCATTGACATGCAACAAGTATTCTGCAAACCATGGGTCGCTCTTTGCCCGCATGTTGCGCACCAGTTTTAGATGTCACATAGAATCCCAAAGTACGATATACGCAGCGGGGCACTGACCACCTGAGCCCTTGACCCTCTTCGACCACCTGTCTTCATTGTCTAATACAACTCGATCAACTACCCATCGTACACCTCGATACCCTTCCCTACCCAGAGTTTTTTCAAATAATCAACAAGCGGCCTCAAATACACGTCGATGTTACTATCTGGTTGGTGTGGGCCAGATATGAGAAGTGACATCATCATGTACATCCTCTTGTTACATAGCCATAGGGGAAGGTTGTAGATAGTTAACAGCACAGGCCACACACTTTGTGAGCGACTCATGTTACTGAATGGGTTCATGCCATCTGTGCAGAGTCCAAACCAAAGATTCCTTGGCTCATCAGAGAAAGTTTTATGCATGTCATCAATGAAACACCACTGAATACCATATGTTGGGTGTCGTATGTAATCGTCCACCATCTACCCATCCGAGTGCCATGACAAGAGTTGTGCATCCTTAGAGGTTGCAAACAAACATTTTACACATGGAATTATAGGGAAGTACCAGCAAACCTTCCTAGGAACTTTATGACACATCTCCTCGCCATCATCACCCTTGTCTGTTATTTGCTTGTAACGAGAGGTCCCACACTTGGGGAAATATTCCTCCTCTACATTTTCACCATGAAACATGATGCAGTCATTCTTGCAATCATGAATTTCTTGAACTTCAATCCTATCGGACAAACAATCTTCTTGGCCTCAAATGTAGATCGGGGAATCTGATTCCCCTCAGGAAATATATCAATGAGCGCTTATAGTAATTCTTTGAAGCCCTTGTCAATATATCTAGTGATTTCGTGCCTTCAGTTGGAGAAGCTTCAATGTTCCTGACAACCTCGTATACCTCTTACTGCAACTTGCATGGAATGATGTCTTCATATCTACCAACAAATGTTTTAGCTTCTTCAACTCTCCACCACTCAACTCATCATTGTCAATAGCATCATGCACCATGAGCTCCTTTAGAGTCTCAACCGTAGGGATAGGGCTAGCAGTAATCTGCTATATCATCATCAATAGTTCCTTATTGCCAAAGGGTGGTGCTTCCTCATTGCCCTGGCATGAAGTCTTTCCTCACCATCTACATTATTGACACCTTCTTCTTCTCCATGTTTGTTCCAACATATGTAGTCATCCATGAATCCTTAAAGAATTAGGTGGCCCTAGACTGTCCACTTGTTCATGAACTGCTTACCATTCTTACCGTCAACACATGGGCACAACATAGATGTCTTATCTCCATTCCTCATGTCCTCCTTTGCAATAGCTATGAAATTATCAAGTCCTTCCAAGTACTCATCAGAAGTACGGTTCTTAACATATATCCAGTAGCATCGATCCTCCATTGTCTACAAAAAATATAGAAAATGGAAGAATATAAGCAACATACATCTCAGTAGACTATTGGTTTCACATTGCAATCATTCATCATAATTTCACACAAGCTCACCACACTGCTCATAGAGAGAAGAGCACAAGCCAGAGAACACTAGGCCAAAGACGAGAGCAGCGAGGAGAGGTGAGCACGCCATCGACGATCCCCTGCAGCTGCTTGAGAGATGGCGAAGCACGGTCAAAGCACAAGATTGAGCACACTGTAGAGAGGAATGAGCTAGTTAGTTAGCTAGACTTGATCCTGAGCTTACCTAGCTACATACAATAGCAATATAGCTAGCCCCTCTGGCCTGTCACCTGCCATAGCAGAGCACCCCCTAACGATAGTAGCAGAATGTGCCCCCACTTGCCAACTCTCTTCCTGTGAGGCTCATAGCCAGAGGCCTGTGTTACGTGCGACGATGGTACATGCCACCACCACGAGAGCCACGCAAGAGCCCGCTGAGACATCCATTTATTGACTCCAATACCCTCGCTCTTCATGCGCATGAGGCTAGCTAAAGCACCTAGGATATTGTAGACGTGCCTAAGGAACTCATGTCTACAACTACCAAGGCGTCTTCAATAGGTAATGTTACTACCGATGCTTATACAGTAGACACGTCCGTAGATTTTGACCTGCTACCTCAGACTCAAGAAACAACACACGTGTCTGTAATAACAACTTATTACAGATTTGTGTTGATCTTGCAGGACCGGCGACCCCGCCCGCTAGTTACTACAGATGCCCATGAGTACAATGCATCTGTAGTGTTACTACTGCAGCTGCGCGTATGTGGTGGCGTCTGCATAGGGGGTGTGAATTTAACGCTTTTTCACATAGTGCACCTCAATTCTCTCAGGTGAAGTATATCTAGACATTGTGACTTGCTCCGAAGCTTTGTCTAATGCACTATGTAGACCTTGAGATCTATACAAAGTCGTGTCCCTTGTGAGTTGTAAAGCCTTCTCACTGCAAAAGCCAAACCTACTGGCATTGCCAAGACGAGTTCACAACAAACTTGCTTTCACACCATGACACGATGAGATGCGTTCACAACATTAGGTATAAATGGACAATATTGGTTGCACTCTCTTCTCCCTAGAAAACCATGGGACATGCATGCCGGTTATAGCATCTCTTTGTTGCAATGCAGTACTGTGGAGAGCCTAGAGACCGTGCACATGCTGCACTACAACATCCCAATCTCGTTTATCAAGATGCGAAAGAGAGGAAAGCCAGTATGTTGCAGATGCTGGGGGTGAGAGAATAAGAAGGAAATAGACATCCTGGTGCCTTCCATTGTTAGATATATTCTGGGTTTGCCTATGAAATATTTAATATATCAAATAATTGTAAGGGCCGCATAAATAATGTGCATGTGATGGTCTAACACCATACTACATGTGACTAGATGTGAGAGTCAAGCTGTGTATGCTATGCCTCGAATGTGATATTTGTTTTGCCACTTAAGTCGAGTAAGAGCAGGAGTTTCTCCTATTAACACTTGATTAAAATAAGAGTTTCAGGAATTATAGGAGTTTCTAATCCTAATGACGTGAGTTACTGAATTTATTCATTCATGATGACATGAGTTTCTCTTGTGAGCGTTTATTCATTCATGATGATGGGAGTTTCTCCTCTGAGTGTTTATTCCATGACGTTTCACTCGTCTCCTGATTTCCTATGTCCGCTCATCTTCCTTGGTTATGAGATAAATATTCCATTCTGTCAATTATTTTGGATGAGTCACATACCGAGGATATTCCTCAGGTCTCAGCACTAGAAAATGAGTTATTAACAGCTGAGTTTACACAAGATGAAGTGAAGACTGCAATCTTCCAAATGGAACATAATCAGGCACCAGGACCAGATGGTTTCCATTTAGAGTTTTATCAGGTCTTCTGGAATTTAATTAAAGATGATTTGATGGATTTGTTCATATATTTTCATCATGGATCCTTGCCACTAAACAGTCTTAACTTTGGAACAATAATTTTATTACCTAAATAGAAGGATGCAAAAGTGATTCAACAATATAGGTCAATATGTTTGTTGAATGTATCTTTCAAAATATTCATCAAAGCGTCAACTAATAGACTATCTACCATAGCCCAGAAGATTATTAGCCCAACACAAACAACCTTTCTTCCTGGTAGAAATATCATGGAGGGTGCAATAATACTCCATGAAATAATACATGAACTTCACTCAAACAAACAGGATGGGGTTATTTTTAAAATTGATTTTGAAAAGGTGTTGGTGTTTCTTAGCGAAACTATTAAAGATAGACTTTTAGTCCATCCTTAATAATAACACTAGAAACGTTCTTGGCATATCCTAACCACCATCACTTCAGAAAGATAAACCAAGGCCTTTTACGGCGCTGGCCTAGGCAGTGCAGTCTGGTACTGATAATTAGAATTGCCAGATTGGCCTTCCTAACCATCCTTACTTACGATATGCAAAGCTGTGGCCCGGCGCCATGTGGGTGCACAAGGATTACAATCTTAAGTAAAGGTACTTAGGTACGCCAATCGATAGCTCAGTTATAGGAATAAATTACTCTGCAAGCGCACAGAACTATCATTGTAGCATTTCAACCCGTGAGTATTCAGGGGTGTCGTATTTATAATTTCCCGTAGGAAGGCATTGTGAACGCATCTAGCTTTGGTTATAAACGTGATTACTTATTGAAATGCATGGTAGACATAGTATAAACAGGGGTAAATATGTAGTTGATTTGATAGCAGACACACATCGGAGCAACCTCAAGGAATAAAGGGAAAACAAAGAATAAAAGAACAACTACGCGAGCAGGCATGATCGTATACAAGTTATACTTAGCAGGTCATCTAGCTAATAAGAACAAGTTAGAGCTAAGTCTGAGATACTGGGGAGATCTCCATAGCTGGTCTGCCAGCAAATAGAGACTTTACATGACTCCTACCGAATATTCGAACGTGGGGGAATACGAAGGATGACAGGGCTGTCACCACCCTGCCACCTACCCCTCTGCCCGTGGGATACCCGCATATCCATCCCACGCATATCCTCGGGTGTCCGCATACCCGAGCACCATGCCTGTGTACTTGGAAACACCCCCTAGCCTCTCGGGACCCCAACCCTTCGGATTGATAGGCTCGGCTAAGGGTGACCATTACAGCCCAGAGAACCATTATCTCATCCCTAGTTCTTCCTCTATTCATATTAACTTGATGAACGATGAAGAACTGTGATGAACATATCAAGAACATAGAGCTAGAACTATGAACTAGCTCATAAACTATGATCATGATATGAACAAGAGTATACTCTAGATCAAAAGCATAATTGTATAAAGAATATAAGAACTTGCTCATGGAGGAAGGCATAATTGTATTCATACCAAGACACTCTTGATCCTCCAAGGAGACAAGCTCTCCTTGCTAGCTTTGCCTTGCTCTACTACTAGTACTAAACTAAAGAGAACAAGTGTAGAATGTGAGGTGTGTTGCTCCAAATGATGGTGTGTGTTACAAATGAGAGGGGAGCCATCTATTTATAGCTCAACTAGGACGGTTTGCGGGATCTAAATATAGTAGTAGGTGAAACCGTCCTATGCATGCCGCCATGCAACCGCCAGAAGAAGGTGGGGCCGGGGAACCGCCACCAGGGTTGCGTCCGCACCTGGTTGCACCCGCAACCTGGGTGGCCCCCCTAGCCACCACCTTCGCGTGGTCAGTTGTGCTCTGGGCCCTGATCCTCCTCGTGGTTACGGATGGGTCCAGTTCATCTTTTGTGGGCTTTTCTCTATTGGAGTTGGTTTGCGTCTTTTCTAAATACGAATTCTTGCATTGCGCATTTCTTGTATCTTTTGCACTTTTCCACGTGTCATACCTAAAAATAGCATATATACGAAAACTCGTGGAAAGATTAGATCAAATCCCTATTTTTCTATTTATTTTTATTTATAAAAAGATATTTATTTTTATATAATAAGCGTCGCCAACAACTCCCCCACACTTGGTCTTTTGCTCGTCCTCGAGTGAAGGCACTTAGGACCAAATGGGTTCATCATCCTTGTCAAAGAGCCTGCATACAGGTTATTCCAAGCTTCACCTGGGTTTGTGAACTTCAAAGTGTCTACCACATAAATCTTTGGTGATTGAAATATGGAACAGCCTGGATTCAAGTCCTCTTGACTTTGCTCTTACTTAAGACACTTGGGTTTGTTGTATGTTTTTGAAGTAAAAACATGGCTTGTGATTCCTTGAATGATTCTCTCAAATCGCTCATATGTGTAAGTGGTTCCTTACCAAGGCATAGAAGATTGATGCCTTCTTACGATCTTCCTACCTCTAAAAGCTTTATCTGGATTTTTGAGTAGGTATAAAAGGTGGGCATACTTGCAGCACATATGTTGCGAAGTCAAAAACCGGACCACCAGGAGATACAAGCCTTACGCCTTGATTGAGATTGTGCAAGTGTGTGGAAATTGTTTGTGGAATTGATGGAAATCCTAATTCTAAATATTTTGGTCACACCTTTCTGCATCATGACTCTCTTTTATTTTGAAGGATAAAAGAGAGAGAGAGGAAAACATATGGGCTCTATCTTGTGTATATTTTTCCCTCTTTTCTTTTTTTTCATGACGGGGACGTTTGATTTTTTTTCTTTCTTTCCCATCTATGCCTCTTTGGTTTTTTTTTCTTTGATTTTTTTCAACTATAGCCCATATGTCTTGATGAATGGAATCAGAGAATTTTAAAGAGATGTCACGAGGACAAAAAGTAAGGAGTGAATTTAGGGATGCGCAAATCTCAGCATGAGAGTTTGGCATTTTTATTTGGTGGAAAGCTAAGGCACAACTCTCAGAATAAGAGTTGGCAAAATTTTTGGTGGATGCAAGGGTGCATGTTGTGCGCGACTTCTTAGTGTAAGAGTCGGCTTTATTTGGTGGTTGTAAGTGAATCTCTAATCATGGGCGTAAGACCATAATCTCGCTTGGGTCACAACAATTTGACAAAGCTCAACATACTACAAGCAGCATATGACTGAAGGTTTCATCATGATCAAAGTATATTTGGCGTTGGTAGGTGAAAGCTTAAAACCATTAAAGGAAACTTGCCATGTGTAACTTTTGTTTTTGATAAAATAAATCCCAAGTACTTTGTAAGAACTTAGCAAGAATCATGTCATCCTACTATATCACATATGTCAATTACTTAGATAAAGTGGGGTCCCTACTACAAGTGTTCATAACCTCAAGGATATTAGCAAGCATTAAACCATATGCAAAGCAAATTTGAAACTAGGAGACATGTTAAATGGAGTTTGAAGGTAACGATATTTTAAATATTTTATTTTCGAAAAACTTTTTAGAAGGGGGAGAAGGTTGTGCAAACCGAGTTCTCAAAGATTGCCTCCCCCACACTTGTTTTCTTCTTTGTCATGGTTAGTCATAATATATAAAGAAAACAAGTGCTCATGATAACTCAGAAATATTATTGATAACTTTTGAAAAGGCACATTACATTATTGAAGGGAAATAAATTAAGCAACAAAGAAGATCATGCTTGTGCCTAAACAAAGAGAAGCGTGCAGCAGATGTGGTCTAAAGATTTTTCCACGAGGCGACCAACACCTAGGTTTTCAGTGACCTTCCTCAGCTTATTGTTGAATCTGAAACGAAACCTATTGATATCGTCGCTGAGGTTCCTAATCTCAGTATGCTTCTCTTCTAGGTCGTCTTCTAAAACCCTTAGGACAGAGCGAAGGCTAGCTTGCTCGGATTTAAGATCAGCGAGGATACTAGGATCATCCTCCTCATCGCTGCTCTCGTACTGTCCTGCACGACACTTGATGGATGGCCGGGGCAAATGCCTCCAAATCCTAGGGAGAGCACTGGAGGATTCGGCCTCCTTGGATTTGCCAGCCTTCCGGCTACCAGCACGACTGCTAGATCCTTCACCACTAGGATTTTTCTTCTTGCGCTCTATGTTATTTGTGGTGGAACGGGCAACATCGGTTATGTTTGCAGCACTGTTGATGGGTGCTTTGTGGTTTGCTGGTAGGGCGGCCAAATGATTTCTCTTTTCCTGACAGACTTTCTCCCGAGAAGAATTCTCTTGGTAGGGTGCTATATCTAGGTTTGCTACGGTCTTGGGTGCGTTGATCAGCGAGAGGGCGTAGCTAGCCATGATTAGCACTTGGGAATGGGAGAGCTTAGCAAACTTTTGTACAAGGGAGGAGAGAGAGTCTTGGTGTGAAGAGAAGAGAGAGCCATGGGCTGTTTAAATAGGTTCTACCGAGGTCATAAAAACAGAAACAAACTTGATCGTAGGCGGGGAATTGATATTTGAACAAAAAGGAAACTTTTCAAAAAAGATTGGGCCTAATTGGTCGGGCCAGGGTTGCGCCCGCAACTGGTTGCGCCCGCACCCTGGGTCCCACCAGTCAGCCCCTGTCTTTTTGGCAAGTTCTTTCTGGACAGAGTGGATTTCAATCCCACTTACGATCAATTTTGATTCGCAGCGTATCAGAGTAATAGTGTGTGTGAAAAGAGGAAAGAATTCAAAATTCACACTATCTTGCATTTATGATAAAATATTTTCCATGATCATGAAGGATTTTGAATTCAAACAACATGAAACATGGGGGCACTATGGTCATATCATAAATGCAGCAAGGCATTTTATTTTATTTATTCAAAAGAAAACAAAGATAAACTTTTACCTTTTCTTTACCTAACTTCCATCAGCGTGCCTCCATCTTTATTATATATATATATTGAGAGACATGTGATGGATAAGATTTATTAAAAATATTTATTAGAAAACAAAAGGGATAAATACCGATTTACCTTCGGCAAGGGCTCATCTTTATAGTCCGTGGAGCCGGACTTTTCTCCCATCATTGTTTGCTTGATGATGGCTCATCCGTCTTGGGAGGAGATGGTTGGACCTTCTTGGGCTTCCATTCTAGGTGGATCACCTTGGGCAGTGTGGCGGTTTGTTCAACTTTTTCTTTTACCTTCCACACTGTCTTCTTTTGTGAGGGTTTGGGGACTTCGTCCCTCTTTTTCTTTTCGGGAGCTTCTTTCTTTTTCTGCTCCTTTTTATTCTTTTTAGGAGCCGCCTTTTGCTTTGGCTCCGGCTTTTGTTTTGATATTTTTGATAAGTTTTTCAGAAGTTGGGGCTGGATCTCAAATTCCCTGATGCCTTGGGGATGATTTGGCCCGTAGCGGATGCGTATCATGTTGCAGGATTCTTGACGGCGTGGCCTGAATTTGAACTTCTCTTCTTGGCCATTAATGTTGAAGCGAATTTCTCCGGCTCCCACATCAATTTTGCTTTTGCCGTGCTCAAGAATGGCCTTCCCAGGATTAGTGGTGTCTCCTTGGTGAGTTCCATATTTAACACCACAAAATCCACGGGGACGTAATATCCTCTGATCTTGACTGGGATGTCTGGGGCAATCCTTGTTGGGTACCGAACTGACGAGTCCGCTAACTGGAGTGTCATGTTGGTTGGTTCCAAGTTGGTGAAGTTTAGCCTATCAAAGACTGATTTCGGCATGACGCTCACACTCGCCCCAAGATCACATAAGGCATGATCAAAATGTTGGGTGCCTATTGAGCATGTAATTGTGGGGCACCCAGGATCTTGCTTCTTCTCAGGTAGATGGTTGAGTATAGCTGCGCTACACTCTTCTATCAGCTTGACGACTTCTGCGGAGGGTAATGGTCGCTTGTTGTTGATGATATCCTTGATAAACTTAGCATAGGATGGTATGTGCAAGACATCCATCAGCGGGACGCTGACGTTTGTCTTCTCGACCATTTCCACAAAGCGGAGAAATTGCTCTTCTCCGTCCTTCTTCTTCCTCCACCTGGTGGGGAAAGGAAGCATCGTGGTGTCCCCATAAACTTCTGGAGTCGGTTCCTCATCTGATGATTCGTCTTGAGGATCAACCGGCTCAGCAGATGTTTGTTCTTGTTGACGCGGAGTCTTAGCTGTACCATGGTTAGGGTTTGGTGGATCACGAGTGGTCTTACCCCCTCTCGTGGTCACCGAACTAACATTTTCAACACCAGCAGCAGACTTAGTAGCAGAAGCAACCTGATCTATCTGAGACATTACTCTTTTATTGAAAGACGCTTGTTCTTTAAACGAGGTGGTCAGGCCATCAAGCTTGGTGTTTATGTTTTCAAACATTTTATCATTAAAGGAAAGCTTTTTAACAAGGTTTTCATTTATCTTGGCCTGACCAAGAACAAGATCTTTAAGCGAAGGCTGGGAAGAACTAAAGCCTGAGTTAAATGAGGAATTACCTTGGTGGCGATTTTGGTTGTTCCACCCGTTACCTTGCTGTTGTTGTTGGCGAAACCCGTTGTTGATGAATGCAGCATCTTCCTAGGTTTTAGGACAATTGTTCCCCATGTGGCCAACATTTCCACAGTCCTCACACGTCATGTGTGAGTCTATGGCCCGGACAGTGCCGGTAGCTAGATCGGTGACACGTCCTTCCAACCTCTTCATGAGTATGTCTATTTTTGCGGCAAGCAAATCTGTCTCCTTAACGGTATGCATGCCCTTTTGTGTCTTGCGTCCCTCTCCCCAACTCTGGTTAGCCACCATCTTCTCGATGAGGGCTGTGGCCTCAGTGATGGTAAGGGAGAGGAATGCACCTCCAGCTGCGGCATCGACGTGCCCCTTGCACATGGCCGTGAGGCCTTCATAGAAGTTTTGCAGCACGAGCCATCCTTCCATTCCGTGGTGAGGGCAAGCCTAGATATATTCCTAGAGCCTTTCCCAAGCCTCAGGAATGGACTCGAGTGAAGATTGCTGGAAGTTTGATATCTTTCCCCTAAGAGCATTTGTTTTGCTCATGGGGAAGAACTTGGCAAGGAACGCTGCGGCGCATTTGTTCCATGTGTCGACTGCTTCCTTACTTTGATAGAACCATTGCTTCACTTTCCCCGAGAGGGAGAAAGGAAACAAACAGAGCTTGACGCTATCAGGTGCGACATAATGATGATGGTTTCGCACAGCTCAAGGAAGTTCTGCAGGTGTGCGTTCGCGTCCTCACTTGGCGAGCCACAGAATTGGTTCGCCTGCACCATTGTCAGCAGTCCAGTGCGGAGTTCAAAGTTTCCGGTTCTGATATTGACAGCGGGCCCAACGGGCACGTTGGCAACAGCGGTGGTGGAACTCGTGGAGTGACTTGGCCATGACGATTGAAGTGGATGGTGCGGAAGTGACCGGTTCTTCTGTCGGAGAAGTAGCAGAGGAAGAAACAAATTCCTTCTTGTTCTTCTTCCTTAGGTGTCCTTCTGGATTATCGGTGAAATTTTCCGACAGGTTGAAACCGCTCATACACTATCCTGTTTTCGTTCCATATTAAAAGGAGGAAGAAAACAGCAAAATTAACCTGTTTAAACTATGGCTACCAATGCTTATTATGTAATCAATGTTTATGCCAATGTTAGATGTTTTTGCATTTTCAATTGCCTTCCCCGGCAACGGCGCTAGAAAAGCTTGTTGGCGTTTCTTAGCAAAACTATTAAAGATAGAGTTTTAGTCCATCCTTAATAATAACACTAGAAATGTTCTTGGCATATCCTAACCACCATCACTTCAGAAAGATAAACCAAGGCGGCGCTGGCCTAGGCAGTGCAGTCTGGTACTGATGATTAGAACTGCCAGATTGGCCTTCCTAACCATCCTTACTTACGATATGCAAAGCTGTGGCCCGGCGCCGTGTGGGTGCACAAGGATTACAATCTTAAGTAAAGGTACTTAGGTACGCCAATCGATAGCTCAGTTATAGGAATAAATTACTCTGCAAGCGCACAGAACTATCATTGTAGTATTTCAACCCATGAGTATTTAGGGGTGTCGTATTTATAATTTCCCATAGGAAGGCATTGTGAACGCATCTAGCTTTGGTTATAAACATGATTACTTATTGAAATGCATGGTAGACATAGTATAAACCGGGGTAAATATGTAGTCTATTTGATAGCGGACACACATCGGAGCAACCTCAAGGAATAAAGGGAAAACAAAGAATAAAAGAACAATTACGTGAGCAGGCATGGTCGTATACAAGTTATACAATAGATCTGTTAGCAGGTCATCTAGCTAATAAGAACAAGTTAGGGCTAAGTCTGAGATACTGGGGAGATCTCCATAGCTGGTCTGCCAGCAAATAGAGACTTTACATGACTCCTACCAAATATCCGAACGTGGGGGAATACGAAGGATGATAGGGCTGTCACCACCCTGCCACCTACCCCTCTGCCCGTGGGATACCCGCATATCCTCGGGTCTCCGCATACCCGAGCACCATGCCCGTGTACTTGGAAACACCCCCTAGCCTCCTGGGACCCCAACCCTTCGGATTGACAGGCTCGGCTAAGGGTGACCATTACAGCCCAGAGAACCATTATCTCATCCCTAGTTCTTCCTCTATTCATATTAACTTGATGAACGATGAAGAACTGTGATGAACATATCAAGAACATAGAGCTAGAACTATGAACTAGCTCATAAACTATGATCATGATATGAACAAGACTATACTCTAGATCAAAAGCATAACTGTATAAAGAATATAAGAACTTGCTCATGGAGGAAGGCATAATTGTATTCATACCAAGACACTCTTGATCCTCCAAGGAGACAAGCTCTCCTTGCTAGCTTTGCCTTGCTCTACTACTAGTACTAAACTAAAGAGAACAAGTGTAGAATGTGAGGTGTGTTGCTCCAAATGATGGTGTGTGTTACAAATGAGAGGGGAGCCATCTATTTATAGCTCAACTAGGACGGTTTGCGGGATCTAAATATAGTAGTAGGTGAAACCGTCCTATGCATGCCGCCATGCAACCGCCAGAAGAAGGTGGGGCCGGGGAACCGCCACCAGGGTTGCGCCCGCAACCTGGGTGGGCCCCCCTGGCCACCACCTTCGCGTGGTCGGTTGTGCTCTGGGCCCTGATCCTCCTCGTGGTTACGGATGGGTCCAGTTCATCTTTTGTAGGCTTTTCTCTATTGGAGTTGGTTTGCGTCTTTTCTAAATACGAATTCTTGCATTGCGCATTTCTTGTATCTTTTGCACTTTTCCACGGGTCATACGTGAAAACAAAACAGCATATATACCAAAACTCGTGGAAAGATTAGATCAAATCCCTATTTTTCTATTTATTTTTATTTATAAAAAGATATTTATTTTTATATAATAAGCGTCGCCAACAAAATGCTTATGACAAGGTAAAATAGAGTTTTCTACAACAAACACTAAGGATGAAAGGGTTTCACAAAAATGGTGCAAATGGGTGGAGCACTTCACACAAGGGGGAAATGTTAATATTAAGGTTAAGGACCAACTAGGTTCATACTTTCAAACAAGAAAAGGCTTATGGCAGGGTGACCCAATGTCGCCAATACTATTTAATATAGTGGTAGACATGCTGGGCATACTGATTGCTAGAGGAAAGGAAGCAGGGCGAGTTGAAGGTGTTATTACTCATCTTATTTAAGATGGCTTGTCCATCCTCCAGTATGCGGATGACACAGTCATCTTTACGAGTCATGATGTTGAGAAAGCGATAAATATGAAATTGATACTTAGTACTTTCGAACAACTATCAGGGCTCAAAATAAATTTTCACAAAAGTGAAATCTTTTGTTTTGGGAAAGCAAGAGACCATGAAGTGTACTATTGGCAGCTGTTCGGATGTAAAGTTGGGAGTTTCCCATTTTGCTATCTTGGTCTACCCATGAATACTAGAAAACTAAATAATAAAGATTGACAAACGATTGAGAACAGAATTGAAAAGAGTCTCAGTGGGTGGAAAGGTAAAATAGTCTTGGTTGGAAAGGTAAAATGTCACTTGGTTGGGGGACATCATAAACATAGGTACTCAGTACTTACTAGTGTACCTATGTTTATGATGTCTTTTTTTGAACTCCCAAGAGGAGTGTTAGAAAAAATCAACTGTTATAGATCAAGATTCTATTGGCAAAATGACCAATGCAAGCGTAAATATAGATTAACCAAATGGGAAATTTTGTGCCAACCAAAAATACAAGGTGGTTGAGGTATACAAAATTTGGACATACAAAACAAATGCTTGTTGAGTAAATGGCTATCTAAATTGTTAAATGAGGACGGCATGTGGCAAGAACTTTTGAGGAATAAATACACAAAAGATAAGATTCTAGGGAGCTGCATTAAAAAACCAACAGACTCTCACTTTTGGAAAGGCTTGATGAATGTAAAAGATACCTTCAGGGGTTTTGGTTCGTTCAAAGTGAAAGACGGGTCGCAAACCCGATTCTGGTTAGACACTTGGTTGGGAAGCAAACCACTAAAATATAGAATTCCATCGTTGTTCAATATTGTAACAAGACTATGTGGCACAAATACTTAACTCATCCCCACTAAATATTTCTTTTCGCCAAAATTTAGTGGGTATGAACCTAAGGGATTGGCTCAAAATTGTTGTCTCCTTACAAGATGTGAACTTACATGAACAAAGGGATGTTTTTATTTGGGCGTTACATTCATCAAGAAGTTTCTCTGTCAAATCCATGTATGCTGCGTTAATTAACAATGGCGTGAGAATGTCACAAGATATTTGGCAAATTAAAATTCCTACAAAAATAAAAATATTTTTGTGGTATCTAAAAAAGGGTGTGATTTTAATTAAGGACAATCTTGTTAGGCAACACTGGAATGGTGACACGAAGTGTTGCTTTTGTCATTCTCCAGAGACCTTGTTGGGCAACATCTTTTTCTGGATTGTCTTTTTGCCAGATTCTTGTGGTGAGAGGTACATTTACTCTTCGGAATAGCACCTCCCCAAAGCATAGATGACCTTTTTTAATAGGTGGTCAAAGAGAGCTAAGAAACATAACACATTGTTATTGACAGCAGCGTCGGCACTTTGTTGGGCAGTGTGGCTAATAAGAAATGAGGTGGATTTGACAAATGTAGACCAAAACCTTTTTTGCAGGTACTTTTTAGGAGAACTTACTAGCTCCGGCAGTGGGCAAGATTGCAACGGCGTGATGATCAACGGGATCAGCTTGCCCTAGTTGGGCAGCATCTAGAGGCGTCAGCTTTGTATTTTTTTTGTTCCAATGGATGGCTGTCAACTGGATTTATTGGCCTTACTTAGTCAAACTTTACGCTTTCTTTTTGTTTTCGCTTGTGTTTTGCTGTAAGTTGGAACACTATATAGCTTGTTTGCTAGCCTACGGGTTGAATTTTGTAATAATTGGCCTGATTCTATCGGTTTGATAGATGAAGCCGGATATAAACTATCCTTTATCTAAACACAAAACCACGGTTCTGCTGTTCCAAAGCTCTCCCTGTTTCGTTACTTGCGCGCACAAGTCCTGGAAGAGTAGGCCTCCGGAATGTCTGCCGTCTTCGAGTTCATCTGCACGAGTGAAGGGTGACGATCATGTTTTTGGGGAGTGTCGCTGGCGGCATGACTACTTGCGTCATCCTCTTCTTCCTGGTGGCGATGCAGGTCATTGAGTTGATTGGCGCTGCAAGACTCCTGCATGGCATCGAGCGGGACACAACTACTCCAAGAGACGCTATGTCTAGCGTATCTGGCTTTGGTGCCGCCAGGTATAATCCTAAACTCCTCTTTTCTATAAGGTCTCGTGTTAGATTCTTGCTGGTTAGCTTTGTCTATATGATATTCATATTTAGAACACACAAGCATATTTTTTTGTGTCACCAACATAATTATCATATTATTTTTCTGGATTAAATTACTGCTAAATTTGCCTACTATTTTAACATCCATGCCTACTCACTGCCGGGTTCAGGAGTGTCGGTGGCACTCGGCAAAGCAGGAGAAACCCTTGGCATATAACAGCTTTGCGGTAGTGCTACTGCTATCAGCAAAACATGGATCCACAATGCACTACTTCCACTGTTATTCTTAAGAGGTGATATAGCGAATGACCTTGTACGTCCAGACAAGCACAGTTGACCTGTTGTGCACTGAAACTATAGAAGTTCCTTTTCGAAAACATCACATAGGGATTATTTGCACAACGTGACAGTAATCTTACTATTACTAACCGAAGGACCGAACGTAGTCATCACGTTGCCGTAAAAAAGGGAGCCACATGTTAATTCTCACCGAACACGGTAGGAAAAAAAGATAAATCCTTAAAATTTTCACATAAATTAGAAAGATCTGTCCATCAATTTGACGGACTCTAACCATTAATATCAATAGCAATTAGACCTATATTTTCTAAAACAAATTACCCACCTCTGCTATTATGAAAATCATAAACATTTCTATTAATTAACCAAAACTCACAATGCACGCCTAATAATAGATCTAATTGAAAAGAAAAACACAGATTATATTGTTCCTCCAATCCTATCTCTCTCTCTCTCTCTCTCATGGTATTAGAAGCCCCGCTGCCGCCGCTCACCAAGCTTCAACCAGGACAAAAAAAATACTCCTATATGACCTTTTCCACCTTGCTATGCAGCGACGCTTCCCTCCCCAGACAGATTGTGCCATAGGTTCTTGGCAATGACTCTGGCCTGTGATCAATCGATCTATATATCGATAGCTAATCTAGGTGGGTTTCATTGGAGTAGTATAAGGAGTCACTGTCCTTTGGTTGCCTGATCTCCCTATTTGGTCTTAGGCTTGCACGCACTACCAGAATCCAGAGATTTCGTGAGAGTGCAAAACACATCACAAAATATGGCTTTACTCTCATGAAAATAATGCATGGGAGTACATTGTCACACATCACCTTTCATGATTACACACACGAAAAACACATTTTTGTGAGACTTCACCGCCATGGATTCTTTTCGTGGTGGGAGTCCATGACAGCCACCCTCATGAAAATCATGTTGTCGCCAGGTTTGCATCGGTGTTTTCATGATGCCATTTTGTGATATTTCATGAGAGGTCACCTTCATGAAACGATTTCATGGGAGTTTGGTATTTCGTGAGATGTCACCATCACGAAATGATTTTGTGAGAGTTTGGTATTTCATAAGAGTCACTATCATGAAATGAATTTCGTGAGTCACCCTCATGAAATTGATTTCGTGAGAGCATCATAAACACATAGAATTTTACATCTCTCTCTTGTAGTTCATGAAACTATAAGAGAGATATGTAAAATTTATGAACAATGTTACTATGACTTTGTCAGATCATAAATGACCAAAATAAAAATTATAGATCTTGATTATTTCTATAACTTTTAAGTTCATGACTTTTTCATCTAAAATTATTTATTGCTTCAAAATGTTGTTTGAAGTTACCATTTTTTGAAATTCAAATATTGAATTGATAGAACAAAGTCACATGAAAAAATGACCAAATCAATAGTTGTACATGTTAAGATCTTGTATATCTTGGTGTCTAAGTTTATACTAGGCTAACCGAATGTATCTATATCTATGCGTGTATAGGTAGTTAGTCTGGTGATTAAGGTGTGCGTGTAGTTTGTTGAGATCTCATGCAGATCATCTGATTGTATTCTTGTTGTACAAGTTGTGCCAGGCCTTTCAGCCGGCCTATATAAACATGCACACGAGATCCTGAAGAGGTATCTCGTTCCACAATCTTTACATGGTATTCAGAGCCAATATCCTTACGGAGCTGATCCATGGCCACCTCTTCCTCCGCTGTGTTTGCATCGCCGCAAGTCGGGTTTTTACCCGTGAGCGAGAAGCTCACCCGAACAAATCATGCGATGTGGAGGCTCACCGTCCTCTCTGCGATCCGCGACGCTCAACTTGGTGACTTCATCGAGCCATCCTCCAAGCCACCGGAGCAGTACCTTACTCCGGCGAAGGCAGATGGCGCTGCCGACGACAAGAAGCCATCGGTACTCAATCCTGAGTATTCTGTGTGGCATGCCAAGGACCAGACGGTGCTCAACTTCCTCCTCACCTCTCTTTCCAAAGAGATTTTCTCCCAAGTCACTACGTCGGCACAGACTGCAGCCAAAGCATGGGCTACCATTGAGGGGCTTTTTGCCTCTCAGTCCAGAGCCCGGGTCATCGCGACCCGGATGGCTCTGGCCACGGCGTCAAAGGGGTCTTCGACGATCGCCAAGTATGTCACCAAGATGAAGGCTCTCGGTGATGATATGGCCTCCGCCGGCAAGAAGCTGGAAGATGATGAGATGGTCTCATACATCCTGACCGGACTCGCCAGCGATCGCGACTTCAACAGCGTGGTGACCGCGGTCACCACCCGCGTGGAGCCAATCACGGTGACCGATCTGTACACTCAACTCACCAGCCATGAGCAACGCCTGGAGATCCGCAACAACGCTGAGGGTTCCAACAACCCGTCCGTCAACATGGTCGCCAAGGGCGGCAACCGCGGCAACAACAGTCAGCGTGGACGTGGCGGCGGCGGTCGTGGTGGATATGGGCGTGGCTTCCAGAGAGGAGGCCGCGGTGGAGGACGCAACCCCAACTTCCTATCTGGGGTGCACTGTCAGCTCTGCAACAAGGAGGGGCACGTAGTCGCCACGTGCCGCAAGAGGTTTGATTCCTCCTTCACTGGTGCGTCGCACTAGCAGCAGAAGAGCGTCTCCTCCGCAACCACTCAATATGGAGTGGACACCAACTGGTACGTCGACTCAGGTGCCACAGATCATGCACTACCACAGACCACTTTTTCCCTCACGGTGTGGAGCATTCCCCTCAGCTGGGAACCTCCATCAGGGGCGCCACACCTTCCCTCACGTGTGGAACAAACCGAGACGGAAGAGGCCTGTACCGTCAGGGACGCTGGGCGTATCCCGGAAAAGCAACGCTCCCGCGCTCCGACGGGCCCGAAAAAGAAGACTCGCGCGCTTCAATCCGTTTGATGGCCCACGCGTAAGAGAGAGGCAGCAAAAAGAACTCCCCAATTGCGCAGGTGGGAGGCGCGCCTAGTGCAGGAGGGGGAAAAATCTCCCCAACCTTATCCTTTCACCTTCCCACCTTCCAGACTCTTCTTCCAGTTCCCCTTCCCTCTCTCTCTCTCTCCTCTCGGCGTACTCGGCGCTGGCGGCGGAGCATGGTTAAGCGCAGGCTAGGACGCCACTATCGTGCGTGTTCATGGGATCTGGTGAGTCGAGGTTCCCCTCTCTTCTCACGGCTTCTCCATGTTGTTCCTCTAGGACCGTGCGCTTCCATGGCGATTCGGCGGCATGGACGCGAGAGGACGACAGCGAGCACGCTCCCTGCCGGTCGCCGGTCTCCCTCCTCCCCGCCGGCCGCTCGCCTCCCCGACAGGCAGCTACTCGTCCGCTCTCCTCCCCGCGCAGGTGGCTGGGGGCCTGTTCTTCACAGTGGCTCCCCTATCCGCTGGGTGGTTGGCCGCCTGACGCCTTCTCCCACTGGCCGCTCCCTTCCGGCCGAGCAGCTGCACGTGCAGGTAAGAACTTGGATGATTGGATCTGCCCTCCCTTGCCCAGCTGCTGTATTAGCTGAACTGCATATTAACTGTCTGTATATTAGCTGAACTGCATCTATCTATATTTGTGTAGGTCATTGCCTAAATCTATCTGAGTTGCAGAATTTGTTACATTGCTAGGTGTTCCTTCGTGTACATGTATTAGTAATGGGATGACAGATTCTGATAAGTAAAGGCTGTTAGTTCCTTGATCTCTACCTCTGTATATTTTATTTCATGTTTTTTTTTTGTATAGCAGATTCAGACTGCAGTAAAATTGTTCACTTCATGGATCTAACATCAAGTATGTATAATTTCAGATTAGCCATTTTTAATCCTGACTTATGATTTGTGAAACTAAACTGATTTAATCCTTTAATTTCATATTACACTCTGCACAATGAGTATGGAGCTGGTGAACCTACAACAAGTAAATTCTTAATGTGTTGTGCCCATTATAGATTTTAAAATGTACTGATTACCCGGCTCAAATTATTTGTGCTCTTAGTGGACCTGTATAGTGTCTGAGGCTTATGTTGTTTCGTCTTGAGAGTCTTTTCAGAAGTAGCAAACTAGGACCAATATGAGAAAGTGTTGCAGATCCCTGCCTTTGGTCGTATTTGGTATATCTCACTGGTATTTCTCAATCAACTAACTCATCCATGCTACAATGTCAATCAGTTTTGCTTTAAGTCCCATGACATATGATGATCTCATGAATGGTTCTATTTATCTTCTTTTGAATGTAGAGAGGGACCAGACATGTGCAGTAGCTGCTGCATTGCTATCACAAGCCCTGTTAGGTAGTAGTAGTAGTAGTTACTTCTATTTCTTATATTTGTAGTCAGCTTCGCTCTTTGTTTTGACTTTATTTTGCAAGGCAAGAAGAATGTGGAACATTGTACTATCTGATGTATGTATAATTTTAAAATATTATGATTATATGTACCAAGACTACTAAGTTTATCAAATACTGCTTGTGTGGATGCATGATTAAATGATGATTATTAAATTATACGTACCAACACTATCTGAGTGTCACATTTAGTATGCATGTGTAAATGAACTACAGTAATGGGTTATTGATGTACGGGTCTAGTTTCACTGACGTTTGGTAGCCGACAGGAAAGGTTTAGGTTTTCCCTGACAGTTAGTAACCGACCAGAAAGATTCAGTTTTCCCTGACGGTATACAGCCGACAGGAGAGATTTTGATTTTCACTGACGGTCGGTAACCGACGGGAAAGGTTTCCGTGACGGAAAGAGAAAAGCCGACGTGAAAGACCTTCCCTGACGGTTTCAACCGTCACGAACCAATCCGTGACGGTTTTCCGTCAGGGAAGATCAACTTTTCCTGTCAGTTTATCTCTGACGGCACAATCCTGACGGTTACCGTCACAGATGACTTTTCCTGACGATTTTAGGCAATTTCCCTGACGGAATCACCCGTCAGGAAAAAAATTGTCTGGGGTAGTGATGTGACTAGCGAGCTGGAAAAACTCACCGTTCGAGACCGATATGGTGGGCATGATCAAGTACGCTCGGCCAGCGGAGCAGGTATGGAGATCGATTATGTTGGTTCTATTGTTTTGCATACCCCTACCAGCAATCTTCGTCTTAATCGTATCCTCAATGTTCCAAAGGCCACAAAAAATCTTCTTTCTGTTCATAAGCTTGCATGTGATAATAATGCCTTCTTAGAATTTCACCCCCATCATTTTTCTATTAAGCAACAGGGCACGAGGAAGATTCTTCACAGCGACAGATGTGAAGTGGGGTTGTGTCCATTGAAGTCTCATCCATGCAAGTCGAGTCCAAATAAACAAGCTCTTCGAGCAAGTGTCAAACCGTCTTTTTCTCTTTGGCATCATAGATTAGGTCATGCTTCAAACAATGTTGTTAAGCAGGTCCTAAATCGCCATAGTTTGCCTTCTGTTGGTGATAGTCCAAATAAAGTGTGTGATGCGTGTCAACAAGGAAAAAGTCATCAGTTACCCTATCTTGTTTCGACCAGCACGTCTGCTGGTCCCTTGAATCTTATTTTTTCTGATGTATGGGACCCTGCACCTTCCTCTGTTGGACGGAAAACATACTATGTGAGATTCATTGATGATTTTAGCAAATTCACTTGGATTTATTTTCTTCGTCACAAATCTAAAGTTTTTCAATGCTTCCATGACTTCCAACACCTTGTAGAAAGGAAATTCGATCGAAAAATTCGAGCAGTGCAAACAGATTGGGGCGGGGAATATCAGTCATTGAATCACTTCTTTAAACGTATTGGCATAGTACATCATGTGTCCTGTCCCCATGCTCACCAGCAGAATGGTTCTGCCGAGCGCAAGCACCGACATATTGTCGAAGTAGGGCTTTCATTGCTAGCTCACGCCTCTATGCCACTCAAGTATTGGGATGAAGCTTTTGCCACCGCTGTATTCCTCATAAATTGTCTTCCCTCTCGAGTAATCCATAATCTTACACCATTCGAAAAGCTTTTCACCAACAAACTGGATTATTCGTTCCTTAGGAGCTTCGGGTGTGCCTGTTGGCCCAACCTACGCCCCTTCAATACTCACAAACTTCAGTTTCGGTCCACGCGGTGTGTGTTCCTGGGATACAGTGACATGCAAAAAGGGTTTAAATGTTTGGGACCCTCCACTGGTCGTGTTTATGTGTCGCGGGATGTTGTCTTTGATGAACAAGTTTTTCCTTTTGCTCTTCTTCGCCCCAACACTGGCGCTCAGCTTAGGGCCGAACTGTCTATCCTACCCGACTCCTTGTTAAATTATAATGCTGGGTTTGAGGATGCAATTCTATTAGACCAACATGATATTGCATCTCCTACTAACCGTTTGTCAAGCTGTGGTACAAATTCTCATGACGCAGGTTCAAGAATTGGTGCGAGTTCACTTCCTGCTGGGCGTCATTTCATGTGTCACCTGCCAGGAGACCACCACGGCGCACCCTTCGGTGCTGATGCAGGCGCAGGCTCTGGTGCAGCACCTGGATCGTCTTCGGGATCCGGGGCTGATTCGGCGACAACGGCGCCTGGATCTTCTGCGCACGCGGGCGCGTCGACCACGAACGTCTCCGCGACGTCCGAGTCACAGCCGGATTCGGGGGATGGGGGGCAGGCTGTACCGTCCCCCGTACCTGGTGCACCCGCTACCGGTGTTGAGCTCCTCGCCGGGTCAGGATCCGCTGCGACGGGCAGCTCTGTGCTTCTTCCTGTGCCATCTACTGCTGATACACGCCCCACAACTCGTCTTCAGCATGGGATCAGTAAACCCAAGGTCAGAACTGATGGAACCATTCGTTGGGGCATGTTGGCAGCTTCCTCATCAGAAGAACTCGCGTCTGTTGATGCAGCACTGCGAGACCAGCGTTGGGTTTCAGCTATGAACAGTGAGTTTGATGCACTTCAAAGGAACAAGACATGGCACTTGGTTCCTCCTCCTAAAGGGAAAAATATCATTGATTGCAAATGGGTATACAAAATAAAGAAGAAAGCAGATGGTACTGTTGACCGGTACAATGCACGTCTGGTTGCTAAGGGTTTCAAACAACGGTATGGAATTGACTATGAGGATACTTTTAGTCCAGTAGTCAAGGCTGCCACAATTCGGTTGATTCTATCTATTGCTGTATCAAAAGGATGGTCCATGAGAAAATTGGATGTGCAAAAATGCTTTTTGCACGGCGTATTAGAAGAGGAAGTGTACATGAGGCAGCCACCTGGATATGCTGATAAATTGAAACCAGGGTTTGTTTGTAAGCTCGACAAAGCCCTTTATGGCCTTAAACAAGCACCGCGAGCTTGGCATGCTCGGTTATGTGGGATACTAGAAACACTGGGTTTCAAGGCTTCAAAGGGAGATGCATCGCTATTCTACTATAACAGAGGAGGTGTAATTGTCTTCATCTTGGTGTATGTAGATGATATTATTGTTGCTAGCTCATCTTCCGATGCAACCAGTGCGTTATTGAAGGATCTTGAGAAAGATTTCACACTCAAGGATCTGGGAAACTTGCACTATTTCCTCGGTATTGAAGTAAAGAGGAATTCTGAAGGGGCAGTACTGTCACAAGCAAAGTATGCTGAGGATGTTATCCGCAGGACCGGTATGCACAAGTGCAAGCACATTAGCACTCCCTTGTTAAGCATAGAAAAGCTCAGTGCAAATACAGGAGAACGTCTTGGCCCTGAGGACTCCACAAGATATAGGAGTGTGGTCGGTGCAATGCAGTATTTAACACTGACGCGGCCAGACATCTCTTATGTTGTCAATAGGGTGTGTCAGTTCCTTCACTCGCCTACAACAGTACATTGGAGTGCCGTGAAGCGTATTCTTCGATATATACAAGGGACAATCAAGTATGGACTGCGTATACGTCCATCAGGCTCCTCTGTGGTGAGTGCCTTTACTGATGCCGACTGGGCAGGAGATGTTGATGACAGGCGCTCAACAGGGGGTTTTGCAGTGTTCTTTGGTGATAATCTGATCTCCTGGAGTGCTAAGAAGCAGGCAACCGTATCGCGGTCAAGCACGGAAGCAGAATACAAGGCACTAGCTGACACTACTGCAGAAATGATGTGGGTGCAGCGACTGCTGACAGAACTGAAGGTCGCACACTCTGCTGTTGCAAAATTGTGGTGTGATAACATAGGTGCTACCTATCTGACAGCAAATCCAGTGTTCCATGCAAGGACCAAACATATAGAAATAGATTATCACTTTGTACGTGAAAGGGTTGCACGAAAGCTGCTGGATGTCAGACATGTGAGTTCAGGAGATCAGGTTGCTGACGGGTTTACAAAGCCACTGCCACACACCAAGATGGTCAAGTTCAGAGATGATCTCAATCTGGTGCCCAGCTGAGATCAATGGAGGGTGTTAAGATCTTATATATCTTGGTGTCTAAGTTTATACTAGGCTAACCGAATGTATCTATATCTATGCGTGTATAGGTAGTTAGTCTGGTGATTAAGGTGTGCGTGTAGTTTGTTGAGATCTCATGCAGATCATCTAATTGTATTCTTGTTGTACAAGTTGTGCCAGGCGTTTCAGCCGGCCTATATAAACACGCACACGAGATCCTGAAGAGGTATCTCGTTCCACAATCTTTATAGTACAAACACAATAAATTGATAGAGCATGATTTTAGAAACATTTAGGGAAAAGAATCACGACATTTGGAGTTAGCATGAGGGAGAAAGACTAGTTACAAAATTTAGCTATAGATTAAAACGATAAAACTTTTGTTCATGTGTTCTTGAATTCCTAGTATTTAAGCAATTATTTTTCTACTAAAAACTAGCAACCCATATTTTGTGGCGATGAAAGTTGACCCTCATAAAAATGATCACTCTCATGAAAATAGATAATTTCGTGGTGGAATAGTCATTTTCATGGAGGTATTTAAATACTCTCTTGAAAACAGCTGATTTTCATGATGATGTGCTGAGCTTTCTCGCGTAAAAGCGATCATCATTCGAACACGCCGCGCTCATGAAAATATGTTTTCGTGGCCAGATTTACATCACTCTCATGAACACGATTATTTTCATAAGAGTGTATTTTCAACTCACGAAAAACTGTCCCCCTCACGAAATCTCTAATTTCTGCAGGTAGTGGCGTACAGGTTTCAGTTTCATACATAAGCAGGAGCAGCGTAGAACAGTGCATTTCTATTGAAGTCTACCGCTTCTATTGTATATAGCTCGTCATTCAAAATTCAAATTTCACAGCCGAAGTCCATTGCTTTAAATGTTTACTCAATTTGTTCTGCTTTATTTTTGAAGTAGTTCAACGAGGCTGGACACAGTCAGCCACAAGGTACCTCTTTATTTGGGATCTCCCAAATTAAAAGGGTAATAAGATGGAAATTTTCAAAAACTTGGATATAGACAGCACCTAAATTATCTCCTAGTGTCATACCCGATTTTAAGGACAAAACCAGATATACACCATGTATGAGTTTTAGAAGTCAAATCTCACATATAGCTACAAATAAGGGGTAATATCAAAAGACAATGCATAAATTATATAACGTACATAATAAATCAGAGATAACCTTAAGCAGCTTATAGTGGAAGTAACTCCAAACTTCGGGTATTAACTTCACTCTACAGGATTCAACTGACTGGTTGATCACAAGCCCAAAACTTCTCCTGAAGGGTGTGGTGGAAATAGCAAGAGTGAGTCCATGTCGAACTCCACAAGTATAGCAACTATATTGTATAGATCCCATAATCTCATGATCAATGTGACATAAATAATGTAGAGTATTAAACAATAAACAATGAGTGTTTTAACACAACAAAAATCATCACCCTTAATGTAGATGTCCCCAAGGCCGCTCCTGACCGTGAGCTCGGCTAGTATACTAGTTTTTAACACTCTGCAGAGGTTGTACATCTTTACCCATGAGTCATGATTTACTCTTTCGCCCTAGGTAGCTAATCTCTTAACCTCCTTCCTAGGGAGGTCGGCAGGGATCACTATGAAGTCTTTCAAAGGTTCGTCTAACAAGTTAGGGCCGCTTGGTTTTATTAGTCAGTCCGTGTGATCCACCCGCAGGAATCCACGGTCTACTATTCCCTAATTGCACCACACGGGTAACCGCTAACGAGCTAGAAAAGTTACTCATACTTAACTAAAGCTAGAGCCATTATAGCCCTCATGGTTGCACTGTTATCCCGGGTGATCACGTGCAGACAAATCATCAAGTGGCTAAAAAGTCATTTTCATCATTTGTTCCTTAAACATTAATCAAGCCACAAGATCATGGTCACAGAATTAAAACTCAAATGCTATACTTGTTTTAATCCAATTGCTCCTGCTGATCTTGTCGGTCATCAAGGTATTGATCTTGATCACTGAGATACTGCTCCCCGTCTATACTCGATCATCGAATAGCAACACACAAGCAATCGGGGCCAAACATATACGAAGCAAACAATAGAACTAAATTAGAACAAACACCAAATAATAAAATGGTTTGAAAACTAATCTACACATTGCTACAGGCACACAGCCGTGAAAAAGCACTCTAATCAGAGCTACGATGAAAAAGAAACGACAACCAAAAGATTGTCTTATAAGAGAGAAAACTTTAAGCTTCATTTATTTTAACAATATAAAATCATATCTATTTGAATTGCATATGACGTGAGTTGAAACTAATCAAATTATAATTTGAAAACATATTAGTGATATCAATTAAATTGTTTAATATTTATATATAAAAATATCGATGTATAACTTCTCTGTTAATTTTATTTATAAAAACTGGTTACATAAACATTAATCAATTTAGAAATTAAACTAATAAAATAATAAAGACGTGACATGAAAACATTAGCACTGCTGCATATAGGGCATGTCGACACAAATCTAATGCAATTTAACTGAGCCAAAACGGAGTTAAAACCAAGAAATAATGGAGATCCATTGCTCATGTATTTCTATAGTATTTGTGGATTTATTTTTCTAAACAAAAAACGGCCAAAATGCACGGTTGAGGTAATGATGACATCATTAAGCTACTAACTGCAGTCGCTAGTAACTGAAACATGCACGAGCAGGCATTGCTCGGCCGGAACAAGATGGCCGTCGAACTTGATCAAAGGGTCCACAGGCCATCGCTGAGCGAAACAAGACAAGAGCACAAGGATGTAGAGAGGCTTACATAATATGAACGTAGCTGGAAGTCTGTGTCGGACAGGGATGTTTTGGTGAGGGCGCCAGGCTTGTCGAAGCGGACGGCTAACAAAGCACGGCAAGTGGCTCTGGATCACAGCGAATTGAAGCAGCTAGCGGATGGAAAACGCAGCGTGGCGTTCGCGAGCTCGGGGCAATGGCAAAGCTTCAGACGGTGTCCACGGTGCGACGGCTCGGCTCTTCTTGGCAAGGTCCAAAAGCTGTAGCAGACCATGCTAGGGCGGCGCATAGATCGAAACAGGTATAGGCTCCTCCTTTTATAGGAATATATCTTGACTTGGTAGGAGATCCTGAGAGAACCAGGATTAGGCGTGGAAATTCTCAACGCAGAGATGGAGTCCCAACTCTTCACGAGGTAGACAAGGAAGGAGAGAGGCTGACCAGTGGGTCTAAAGCGAGGGAGAGGAGGAAATTCCTTTTTTTTTCTTCTAATTTTTCAAAGTCATTTTTAAATTGAATTTCGAATCGATTTAATTTTAGTTCAGAATGACGCAGTACAATAAAACATAGGCACCATCATGAATGCACAATCATATTGCTAAATCCTATAATAAATTTTAATTTAATAAAAAATATTATTTTCCTATGTTTTATGAGCACAAAAATACAAAATTAAATTCAATTTTCATCTATTTTAAAAAGAGCAAATTTTAGGGTGTAACATAAGAAATTTCCACTAATACAAACTATTGAAATAGAATCTGTATTTCAAACAAAGTTCTTTCCTAAAGATGAAATAAGTAACTTAAAAGAATATATGTGTTATTGAAGCTGAGAAAATGACCTACTGAACCAATAGGAATGTTTGTTTTTCCAATACCGCAACAACCACATGTTTCACACAATTTTTTTGCACAAAAAACGTGCTGCATGGTCGCTAGGGTTCGAGCCAGCGACAACAAGCCTCGCGCGTAACTCATCTAATCCCGTCATCTCTAAGACAGTTTTGTCCATAAGGCATATTCATTCCCCTTGTATTCTCTAGGCCAGTTAGGTTTAAAATGAGTATTCGAGACCCTAAATAAATCTAAATAAAAAAGTTTGCAACTGCATAGTGGTGTACGGTCGAGTTCCACAACTTTGGTTTTGGTCGTTTCTCGTTCTGAGGTCATTTTTAAAAAAATAGAATTTCAAAGGTCAGAAATTCAAACGTAATTTACCATGGATATGTGATTTCAAATGAAAAAGGTTGTCAACTATAAAGTTGTATAACTATTCGAGTTCAACAGCTTTGGTTTTGATCATTCTCCATCTGAGGATGTAGTATTATTCTGTAGAGTCTAGGTGTAACACCCAAAATTTGTTTCTCAATAAATAGGATTTAATTTGATTTAAATTAAGTACCTGTGGCATTTATTTTAACTAGGACCTAAATTATTTTTGTTGAAAATAAAATCCATCATAAGATTAGGAACATGTTTTTGTATTCATGCTTGTGCTATGTGCTTTTGCCTAAAATTTAAAGAATTCAAAACTGTTTTGAAAAGCTTTGAAAATAAATTAGAAGAAAAAAAAAGAAAGAGAAGTTGCCTCCCTGGAATTTTGGCCCGAAGGCCTGGTTTCCTTTCTCCTCTCTGCAAACCATTAATCTGCGAGGCCCAACTCGGCTCAGTCCGCAGCCCAGCTTCCGCACCTGCCCAGCATCCGGTCCAGAACCAAGCCACGTGCGCCTCCTCCTCCCTTTCCTGTCGCTGACATCCTGGGCCCGCAGCTCAGTGTCTCCCCCTTCCTCCCAGCGTCGTGTCCGCGACGGACACCGAGAGAACTAGAGAAGGCAACCGAGTTCCTCCTAATCCCGAAAGCACCGGGATTTTCTTGCCTAACATGGCACTCACAATGCAAGACTCTATCACAGAGTTCAAAAAAATTAATTACATATTATTTATGATATTTTGCTGATGTGGCAACATATTTATTGAAGAAAGAGGTAGGAAAAATAAGACTCCAAGTCTTATTTAGACTCTAAGTCCACATTGTTCGAGGTAATAAATAACTTTAGACTCTATGATAGAGTCTGCATTGTGAGTGCCCTAACCGAGCCTCTATACGGTGGCGGAGCCAGGATTCAAAACTTGGGTATTCCTATTTCCATAAAATCGAATTTATAGACTTAAAATATAGCTATTGCACTATAAGTCAGCAACTTTAAATCAAAATTTGCTTTCTAGAATATAGATTTCTAACTGAAATGCCAGTTTTTTTACATGTCTTGAGCTCAAAAGTGCGAAATACCATATATTATAGCATTATATATTTATATATATAAGTATATATACATATTTACATAAGAGTATACCAAAATAGTTGGGTATTTCCGAGAATACAGGGGAATACCCCTAAATCCGCCCATGCCTCTATAAAGCTCTTGCCCCACCCCGCTGCTCCACTTTCGCATCCAAGTCGCCTAATCCGTGCCCTAGCCACGGCAGCCGATAATTCTGGATCTCGCCGAACATAGAGAAGGAGATGCCATTGCCATTGCCACCCTTGTTGCCCTCTGATCATCGTAAGTACCTTGCCGAGGTTCGTGACGCCTGAGCGAAGCCACTGGGTTTTTCGTTTTCAAAAGTTCTTGCCTCGTTTTGCTCATTTCAGTTCGCCGATGTAGCCAGGAAGTCTACCATCTGCCAATGCATGTCGCCGGCTTCTCCTGAGCCTTCTCCAGCCGTTAGAAAGCCCTAGGTGAGTTCGCAGGAAACTCCTTGTCGGCGTCTAGACTCGTGGTCTAGATACAAACAAGTATAAGAATGCGTGACTATCTAAGCCCGGATGGTGATGCAAGTGGAACACAGAGAGTTTATACTGGTTCGGGCCAAGGATGCCCTACGTCCAGTGTGAGATCGGGGGGTCTGTATTGCCTTGCACCCAAAGGTGCTTGTAGTAGGGGTGTATAAGCGGGTTGCGAGAGAGGGCTAAGTCCCAAGTCTCGGCTTTGTGCAGTGGAGAGAGTGCTGCTAGCTACCCTACGTGAGAACTCACTTGGAGTGTGGTGATCGAGTGTTGTGTGTATGGATGGACCTGTCTTGGTTGTGAGCCCTGGCTCCCCTTTTATAGCCTCAAGGGGAGACAAGTATTTACATGAGTGATTGAAGATTTCCTCTACTGAGTAGTGAAGCCACAGTCCCGACCCTATAGAAGCTTGCCCATCCCGTCCTTGAGGCATGGCTGACAGCATGGCTGCTCCTGTGGAGGGTTACCGAGCCCTGTTGGAGTCATGGGGGTCGGATCGGTGACACTGCTGCTTGTCCTGTTAACAGTTGGAGAAGACAGCAAATAGTGATGCTGATTAATCTCCCCCATTCTTCTTTTACTGTGAGGCGGTACACCACAGTAAAAGAGGTAAGGTTGCATAGTGAAAGAGGTAAGGCTGCAGTGACCAGGGTGGTTGGAATAGTCGCCACCATGCCCTGCTGCGATATGGGAGTCACTGCGCCTGTCACGTCGGGGGTACGGACGCTGTGCGTCGGAAGCCTTGCACTGTGATGGGGGATCGGGCGAAACGGCGGCGGCGCCCGAGCCCTAGAGGGGTCGGGCGAGGCGGAACCTTAGCAGCCAAGTTCCCGGAACATAGGGTACGTGGTACGGGAACGTGGTACGCGGTACGACATTCTCATAAACTATGGTAAGTTGCGAAACGCGTTCCACTTTCTAAGGGAACGTGTTTGGGACGTAGTGGTTGGCTCAGGTAGTTTTACGTGTTGTTTTGAATCAAATGAGTTCGATTCCTAGCGTGATATAGTTTACTATTGTATTTTTGTTATTTCTGAGAATTGATTTTAGGGTTAGCTGCAGTAGCAGATGGAAGCATCACAAATGTTGCGAAAACAGTTTTTGTAGATGAGTGCCTGACTTTAGCTTTAACCCCGGCCCATTTCCCCTTGTCCTTAGCCACCCGCAGGTAGAAATCATCAATTTTCACATGGAAAATCAGACCAACGTTGTACTTAACCAATACTAAGGTACACCATTTACCTTTCATGAGGTAATATCTCAAATAAATCTGAGCCATTATTTTTTGAATTTTATGAATTACTTAATAAATTAAATAATATAGACAAACAGAAAAAATGTCTCCGTATGCCCATAATCATGGGAGGGGGAAAGTCATGCTGCCGAAAATGGAAACCTCCATCCATCCTCTAATCATGTTCGTTCCCTCATACAAAAATGTTTTTTCTATTGCATATAGTATTATATATTGTATAAGGTTTGAAGAGAGAATAGTTTAGTTTGATATGTTTTTCTTTTTTATATGATCGATAATCAGGTTCAAATTGTTTGTATGCCGGGAAAATTTGTGGCACCGTGCACATACTGAGCAGGAATTAGACCTCACTGTCAAGTCAAATCAATTTTTGTTCTTCTTTCATCTCTATGAGCACTACAGAAATATTAAAAGAGATTACTCTCTCCGTCTAGAAAAAATATTGTCACTTCATAGAGAGTTAAATAAATTTAAACTTGATTAAATTTGTACACAAAAGTACTAATATTTATGATGTTGAGTAAGTGTCATCAGAATATCTATAAAATATGTTTTCATATTAAACCTATTTCAACAAATAATTATTCAGACTATTTTTAAAAAAATTGATCAAACTTAAGAAAGTTTGACTTGTTAGATCAAAAGACTTGTTGAATCTTTGCTTCCAATCCAGATAACATATCCGTTCCAAATTACAAGATGTTTTCTCTTTTCTAGATATGTAGCTTTTGTTAATTATTATACACACTATGTCTAGCTACATAATAAAAGCCAAAATATCTTATCTAATTTACAATGGAGGAAGCACTAAACAATCACGGCGCAGTATGTAAGATATCACATATATCGATACCAGGAGACAATGCTGTTGATTGATCCATGATTCTATAGTGCAAGTGCAACCCAGCAACACCTTCAATATATATTCAGAGTTCATCAACGATGCCACTGCGTCTGCGCTTGAGCTCGTCCCCGTCGAACACGCAGACCCTGGCCTCCATGTAAACCTTCCCAGGCCGGCAGAAGTATCCCTTCTCCGGCGCGCAGTGCGAGTCGTCGGAGCAAACACAGAGACCTTCAATGGCGCAGCCCTTCCTGACGATGCTGGGGCTGCCCTCGACGCCAAGCACCTGGTCACTCCACTCGCTGGAGAAGATCCCCTCCGGATCAAACCTCTCCTTCACCCTCAAGAACTCGCCGGCCCTCGGGTACTTGGCGATGGCGCCATCGAAGGCGAAGTTCCTGTTCTTGCCCCAGTGCGGGACGGCGCCGTACTTGCGCAGCGCCATCTGCTCCAGCTCGTCGACCACGTCGGCGTGCCTGCGCAGCGCGCCGCCGGTGGAGCTCCGGTAGTAGACGACGTCGAAGTCCAGCGAGTCCTCGGCCTTGCCGAGGAACGCCGAGGAGGCCTTGACGTAGCGCATGAACACGCCCAGCTTGCCCTCGAGCCCGCAGAACGCCGGCGGGTTGAGGTCGCGGAGCCTCTGCATGTCGGCGACGAACGCCGGCGCCCTGGACAGCGCCACGCTGAAGCCGGAGCTGTAGAACAGCGCGCCGCGCACCCGCGCGTCCCACATGCAGGTCGGCTGCAGCAGGCCGCCGGCGTGCTTGGAGGCCGTGTCCAGACATGAGCTGGAGGCCTGGATGCGGTGCTGGAACCCCACCATTGGGTACCCCGTGAAGGACACACCGTCGTTGGTGAAGCCGTAGGCCTCCCGCTGCACTTTCCACATCGTCAGTCGTGCCATCTGGCACCTGGCAGTGTCAGCATCCATCTCTTCAAACCACTCGTCTGATGAGTCAAAGGAACATGCATGCATATATAGTTATTACTTAAGTACCTTTCCATCAATATATATATATATATATGTGGGCATGTGTGGTCCGTTAAAATACATGTAGGCAGAGTATATGATCATATAATATATGTTTTTTTTGTTCTAAATTATAAGTCGCTTTGACTTTTGATTCAATGTTTTGCTATATATGTATCAAGACACATTATTATATCATGCTCCTTCCATTCCAAATTACAAGACACTTTTGACTTTTTTGATTCATCTGTTTTGCAGAGTAAAATAGATGTACCTAGGAGCCTGGCGGTGACTTGGCTAAGCTTAGCTTGGGAGCGGAAGCCGAGGAAGTCGTTGATGGCGTCTCCCGGAGTGGCGACGTCGACGCGGTCATCCTGGCGGTACACGACCTTGCGCTGGTATGGTAGCCATGTCACGTCGCCGAACTCGTGGAGGCGTCCCCAAATGGACACCTTCTCCGTCATGTCGGAGTCGTCGCGCGTCAGGAACGTCACCGATCGCTTGAACATTGGCTGTAACGCAAGGGTGACCTGCACATGCATGAACACATGCCAACATATATATTTTAG
The DNA here is from genome assembly GCF_000003195.3 of Sorghum bicolor. Lineage (NCBI taxonomy): Eukaryota > Viridiplantae > Streptophyta > Magnoliopsida > Poales > Poaceae > Sorghum > Sorghum bicolor. The sequence goes on along the minus strand of NC_012877.2, from coordinate 57,771,205 downwards.
TATCTATTTTATTAAGCAATCCTTTTTTCCTTCCTAAATTTCATCCCAATCCACTTCAATATATGTGGATTGAGGTGAATCCGACATCATCCAAACAATGCCTAAATAAAAACAGACAAAAAAACCTAAACGAGACTACTACAACAAATTATATATATGCAGTAATATCATAGTGCATTCATTCATTTGGGCAGACAAGTAAGAAAACTAAACGATGTACTTACCTGAGAAATAACACCCAGAACGCCGAGGGAGACCTTAGCCGCATCCAGGTCAGGGTGGTCGGCGCCGAGCTCCCTGACGACGGCGAACCCCTGGCTCGCCGGCGCGGGCGTCACGATCCTCATCCCGACGACGTACTCATGCACGGCGCTCCCTTTGCCCCACAGCGAGCTCCCGTGGGCGCCGGTGGCGAGGAGGCCGCCGACGGTGAGCCCGCTCCAGTACGGGGAGTGCGGCAGCGCGAGCCCGGCCTCGGCGGCGACCTCGACGAGGTCCCTGAGCAGCATGCCGCTCTCCACCGTCAGGAGCCGCCGGCCGACGTCAATACGCACCGTCCGGTTGAGCCACCGCGTGCTGATGACGGTGCCGTCGCCGCCGCCGTCGCCGGGGCACGCGAGCTTCGTGAAGCTGTGGGAGTGCGTCGTGGCCACCTTCACCTTCCGCTTGGCCGCGGCGGCCGCCGCCACGGCCGCGACGAGCTCCGCCTCCGTGCGCGGGTAGACGGCGGTCGCCGCGCGGCAGATGGTGCGGTCCGGGAAGGAGCCGATTGAGTTGGTGACCGTGCAGCTCGATGTGCCGTTGCCGCCCGTGCAGGTGATCGGCTCCCATGGCGGTGTGGTGTTGGCTGGGAGGAGGTAGATGGTGGTGGCTGGAATGAGAAGGCAAGCGAGGAGGAGGAGGAGGAAGACGCCCATTGTGATTCCTGTGCTCTCTGCGCAAAAATGTCCCGGCAGTGGTTCTACTTGATTAGCGTGCGCGTCTATGCTCAATAATTGTAATTAATGGTAAGGTCAACTGGCGGCTTGAGGAACAAATTAATTTCTGAAGATTCTTTGTTCGTTATTTTGACTGGACGCGCGCCGTCCCGTCAGGCCCACTAAAACAGCGAACATTCATTGGATTCTGTATGTAAGCAGCGAACGAACTTCCAAGTTCCAACAACATTTTCTTTTCCAAATGAAGAAACAGGCAGAAATGACCACATTCCTTTTTCAGATTTCACATAAGCACATCCTATGATTAAAGTGCTTCTTTTAATTTGGTACGCGTGCTGGTTGTGATTCCACACTACAAGAAATATCGTGATACATGACAGTTTTTTTTGGTTACGGACAAGCGAAAATGTGTCACAGTTAACTCACCATGATGATGGAAAAAAACGTCATATATCCCGCGTCATACATTTATTTACCCAAATTGAGCGCTCACAGATTGAAACTTGTGTTCCTCATAGAATAGTTGTATGCATCTTATAACCAGCCCATATCCAAGCCCAGATCCAGCAAACTATAGTGACGAAAAAGAACATCACAAATTGGTAGTACCAAATCATCACTGCATTAACATACATCACACCTCATAAGATACACCAATCATATAAAAAACATTGATCATTCATGTATTAGCAAGACAATTGTTGTCACATTTTATCAAACTACGAGTTGGCCTGGCTCACAACCATCTAGTTTGACTATTACAACAACTAAGTCTGAACTCAAAGATTTTTCAACTCTAGGGAGTCTAAAATAAGTAAACATTTGTATCCACGAGCACTTCAATTGGCTTGTTGTCCATAAGATCATTTGTATTCATGAGCATTTCAATTGGCTTGCTGTTTATAAGATGTGCTACCTCAAACCAAAATGAATATATATAAGATAAGACAATTTTCAATAAAGATTCTAAAAATGTCGTCTATTTATTAGGAAGCTTTGAAGCTAGTTAACTAGTTCAATGCATAATATTTTTGAGAGCCCAACAAGTAGAGAATGAGAATCTAAATATCAAATTCTGTATAAACTTCATATAGTGAAACAAAAGCAGTGATAATTCAGTAAAGCTCACATGGCATACTTGTTTAAGGGCAGATGCAGTAGATGTGACATAGTATAACACATAAGTAGATGCCTCTACAAAAGAGATCAGCATGGTATAAATAGGGTTAGCACAAGTAGATGACTCTGTAGATGGAACCAAATGACTAGAAATGAGTGGCTTACCTGAACCTTTCTGGTATACTATAAGTTCTGAATACCATTAAATTTAAGGTCATACATCTGCAAGGTAAAAGCAAGTAGGTTTTAATTTAAGGTCAATCATGTGTCATGCTAATGCGTAATTACATTGCATATATTCAACTAACAGTAATGCAAGTAGTGTAGAACATTGCATATATTCAGCTAAAAGTTTCAAAAATCTGTTCAGAAGTAAGAACCAATACACCACCATTAATGAATTGCTGCTACTGTGAATTAACATCATAGAGACAAATATTACTAATTGTGTAGGTGAACATAACAGCTACATGAACTATTGCAGGGACCAAACCAAACACTAAAGACAAGGATAACAGTAGTTCTCTGAACGTGAAAGTTGAATGAGCTACTGCAGTATAACTCCAAACTCATGTCCTCGTGGAGCTCCAAAAATAAACCTACAGGTTGAAAGATAATTGCTTTACTGAAAGAGAAGTCCATAGAAATAGCTAGTAGAGAAAATCCAAACAAAAGCACATGACTCAAGCTGTGTGCACGGGACAAACACGATGCCTACTATGACACCATCCATGGCCCTGTCACTAAATGGGTATGCCATGGATCTGGCCTCTCTACCATAGCACCCAATGGATCTAGGGTCCTCGTTGACCAGGAGAAGCCGTCAAGATCCAGGTCATTGCAGCTCAGATCTGAATTGAAATAGAGAAGCTAAGTTAGAGATTGGGTATTTCACACAACACAAATGGAGAGATGGACCTCTGGTGATGCTCGAGATCCCGCTCAGTAGGAAGAGGAGAGATGGCTCCGGCCTGCGTGCGGCGTGGTGCCCAAATCCCTAGACCCAGCCACAGTCGTCCCGTGCGGCTGGCCCGGCGGCGGCAGCAGCATGGGTTGGCGGCGGGGTGCTTGGGGTCGGGCGGTGGCTGAGGCACGGACGGCGCAACTAGAGAAGGCGAGGCCGGTAGCGGCCTAGCAAGCTTATTTTTTTCGAAAAAATATTTTTAGAACTTTTCTTTTTTTGGAAAAATTTACATATATAACATTTTTTTGCAAAATCTAGGTATAATAACTTTTACGTAATAAGCACAATTACATGTTCATTTTATTTAATAAGTCTGATTTTTATGGCCAGTCAAAGTTAGTTATTAGGGATGACGTTTTCTAGAAAACGGAATTGTGCCATTGATCTCAAAGATCTAGCATTATTTTTAGAAGCAGCCAAAAGCAGGTTCGCAACCAACTCTGCAAAAATCTTCTCGGTGCCATTAGTTCCAATAAATTTGCACATAAAAATAAGTTCTTTTTAGAGGCAACCCTAGAGGATAAGACGTTAATGGCGCTTAACTCAAGTCAACCATCCCATTCAACATGTGCGGTGAGAGCAACAACTAGCACACACTTGCACTATAGAACATTAGGACAAACAAGACCATCGACTAATAACAGGCACAACAGTACTATGCTCAAACGATAAGGAAGAACTCCATCATTGGAAAACACCATCGGGTATCCATTGTGTTTTTTTTTATCTCTGCAACCTGTGCGAGGCTCCCATCTTCACATAGGGCTGCATGCTAACGCGCGCGCGCACACACACCCCGCTGCTTGTGTTATATTTATTCCATGCCTTAGCTGGCGGCTTGAGGAATATGAATACTTGAAGAATCTAAGATATACCTATTTTTAAAAGATTCTTTGTTCCTTCTTTTGATAGGGATTATTACTCAATCACCTTCGTTCTCTCTCTCCTAGGCTAATTCTTTTCCGAGTTGTTTGTTGTTTATTCATTTAACCATGAAAAATCCATTATTTTGTTAGATTCCAAACAAGTCTGTACCTGATGCATGTGAGACTGACCGGGACAACTCATACCAAGAGTTTAGATTAGTGTTTACCAAACCACTCCTAAGGCGGTGTTTGGCACTGCTCCACGAACTCTTGTTCCACAAACTCCACTATAGAGCAGCTCCACAAAAAAACTGGAGTTCGTGGAGTACCTCTTTAGGTGCTCTCACAACTCCACCCTTTTTTGTTGAACTGAGTGCGTGGAGCTGAAACCATTTGGCTAAAAAACGTGGAGCGAAGCTGGAAAAATGTGGAGCAGAGCAGTCTCAAACACCCTCCTAAATGATACATTAAGTGGTACAGTCCGTAGGATGCCAGCTCAGTATTATAGTTAGTGCTAATGTCTTCGTTTAGTGGCTGGATATGCATCGGTCTGGTGGTGGCTTGAGGAACGAATACTTGAATAATATGGCGTTTTCATATAATTAATTTTTTTTGCGATTTTTCATATAATTAAGTTTTGAAGACTCTTTGTTCCTTCTTTTGATAGGGATACAATGTGGTGGTTAGGAGATCCAGCAGGATAATTTCATATCCTTTTATATGCACAACTATTATGTTCAAGAATTGTATATATACCTACCGTTTATACAAGAATTTCACATCCTTTCATACAAGAATTGAAGGCGCAATAATTTCATTTATTTGTCATTTAGTAGATCCACCAGGATAATTTCATACCCTTTTATTATATACGCCCAACTATTATGTTCAATTACGCATTCGATTTTTAGGGCTACTTCAAATTGGTTATTAGGGACCGTGTTTCTAGAAAATGATATTGTGCCAGCGATCGTAAAATACTTACAGTAACATTTTTAGAAGCAGCCAAGCAGATTTGGAACCAACCCTGTATAATACTTGCATGAATATAAAATACTCAAATGCCTCCTGGATGGTCTCCTCTTTTTTCTCTTATGTTTTCTTACTTGTAACTTTCGCTTTGTACCTTTTACCTTGGCCTTGGCCTTTTCTTTAATAAATCTCTGTAGGGGTGTGCACCCCTACAGTTTCTTCAAAAAAAAATTAACACAGCAATGCAAGACATGCACTAAGGCTTCACATGTGTCGGTATCGCAAACCCAAAGGTTCCTTCTTTTCCTGTTTGTAGAACAAAAGTGCCGGAGGGGATGCGGACTGGTCCCTTCTTTGATCCTTCTCCTCTCCCTCACGACGCTGGTTGTTCATCTATTGCAAGAGAGAATGAGAGATCAGAGACAGGAGTGTTCCTGATGCCTACCATGTCTGATTGCTATACTAAAATGAGATGATGATGATACACTGTGGCTTCAATTCTTGTATACCTACCGTTGCTTTAATTAGTATCTCCAATAATGAACATCTGTGTACAGCTTCAGCGTCTTCAATGAATGTAGCTTCGCTCCGGCCCAAGCCTCCGGCGACAGGCCTTCACTTCGCTCCGTCGGAAGTCGGCTTTTATAATGTGTAACTGAATTTGGAACATATTCAACAATGCTACCTTATTGGTTGGGCAAAGGTCGATATAGTTTGGACAGGAAATGCTGTTTTTGTTGACAAGATGGTCCTGTTAGCTAGTTCGTCACGGTTTGTTGTCAGTAATGACACTCTTGTGTTTTTTATGCTCTCTTGTCGCTTTACAGCCGTTTGGAAAAAGTTGTGCTCTGGTAGTGAACCGTCAATGTACAGTATGGATGTACACATACTATGATGGTGTATATATAATTGCATGGGATCAGATAGCTAGTACACATCTAAAGTCTGGTTTCTTATAGCTGCAATGCAACACATAATCTCCTTTGCTCTACAAATAGGAAATAAAAAGGCTTTGAGTTGCCATAGGAGCAATGTGAAGCCCTAGTGTCTTGCATTGCTGTGTTAGGACTGGGAGGCATGAGACTGAGAGAGTTTATTTGTTCATCACGCAAATCTTTACGATGATGCTTCAGGGTGTATCAAACAGAAAAAGATGAGAATCATGTGGTTTTAGAAGATGAAAACATGGGTTGGAGATTTGCCTAAGGCTAGTCCGTGGAGTTAGCCTGCTGGATGTGATGGGAGACATGGAGATTACATCACTGACTCCAAGCAAATGAATGAACATTGAGTTGAAGTTGAACCTATAGAGATTATTTCTATCAACGTTCCGATGCCTGCTACTGCTGAAGAGTGAAGACTTCACGGCCACCGGACTGGTGTGTCCTTGCATTGCCGTGTCGTGAGACGTAGAAGATGATGGCGCACGGAGATCGCTCCTTTCAATCATGGCGGCGACAGGAGAGGATCCAGAAGCACCGGTGGGTAAATTAGTTGGCATTGTTAGTGCGTAGTAATCTTGTTTTAAATTTTACAATTTCATTGGAAATGAAACTATTACAGTGTAGAATTGAGATCACGAAACAGTTGGGGTAATTCATTGTGTGTAATTATTTTTAGTAAGGCGGCAAGAGATTTGCCAAATTTTTATTAGACGAGGAAAAAAGTTACAACAGCCACACTTTGGCTACAAAACACCTCTACTCTGACCACTATCTGAATTAAAAACCTTCGACTTGAAACTACCAATACATAAGGACCCCTAGGCATAACACAGAGAGCGAGAAGGAACAACCCCGCCATAGAAGAGGGTGAAACCACTAACAAGAAAAGCACTTGGGAGGAAAAAAAGGAAAAAGAAACCTTCCACTCCTTCATGAACGGGTTCCCTCGATGCTAGATGGAATTGTGTAATATCATCTTTACAGAGCATAGCTACTTGACTTGCTTGCATGGATCGTTTCCATTCCTTTCATATGTTCCACCAAATATAGATCATGACTTCATAAAAAATTCTCTTGTGGTTCTTATCAAACATGGCTCGACACCTTCACCAAAATCCATGAAGTGTGTCTGACATCGTTACTACATTGAGCAGTGACAGGTTCAGCCAGTGCTTTAGGTCTGACCAGACTTGTTTAGTAAATAGGCAGTTCAGACAGAGGTGACTTGGTGTCTCTGGCTTATTTCCACATAATTTGCAGCTCGGGTGGCCCCCCTGACGGCCTTAGCAAGGAGTACCGTCCGGTTCAGAGTTTTAGTTCCTGTCAAAAAAAAGTTGTGTATTCCGTTAAATAAAACATGACTGTGAATAGACAAGCCGCACAGATCGACTCCAACATTCTTACTTTTGACCTTCTAACTTGGCATCGCATCTCGTGGTCACGCCATCCAATTAGGTCATCCTCAGTGGAAGTTTCATGACCCAGTTTCCAAGACACCAATATTTTGGAAACAGTACAGAAGAGTTTTATCTGCATGAAACTCTCTCTACTTCCATAAAACTCTTATGATCTCTCTCTTCATTAATATGGTGTCATATCAATATATTTAATGTCTATAAAACTCTAATGAAACTCTATCGAGATTGGCCTTCCGATGGTGCAGTAGTATGTACGTCCACCATGTTTGTTTTCTTTGGGTATCATACAGGTGGGTCCATGCATGCACATGTCGGGCAACAAATGAAGTATTAATATGATGTACAGACGGAGTCACCGAAGCGGCAACTCGAGTGGCCAGCGGTGGGAACCCCATGCCACAACCCACAAAGAGAGGAGATAGGAGGGGACGACAGCGGAATCACCAGATCCGGTGAGCGCTCACACGTAGGCTGATGCATCAGGACCATCGCAAGCAAAGCCCGCTCAGGTAGCCGCGCTTTGGGGCGCCATCGCAGGAACCACCAGATCCGAAGGGTGCTGAGGCTCAGGCTGCCGTGCCAGGTCGGCCGTAGCTAGAGCCTGCCCAGGCTGCCGTGCCGTGGGGCGCCTGTGCCGGGCCGCTGCCGCCGAGTGCTGCCGCGATTAGGGACTGGGGGAGAGAGAACGATAGGGTGGAGAGCAGAGGAACATGAGAGACGGAGAGTGAGAAGCCGCGGGGACACCGGCCATGGGGGCACCATCCACCGCCGCGTCTGGAGGGAGCGAGACGGAGAAAGAGGACGAGAGGTCGGCATGGGATTCTTTTTTCCTTTTGTTGCCCGATGAAGAGGAGGAGAGCGCGACATATTTATGTGGACACATTTATGGGCGACGTGTCTCATCCGTGGCCAAGCAAATTTCACTGTGAGGCTACTCGTGCGACGTGGGCATCTCCTGTCCACGAGAACCTATTTGGGGCGACGTGGCTCAATCTGAGAATTCTGGATGACGTAGCCAGGGGGAGAGGCGAGGGCTGTACATGTGTTTAATTGGTTTAATTTCTTAAGGGGGCATTTTCCCATGTGATAAACTATATTAATAGAGTAGTTATCCTCATGTATTTTTTGCTTGTTTGGTCAACATGGTGGAACATAACAATAATGCATATTCTTAATTCAATAGTGGTAAACTTAAATTATAGTTTATGGTAAAATTATTTTTTGGAGTTAAAGGGCTATAGCCCCGGGCTTTCAGTTAACACCAAAAGACCCATCCTTGCATTCCCAGATCACTTGATCAGGTCCTCGCTTGATAAGCTTCATGTGATGTCGAGGGGGAGTAGGGGAGCCAAAGATTTTTCCCCTGCCAAAGCTTCTGATCTTGTTTATGATGCTGGTCACCACGTCTTTCTTGTCTCCAGAACTCAGAACACTATCCAGTTCTGTAGTAGTCCAGCAATCCTGAAGAGAAGTATATCCATACTCCACCCAGTTCTCTGGAAACATATATGCTAACAGCTCAAGGAGAGAGGCGCTCAGAGGCAAGAAAATGAGACACACTGTTAAGTCGACGTCCACCCATACCACCATACACATACAGGTTGGTTTGATTTTAGCTGAATGCTACAATGATAACAGATTTGAAGGACAAGTACCAAAGAGGCACAGCAGAGCCACCTGAGCGGCATCTGTGAACATTTAATACTCGTGACAACAGTATATGTAGCTCCTTATCTGCTTGTTTTGTTCTGCTAGCTGTTCCAGCTTTGTGTTCTGCACCTCCCAACTGCGACAACGACAGTGTAGTGCTAATTTTCGCTTCGGTACCAAGGATTTCTAGTTGAACTTCAGCATGTTACACCTCAGCTTCTGTTTTCTGTTATAGATGTAGTGCTAATTTTGGCTTCACTAGCACCCTCTAAGAAACAATGCTACATAAGACATCCCAATGCCCTCCTAAGCCTACATGCAGTAGCAAAGCAAAAATTTAAAGCGCCTTCAATAATTAATTGGGTCATTCCCCCCACAACTATCAGAAGGCATTTGCTTCTTCTCGTTTGCCCCTGTCGTCAGCTGTCCTTTATAGATGGTAAGAAAGAGATTACAGTAACTTTTTTCGAGATCTACAACTTTTCAGATGATATGTTCGGAGTAGTTGTCTAGATTCATCCCATAGCCGGTTAATAAAGCTTCCAAAGGCAGGGAACACCATCCATTCAGTTGTTCTCTCAATTTATATACAGACGTTACACATCCATGCACTACTGTGGCAGGTGCCTAATTATTTGGCTTCAATGCACCACACCTACTAATTAAACTACACATGCACTAGTTTGGTAGGCAGACAGGTAGTACACCTCATGCATCATTGTTAATTGTGACACATTTCCGTTCGTTCCATAAGAAGATCATGCAGATGAAGGTGAAAGGAAGACAAGCTATATATAGTCCTTTGGTCTACAAATAGGAAATTGAGAAACCTTTGAATTGCGAGAGGGAGGGAGAAATGTGAAGCAATAGAGATTTGCTGTGTGTTAGGACTGGGAGGCATGCGGGAGTTCTGTACATCATTCAAATCTTTACAATGGTGCAGCAAGAGGGGTAAATGTGAATCCTAGTGTTTTGCATTGATGGGTTAGGGCTGGGAAGTATGGGGGTGTTTTGTTCATAATGCAAATCTTTACGTCCCTGCATCATGATGGACACATGTGATGGATTTAGAAGGTGAAAACATAGGATGAAAGATTTCTCAAGGCTAGTCTGTGGTGTTACCCTGCAGGATGTGACCGGAGGAGATCAGGAGATGGCATCGCTCACACCATAGAACATGAATGAACATTGAGTTGAAGTTGAACCTATGGATATTTCTGTCACTGTTCCAATTCCTCCTGCTGCCAAAGAGTTCACGGCCGAACACTATGAGATATGCGATCAGTGTGCGAGCACCGATGTGATGATGTACACTACAGTTGGTTCACCATTGACCACCATACGTTGTACTTGCACCAGCTGGGAGCCGCGGGGCTGGCTCCATTAATACTGAATAATTTGAGCGTCCATTAGTATTTTTAACATGGTTGGCCTTTTAATTTTAATATGTATATATGTTGTCTTCTACTATACAATTCACTTCAAATCCGCAGAATTAGATGAGAAATTTGAAACTGGACAACAACGGTCACAGCTGCCTCTGACAGCGCTGGCTACTAGAGCATGATCGGGTTCAGAGAGCTTCGTTTCTTATTCAAGTTTGGCCTACGCATGGATGATGGCCAGTGCCAATAAACAAGCCACTGTCCAGTCAGGCCACGAGTGTTCAGCCCCCTTCTGCGATTGACAGCATTGCGACTCGAATTAGTGCCGTTTAGCTTCTTCTGGCTAGTCATTGGTGAAGTGTGTTCAGCAGCTGTATGACGCGCCAACGTAATTCTCCACACACTGTGAACCAGTGCTGACAAAACACATATCAACACCGTACCGGATCAAGCTGTGAACCAGATGCGATTAGAGTATCATCAGGTCAGGATAGTTAAAAATTAAACCGGTGGTGCCATACACTCATTACTGCCGGATCAAACGCCTGCAGGCTGGCGGTGATAACTAACTTATCACAGATCACCATCGACGGCCAAAACCTACTGTGATGCATGGGGTTTCCAAGCCGATGGTAATGGTGTTTCTCTAGTAGTTCATTGGAAGCAAGATCCGTTGATTTTTGGGAACTGGAAAATGGGTGACTTCGTGCAGATGCACTTTGGTCTTCTGGACGGCCAGGAAGTCCTCGGTGTACGTCTCTGGCAAAGTGATGAACAAAACCCTCTCATGCCTCCCAGGCCTAACACGTACGACAACGCAAGACACCAACTAGGGCTTCAAATGTGTCCGTCTCTCGCAACTGATAGTTTCTTCCATTCCTATTTGATGTCTTGCATTCCTCCTATACTTATAAGAAAAGCTTTTTTATTAGATGTGTACTAGCTATCGGATCCGAAGCAATTACACAGTATCACACAACATGTAATTTACTACTCTCCCATGACAGTTGTTTGCATGACTTTGAGTCCGTGTAACTATGTCAGATTAGATATTGGTATCTGCAAAACTGACGGTAATATGTTCACGCACACTTGGAACACATTGGGATGTGATGCTTCAATCTTAATTTATAATCTATGCCACTAGAATGATCGTTTTAGACTTGGCCTTGTTCACTTTCCGAAAAATTTTGCAAAATGTTCAAGATTCTCCGTCACATCAAATCTTGTGGCACATGCATGGAGCATTAAATATAAATAAAAAATAACTAATTGCATAATTTGAATATAATTTACGAGACAAATCTCTTGAGCCTAGTTAGTCCATGATTGGACAATATTTGTCAAATACAAACGAAAATGCTACTGTGTCCATTTTGCAAAAAAAAAAAAACTAAACAAGGCCATAGTGTAATTTTAGATCTTCCTCATAGTGTGTTGCTGGTGTTTAAATAATCTGAGACATGAACATGTACACAATCTTCTTCTTTGCTAACACATGATCAGTGTTTCATAAACAAGACCAATAACTAAGGAGATATCAAAACAGAGTTTGATGAAGTCATCAGCGTGCATCTGTCTTTGATGTAGAGTGGTGTAATTAATTAATGTACATAGTGGTTCTCCCTTCACCGATTTGGCCTTTTGATGCCTTCTATTCATGAATACAAATGTAACAGAGTAGTGCCAACTAGTTGGGATTGGGAACCACCACCACTATAGCCTGCATGGGACAGACGGAGGGGATGGGGACTGGTTCCTTCTTTGATCCTCCTCCTCTCCCTCGTGCCTCTCATTGTTAACGAACACCGTACCAAGAGAGATTAGAGACAGGAGTCTTCCTGTTGCCTACCATGTCTGCTATTGTAAGCCACTCGAGTGTCCTCCACAAACAAGTCATCTCCCCTGGACAGAAAGGAACAAACAGAAAGGTTTGGTAGTCGCAGCAATGGAGCTGCGTGCTCCCTCCCTCGTTTGATCCTTCATATTGACCCAAAATGAGATGATGATGATGCAGGCTTCAATTCTTGCACCTACCGTTGCTTTAATTAGTATCTCCAATGGACTGCTGCCTACAGCTTCAGCGTCTTCAATGAATGTAGCAGAAGGTTAGGAGTCATGAAGACATTCAGTGCAGTCTAGTCACAAACTAATATATATAGCATGAGGGTAAGATGATGCTGAGCTAGGTGATCATTGTACTGTAACTTTTAGGGTGATATAAATAATGATACGTTTGTCGGTCCAGATCCGATGGCCAAAAATAGAATAAAACCTATTAGGAAACCCAAGTTAGGGCCACTAACTTATTAGAATTTGTATCAATGTTTTAAATAGCGGGCTAGGACGTTTAGCGGTTCATGTCTAAAACAGCTAATAGCGGAGCTAAATCGGGCTATAGCGGAATATAGCGGCTAAATTGTACATGAACACAAATAGCGGCACTCTGCCTCAAAAGGCTATAGCGGGCTATAGCGGCAGCTATAGCGGGATTTTTAAAACTATGATTTGTATGCCTGCTACTAATAGTTCCAGAATTTAGTTAAAGGGTCTATTGTCATATGTTGTGCCCTCACATGATAAATTTTATACCATGTTATTATCTTCATTTGAGGGCGGCACTCCTGAGCATTAGGTTCGAATTCAGAGCATTGTCATGCATTCCACCGCCTTTAGAACCTGATCGACCATGTCGGCAAGAGCATGCACAAGAGGCCAGTGGCAGAGGCTTACAGGATCACCAAGTTCAACGAGAACTAGAAGATGGCCCTGAGCGACTAGACAGAGAAGTACTTTAGTCTTGTCAATGTCCATGACTTGTCCCCGGTGCATACCCTCTTTGTTTCTGAAAGCAGGAATGGGGAAGGCTAAAAACACTACATAGTAGAAAAATGACATACATATAGAGATGGTTATGCATGCTAGAAACACAAATGAGTTTTTTGTTTTTTGTAAAGTAGCTAGCCACACAATTGTTCGTGACTGCCTAGCTGTTGTTCCTAACAACTCACAAGATTGAGAGAGATTCCTATCCGTCATGTCCCTGATGGGAAATCCTGATGACTTTGCTAACAGTGCTATCTTATTGGTTGCCCAAAGGTCGATAGTTTGGACAGGAAATGCTGTTTCTGTTGACAAGATGGTCCTGTTAGCTAGTTCGTGACAGTTTGCAGTCAGTAATGACATTCCTGTGTTTTTTATGCATGCTCTCTTGTCGGTTTACAGCCATTTGGAGAAAGTTGTGCTATGGTAGTGAACCGTCAATGGACAATAGTGAAGTACACATGCTATGATGGTGTGTATAATTGCTTGGGATCAGATAGCTAGTACACATCTAAAGTCTGGTTTCTTATATGTGCAGTGCAACACATCATCTCATTTGGTCTACAAATAGGAAATAAAAAAGGCTTCGAGTTGCGAAAGGAGCAATGCGAAGCCCTAGTGTCTTGCATTGCTGTGTTTGGATTGGGAGGCATGAGGCAGTTTTGTTCATCATGCAAATCTTTATGCTCGTCCTTCAGGATGTATTATCCTACAGAAAAGACAAGCATCATGTTGTTTTAGAAGATGAAAACACGGGTTGGAGATTTGCCTATGGCTAGTCGGTGGAGTTAGCCTCCAGGATGAGATGTTGAAGCTAAGGAGATGACATCAATTACGCCAAGCAAATGAATGAACATTGAGTTGAAGTTGAAGCTATGGAGAAAATTTCTATCATTGCTCCGATGCCTGCTGCTGCTGAAAAGTGAAGACCGAAGACTTCACTTCCGGACCGTCGTGTCCTTGTATTGCCATGTCATGAGACACAGAAGAGGATGGCACATGGAGATAGCTTCCCGGAACCACGGCGGCAACAGCAGAACATCCAGAAGCACCGGTGGGTGATGAAATTATTTGGCGTTTTTAATGCATACGTAATCTTCTTTTAAATTTTACAATTTAATTGAAAATGAAATTCTTACATGTAGAATCAAGATCACTAAACAGTCATGGGAAATTAAATGTGTATAGTTAACAAATTGGAGATTGGACAATGATCTGATGCAGGCACCCCGCCCCTATGCTAAGCCGCTGCTAATCACGTGACTCACACCCATGCCCGTCGCAAATTGCTGCTACCGCTAATCACGCGACTCAGGCTCGTCTTCCTGCCATACAAGACTCACGCTCGCCTCCCTGCCATACGCGACTCATGGGAGTGCATACGCCACTGTCATAGTGGTGGGCGGGAGCCATGACGACAAGCAGCGAAACGGCAGAACCTGTGGCGCATGTGAAGCAGCCAGCGAGAGAGGTCGTCCGCCCAGCCTAGATCAAGCTTCATGCCCCCGCGCAGCAGGCTCCTCCTTGCCGCTGACGAGTCTGAGTCAGCGTTGTAGTTGCTCTCTCCCTGGCGCTCTCATCGCAGAGCGGACGCCCCATATGTTGCCACGACGACGCAGCGGCTGAGCAGGTACATATCTGAGTTTTGATTGCTTCACATCCATTTGTGCACGATCACCCGTCACTTCCTTCGTTTCGTTGCTGAAAGTAAAACAAACTACTCTACGGTTGTACTTCAAAGAGGAAAGAGCCTGTTCACTTGAACTTATCTGCTAAATCTGCAAGTTATTCTTTCACAACAAATTAGCAAACAGTACTTTTAGTCATAACTTTTCAGCGAAGCGAATAGGCTAAGATCACTGATATTTATCAAAAAAAATAAATGATCAGTTTTTACCTACATAGGACCAGAGAGAGCTAGACAATGTATTGTGTACACGGAATTGACAAGATTTTCACAAAACACTTAAGTAAGTCTGAGTAGATGATGGACCCGCAGAAATTTTGCATCCTTGTCAGTTAACATCCTAATCCAATGTCTATCCCCAACTTCTGAAATGGCAGTTTTTAGAGCAGCAACAGCTCTGCTGGAACAAGATTCGGAACTTCAGTAGGAGTGACTGTCGGTCTGTCCGTGCCGTCCTTCCTTGACGTCCTTCCGCTGGCGAGGTTAGCTTGGCGATTAGGCATCGTCCTTCTTCTGTTTATAACACGACAATTTCAAGTGTGTTTTCCCTCCCACCAACCGTTCATGGTCCGACAATTGCGATATCTTGCACAAGCAATGGATTGAATGAATCACTGATGACTGAATTGGGTGTAGTGTAAGATTCAGTCAGCAAAACACACGGAGGAGAGTTCAACTGCAACTTGTAGCTGGTCCAGTTGGATTGCTTTACAATTACTTGTTGGTAGAAATGCAGGCTGCATAGGATCTGAATTTCTTTAATGTAGAGTATATATATAGCATCTTGTTTTCTGTGAAATGTCAAATAGAGAAATATATCAATGCATTTGGTTTAACTACACCATACCAGTTTGGATACAATTTTATTATATATTTCCATGTTTTATATACTACAAAATAACACTTAAATTCTGATTTCTTTATTACAACTATAAAACTTAGGATCTCAGATGAGAACTTCACCTGTAGTACTTAGTATCTCAGACCATGTTTTTTTTCGTGTGAGGTTTTGTTGCCATTCCTGACTCTATTCTCAGAGCATGTAACATATGAATTTTTAGATTATTACTTACCATCCCTCATGAAAAATGGGGACGCCAGGAGAGGGACGCATTGCGCTTAGCAATTAACAAACATACATACTCCAGGTATATGCATACACACATATTGCAATGAGTATACAGCACCATAAATGAACACCACCATGTCAACAGCTTGCAGTGAAGAATAATGCAAAAGAGAGAAAAGGAATAGAAAACAACGTGAGTATCGCGCCAGAAAAAGGGCTGGAGAAACAATCGAGGAGAGGGAGGAGAGGAATAAGAGGCAGTGTGACTATCTGCTTGCGGAAAGGCTGAAACAAGTGCACTTTCAAATGCATCGGCTCAACTAGGTGCACGATCTTCACTAATTGTTGTTTGGTTGTTTTCATGTGTATCCCTAAGATGAAGCCATGGCATTAGCATGAGCATTATACTAGTGATTTGTTAAAGGGGCAGTTTTCCCATGTGATAAAATATTAGTAAAAATAGTTATCATCATGTATTTTTGTTTGTTTGGTCAACTTGGTGGAACATATCATTAATGCTTATTTTTAATTTAATTATAATATATATAATGGTAGTTCTTTCGTTTCAAAAAAAAATCTGCCTCCCTGCACTCAACACAAACAAAACAGTGCCACTGCCATCCTCATATTCTTCCACCGCCATACATCTGTTGTGGTGAGAAAGAAGGAAGGGCGGTGGGCTATGTTTTGGTGGAAGTTGTGGCGCTAAGTCAAAGATGAGAAGGCGTGACGTGGTCTTTGCTTGCGCCAACCAAGGTTCATATAGTTATAAATGAAAATTTGTTTTTTTATATAACATAGGCAACCTGACATGTAGTTCCCTACTGCTATGTCAGCAAAACCACCTAAAAAACACTTTCAAATTGTCAAGGGGTATTTTGTTTGGTTTAAAAATAAAGATGTGGATGTTGTTTGGCGTTGGAGTTTGAGATGCCTTTTAAATTCAGTGATAATTTCTTTGTGTGTGTGTGCGCGCGCGCGCACAGCCGCACACACGTGGATTTATACGTATTTTATTAAGAGGGAAATGTTCATTACACAAACAAAGCATTTGATAAAGTGCGGGCTGTGAGAGGCCTACCACCGACACCGTTAGACGAACAAACCACAGAGCGAATGCAAACAAGAAACACAATGGCAATTCCATAAAGTTGAAATGGAATCGACTCTTAGAAAAAATGTCCTTGCTAGTTCTTCAAGGAAGTGGCACTCTTTCCTGGAACTGATTTCACATGCTGAACTGGTTTCCACTTATCTGTGAGGAGAAGAGGGGGGGCTTCTAGAAGCTGCAGACTGCAATGCCAATTACAGTATAATTTCTCCACTGAAACTCAGAAGTCAGAATGAAATTAAAATCGATAAGATCAGAACTGACGATCAATGGTCACTCACAAGTGAAGAACCCAGTGAACTTGTGAAAATATGCATACATTTCCCGTTGATGATCCTACGGAGGTACTAGTGGAAGCAGCTAGAGGTTGAACCGTCAGAAGGAGTCGTACTGCGCCATCTCACAGCCCTGGGACGTCCCACGGTATCCATGCTCCATGGGAATCATCCCTGTGGCGGGCGCATCCTTGCTGATCCTCCAAGGCTCCAACAAGAGCTGCAGCGCACGACTTACTGGCTACTGACACAAGGAAAACAGACAACTACCATCCTGATGGCTAGCAAGGAAAGATACGATTTTTTATAAACCTCAACCTAAAACAAATTTTTAGGTTCTATTCAGAGGGATATATTGGCTCCATTTCTGGGTCCTCTGTTCAGGGGATGAAACTAGATGTTTAATTCCATTATCTAAAAAAAAGATTGCTTAGGCGTTATCCATGCTAAGAAACTCCTATTGCCTTGCAAGCCTACATTTACAGTGAGCTACCGCGAATGGTCACCTGCAGAGTGTAAAGAGCCCTCCCGATGCCTTCCTAGCCTACAATACATCTAATTACTGAAAACAAAACAGTCATCTCTCTCATGTTGCAACATAGTGTCGTGCTCCTTCAAGTGCCCCATCCTTTATTTATGGAGTGAAAGAAAGGGCAATATCACAGAAGAATTGTAGGTAGTAGCATTTGATTTACTATAGAGTAAATAAATTACGCCCACCGTACAACAATTTGTATGGGTTGTATCACTTTGATCCAACAAGTTATCAAACGTGAAAACATATGCATTGAGTTGTTGAATTCGTGTGTCTACAGTCTCATGTACATCACAAAGCATATTTTGCCACCATAACATGTGACATGGACAGTTTTATGCAGTGCATGATACGATCATGCACCTAGCTGTGATGATCGTCAACGAACCAGGAGAGCATCATGACATCCCAACATGGGTTTGACTATGCCAATCACATATCCCGATCTCACTATAACACACATCATGGCTCATTACATAGATCATAGTTGAAGCTGCATTATAACATCAAATTAGTGTAAATTGCTGCTATGATCATAAGTAGTAGACTAGATTGGTGTAATTGTTCATGTGAGTGATTGACCAATCATTTAATTGGCCAATGGGCTGCAAATTCACAATATGAAAAGTCATGAAAAGAATCATACATGCTCAAGGCGTGTAAACGAGGTTATGACTTTGCCTGGCCATATCACAACATACTTGCTCAAGGCAGCAGGCTCTGGTGGACCAACCTCTCGTACAACATATTGTCCTGCGCCGCATTAATTCGCCGGCAAGCTCAACCTCATTTATATGCCATTTTCGATGCTTGCTCACCAGCCACCCCGTTCAATCAGGTCAACCTCGACAAAAGTCGGTGCATGAGAACCAGCGAGGAGCTAGTAACAAGCTCAGGTATGTGATGATCGATGACGATGGAGATGTCCCATCTGTTCAGGTGGTCAATACCACTGGTAAACCACCGGAAAGCTTCCTATCCAAACGTTCGGACACAGGAGACAGACCCTAATGGATTCCCGCGTGACCCACATGTACGGCAGCTATGTCTTTCTGCGCAATGCAGCGAGATCCACACACGACCTACCCACATGCATGCAAGCGCACGCTGCCCGCTCGCCACGAGATTGATTTCCGGCAGCGGTAGTCAGGTGTGTGTTTTTTTCTTTTCTTTTTCTTTCTTTTAGTTTCATTTATTCTCTTTTCTTTCCTTTCTTTTCTTTTTTTTTCCAGCAGCGTCCAGTAGGTAGTTATGCATGTTTTCTTTTTTTTTTCTTTTCTTATCTTTCTTTTTTCTTTTTCTTTTACTTTCCTGCTACATTTATATATATATATATATATATATATATATATATATATATATATATATATATATATATATATATATATTCTTTTTGTTTCATGTGATTTTCTATTATTCTTTCTATTTTCTATTTTGATGTTTCTTTTCTATTATTTTTCTTTTTCTTTTCTTTCCTTTGCTTATGTTCTATTTTATCTCTTATTTTATTTTTCTTTTTTATTTCCTTTTGTTTGTTGCTTTGTTTTTTTTAATTATGTTTTTCATGTGTTTTTTTCTTTCTTTTCTTATTATTTTTTCTTTTCTTGTATTTTTATTTCCTTTATTTTCTTCCTTTTATTTTCTTTTGATCTTCTTATGGTGTTCTATGTTGTTTTTTTAATGTTCATGTTTATAAAAAGAACCAAAGAAAAATAAAATGATACATTTGTTTTATTTTTTTTCTTTTTGTGCATCATTCATTTTTTTTATTTTCTTAATATTTTTTATGATGTTTCATGTTGTTTTTTGTGATGTTCATGTGTATATATGTGATCTCTGCTATATTTTTTCTTATGTTCACGTGGTATATAGGCAATGTTTTATAATGTATTTTACGATGTTCGCGTGATATTCATGTGATGTTCTCGTAGTACACATGTGATGTTCTATGGTTTTATTTTACGATATTACACATTATACATGTGATACTCTATCATGTATTATGTGATGTTCATGTAGTATACATGCATTGTTCTATTATGTTTAATTTTTATGTTCTATGGTGTATTTAATGATGTTCATTACTTAGTACACATGTGGTTTTCGATGATGTATTTAGTGATGATCACGTAATGTATATGTGATGTTCTATAATATATTTAGTCATATTTTATAGTGTATTTTAGTGATGTTCCACATTGGTACACATGTGTTCTGTGATGTATTTAGTGATGTTTACTTAATATATATATGATGTTCTACAATGTATTCGGTGATATTCACTTAGTACATTTCTGATGTTCTATAATATATTTAGGATATTTGACAGTATCATGTGTTATTCTTTTTATTATTATTATATGATTTTATTTTTTCTTTTCTCTTTTTGCTCTAGATTTTAATTTTATATCACGTATTTATTTTTATATATATTACAATACCAATTTATGAACCTAAAACTAGAATATTTTTTTCTAAATAAAGAATATTTTTTATGAAGACGGAATATTGTTCTTTGAACCTAGAACATCGTATCTGCTTAATAAAATAAAATGTTCTATCTTTATGAAATTGGTGTTCGTTAATGAAACTTTATCTGAGTATATCCATGTCTTGTTTTGAGGCATTTATTATAAGAAACATAATAGTACAATCAAAATTTAATTTAGATATACAGTTTAGTAATTGTGACTTTTTAGTTTGAACAACACATAAATCAATTAAACAGAAAAAAATAATATGCGGTCTCCCACTTCCTACGCGCAAACGCACTGCAACCTTGGCCAAGATAGCATAATCCAGATTATACATAGTGTATTTCGAATTGCATAATCCAGATAGCCTATGCCTCCACAATGTTATCCAGAATCGTAGCCTAAGACAGGAAAGGCACCAAAGTTATCCAGAATCCAGATAGCCTATGCCTCCACAACGATTATGCTGATTCACCTCTACTTTTATTATGTCAAGATGGGTGTGCCATTTGATTTCATATACTCAAATACTATTGAGCATCTGCAGTCTATCGTAACTTGATTTGGGCAGCTGATACTTCATGTTAATTCAGTTGTATGATGTTCATAGCCGATGAATTGTCTTCCCGTTTATTGTGTGATATTTTCTTCAGTGTTGGGAGCAGGTGACATTTTATGTTTGTTCATTCAGTTGTTTAGTTCAGGCCAAGGTTCATATATTGTTTTTGCCATTTTGGTAGCATCAGGTACCATCAACCAACATTGGCAACCTAAGATCTGAAACTATGTTTATTCAGATGATTATATGATTGTTAAAAGAACGAAATGTACAAATAATAAATTAGGTCCTTGCAAAAAAAAAGTAATAAACTAGGTGAAACATCTGAACATTTATCCAAAAAAATTGGTAAAAGCACAAGTCCATCCTATCATGTAAATTGGCTCCCTAAGAGGGCAAGAAATATTTCCCAGCTATTGAATCATGGCTAGAGCACGTGGTGTAATCGCTCTGATTTTCTTTGTGTCGTTTAAAGTTTCCTAAACTTTGTTCAGGTTTTAGTTAGTTTTTTGCCTTAGCCTTAGCTTCCCTGCTTTTCTCTTGCTCTTGTAATCTCCTTGATTACTTTTTGTTTTGTTAATAAATTTTCAGTAGAGGTCCCGGTGGCCTCTCCTGTTCTCTCAAAAAAATTGAACCTAAGTCCCGAAATCTTGGGTTCTAGGTGTATATTCGACAAACAATACTATAAACAGGAGCAAGAGAACATGGTCGAGGATTGTTCACCAGCAATGAGATGTACTGTTGTATCATGTTTCACATTTTTTTCATTATAATGACTTTGATAATGAACTTATTAGATCTTATATCTCCATGTAAAGAATATAACTAAGCAAACAGCTCTTAGGAAACAAAAATTGGAGCAACATGGAAACACCAAAACTATTGCTAGCAAGCATATTTAAGACATTTAATGTAATTTATTCGTAAAATTACAATTCCTTTCATTCTCCTAATTAAACAAACAATAATTATTTTTTCTAGAAAAAATGAGCAGGAAACATATATAATTTATCCGCCCAGATCAGGGCAGAGACTAAAGACTGACCCATGACACCACTCTTGATGTGTATGAATCAGCACTCCATTATCAATCGGTGGGCTAATAGTGAGCTGGGTTGGTCATCGATAGACAATGTATTTCTTTTATAACGCCCCGACCCTGGAAGATGGCTAAGGCCCTACATGCTGAATGAGCCACATCTGTTAATTAACTCTCTTGTGCTTTCGTCCTCACTTCGCGCAAGCATGATGATGATGGCGCAAATGGAGCATGATTCAAGTCTGGAAGGATAGGGGGTCCATGTATCCATGACGGCATTCTGTGTGGACTTTGCTTTTGGAATTGTGCAGAGTGTCTTAAATTAATGGTGGCTGTAATGGTATAAAGTTTTAGCAAACTGTTCCTTTCTTTCCCCTGGTTAAGTCTAGAGTTCTGAAACAGATCTTCGGCTTTTACAAGGGGTGATAAGCTCCTTCGTCTACTCTTGTTGTTTTCTCTGAACTAGCTGTAGACCCTGTACTACCGTTTTGATAATGGAAATGGAGCCTGCCTAAAAAATATTGAAACGACAGCTTCTACTGCCTTGAAGCCACAGGGAGTGTCAAGGACCTCGGCCCCCAGCTCAGCAGGTCCCTGACTTCTCAGATTATAGCTGGAGGAAGAGGAAGGCGCCAGGGCTCTGCCCTGCGCCTGGTAGCTGAAGGGGGTGAGATTAGGAGAACAGGGGTGAGAGAATGGACTGATAACTCATTGCTTCCTCATTTCATAGATGCTGGTTACAATATATAGGAGCTGAGCTCCTTGATACTAATGACAGGCCTTAATTAAGCCGGCTGCTAGGCTAATCCCTTCCCCTTCTCTTGAGCCCTGCGCAGCCTTAATTACCAGCCGGCTCAGCCCCTTCAATGGTCTGCTGGTCGGCTGTGCTGCTTCGTGCTCGAGGCCGACGCTCATGATGGCGTCCCCACATCACAGGGAGCTTCTACCCAGGGAGTGCAAAATGCCCACCTGAATCCTGATGCCTTCCAAGCCTGCAACTACAGAGCAATTGGCCAGGCAAACATCCTGTCTCTCTTTTCACCAAGAATAAAATGGTCATCTACTGCTGTGCTCCTTTAATAGAGTCGTGCTCCTTCAACTACTGCTGTGCTCCTTTATTTATGGAGTACAAGAGAGGGCACTATCACACAGAAATTTTAGGTAGGTACTAGCAGTATTTGATTTGCATCAGGTTATTCAGTGCATGTAATTTATTTGAATGAACACTCGCTAGAAGCCACTGCTGATGTTCCATTATAAAGTGCTCAGTTAGTTGGGTACTCATGTCTTCAGAATTAGATGGTCAAGCCTTCTATGCCAATCTCATCAAGCGTGGAAAGGGCCGAGATCAAGTTAAGTGATAACTCTGAACAAATCTCACCCAACATGGTAGTTGTCAGATGAACATGTTAAGAGAGATTAAATAAGACCTAAAGTCTCTGTAAGGTGTAGTATCTAGTTACAGTCAAGAGTTTCAAATCTTTTGTCCTCTTGTAGTGAATTTTGAATTGCCGATGCCTCCTAGTTACGGTCAAGTTCAGCGTAACATCTACACTCTCTGTATGATATTCATTCAATCGGGGGCAGCTAATGCTTCATGTTTGTGTACTCAGTTGTTTAGTTCAAAGCAAGGGGCCATATATTGCTTCTTCCATTTGGTAGCATCTGGTACCATCAACCAACCTTGTAAAGCTAAGATCAAATCATATTTAGTGAGTTTCTTATGTTTCATGGAAAGAGAAAATATACAAATAATAAAGAGTAAATACACCCCACTATACAACAACTTGTGTTGTTGTACTACACTTTGATCCAACATGTTATAAAACGTGTAAACATATGCATTAACTTGTTGAATGTGTGCATGCTGATCTCATTATAACACAGATTAGATTGGTGTAACTTTTTATACAAGTAATTGACCCGTCATTCAGTCTAATCCTTTTTTTGTAATGTCAATGGGCTGCAATTCACAACATGGGAAATGAAAAATTATGGAAAGAGACCGTAGTCCTACTTGCATGGGCACATCACGGCTTACTTTCTCAAGATGGTAGGCTCTGGTGGACCGGCCTCTGGTACGTCATATTATCCTGTGACAAGCCACACCTTGTTTACACGCCGTTTCCACCCGCTCTGCCCTATGCCAGTATGCCACTAGCCACCATGTTTAGGTCGACCTCAACAAAAGCCGGTGCGTGAGAACCAGCCGGCTGGTGGATTCAACTGGTAAGCCACCACAAATTTTCACCTAGAGACTGTGAAGAGCCCTCCTGACTCCTTCCAAACCTAGAACTACAGAGCAATTGTCTTGGCGAACACCTCATCTCTCTTTTTACCAAAAACAAAATGTTAATCTCTCAATAATGTATGTCGTGCCCCTTCAAATGCTCTAGTGCTCCTTTATTTATGGTGTGACAAAAGAGAGGGCAATAAATGTAGGTACTATCATTTGATTCGCGTCAGGTTATTCTGTGCGTGTAATTTCAATGAATGGTCACCATCCAGAGGCCACTATAGAAAGATATGCAGTAGCAGGATAACCAGCAGGGGCTCCCGATGCTTTCATTATATAGAGAACATACAAGAGTTTGTACAGATTACAATTACAACTCGTACATATATGGAAGAGTATCCTATAGATACAATTGACATATTCTAACATCCTCCTCAATCTCAGCCACTAACAAGGTTGAGATTGAATCTAAACTCCTTCAGTTTTGCTGCTAAAACTGGTTTAGTAAAACCATCAGCGACCTGATCACTGGTGCTAATAAAACGTATATCCAGCAACTTCTGAGCTACTCTTTCACGAACAAAATGAAAATCAATCTCAATATGCTTTGTTCGAGCATGAAAGACTGGATTCGCAGACAAGTATTTCGCACCAATGTTGTCACACCATAATCGCGCAACAAGAGAGTGTGATATTCCAAGTTCTGTTAATAACCTTTGAATCCACATCATCTCTGCAGTAGTATTGGCCAACGCCTTGTATTCCGCCTCAGTGCTAGAATGAGAAACTGTAGGTTGTTTCCTAGCACTCCATGACACATGGTTTGGACCGAAAAACACAGAAAATCCGCCTGTTGGCCGCCGATCATCAACACAACCAGCCCAATCTGCGTCAAAGAAAGCACTGACCAATGTAGAAGTAGATCGCCGAAGCTGTAGACCCATTGTCAAGGTGCCTTTGACATACCGAATAATCCGCTTGACAGCACCCCAATGAACTGTTGTCGGTTTATGAAGAAATTGACAAACTTTATTCACAGAAAAGGACAAATCTGGCCTGGTAAGTGTTAAGTACTGAAGTGCCCCAACAATACTTCGATACTTAGTAGAATCTTCTTCTCCAAGAGCCTCTCCCTCAGTGAAACTCAGTTTCTCAGTAGCAGAAATGGGTGTGTCAACAGGTTTGCAATGCCACATATTCGCACGCTTGATAACATCAGTAGCATATCATTGCTGAGACAACACCAAACCATCAGAGTTACATTTAACCTCAATCCCAAGAAAATAGTGAAGGTCACCAAGGTCCTTCAAAGCAAATTCAGCCTCAAGATCTCGAAGCAACACTCGTGTTGCATCCATGGAAGAACTTGCGACAATAATGTCATCGACATAAACCAACACAAATATAGTGATGGATCCTTTTGTATAGAAGAATAATGAAGTATCACCCCTGGACGGTGTGAATCCCAACCAAACAAGCTTACCACAAAGGCGAGCATACCAAGCACGAGGGGCTTGTTTAAGACCATAAAGTGCCTTATCCAGTTTGCAAACATAGTTGGGATATTGCTTGTCTTCATATCCTGGGGGCTGACGCATATAGACCTCTTCTTCAAGAACACCGTGAAGAAAAGCATTCTGAACATCAAGTTGATGTAGGGACCAACCTTTAGAGACCGCTACAGAAAGAACAAGGCGAATGGTAGCAGCCTTGACCACCGGACTGAAAGTATCCTCATAATCAATCCCATAACGTTGTTTATATCCCTTAGCGACAAGACGAGCTTTGTAGCGATCAACAGTTTCATCAGCTTTCTGTTTCACTTTATAAACCCATTTACTACCGATAATATTCTTGCCATGAGGTGCTGGTACAAGATGCCATGTTTTATTGTCGAGCAATGCCATATACTCTTTGTCCATAGCAGTGACCCATCGTTGATCACTCAAGGCAGCCCTGATACTGATGGGCTCGGCTGCTTCGACCGAACTGTGAAGGAGCCAACGCACTGTACCATCAGTGTACTACTTTGGTTTGGTGATACCACGCTGGAGTCGTGTGCCATGGCGATGTGGAGGCGAAGATTCAGCTGGCGGTGAGGAAGAGTCACGAACTGGTGGTGAAGAAGTATCAGGCAACACAGAGTCCACGGGAGCACCCGCAGAAGATCCACGTGGGTTGGAGCTGGTCGAATCTGATAGGGCAGATGACGACTAAGAGGAGGCAGCAGTCTCGGCAGATGAAGGCGTAGAAGATCCGAGAGTCCCCGATGCGGCAGATGAGGATAGAGCCGACGCCGTCCACACGAGGGGGACAGGATCTATCTCCGATCTCGATGTAGATCCCCCTGTCAAGTCAGTCCGAGCATCAGGCGGAGCAACACCAGGTTCAGCTCCATTGTTGTCATTTTGCGCCAAGCTGGATGCGGTCAGGAAATATGGCTCATTTGACATATTCCTTCACCGATTTGCATCGAATTTAAACCTGTAACATCCACAACAGAGGAGGAACTGGGTACAACATTAGTGGGGTTAGAATTAACCATGCATTGATCAAGTACATTAGCAGTCCCAAACTCATGTGATGGATTTTTAAGAACATCAGGGAGAAGATCAAGCTCCGCACGAAGGCGAGCTCCTGCATTTGGATGAAGCTAAGAGAAGGGATAAACAGTTTCATCAAAAACCACGTCACGAGATACATAAATACGACCAGTTTTGGGATCCAAACACTTGAACCCCTTGTGAAGATTACTGTACCCAATAAACACGCATCGGAGGGATCGAAAAGCGAGCTTCTTTGTGTTGTATGGTCGAAGGTTGGGCTATACCGCACACCCAAAGGTCCGAAGAAAGGAGTAATCTGGTGGGTTATTAAGAAGACGGTCATATGGCGTGTCATCGGCAAGGACCTTGGAAGGAAGTCAATTTATGAGAAAAACGGCAGTCAGGAAAGCTTCATCCCAATATTTAAGAGGCATGGATGCATGTGCTAACAAGGATAGGCCGACTTCGACTATGTGCCGATGCTTGCATTCAGCAGACCCATTTTGTTGGTGTGCATGGGGACAAGATACATGATGAGCAATACCAAGTCGACTAAAGAAGGAATGGAGGGATTGATACTCCCCACCCCAATCGGATTAGACAACGAGTATGTTATGATTGAATTGGCGCTCAACCATGCTCTGGAACTCACGAAAGTACTGAAAAACTTCAGACTTATATTTAAGGAAATAGATCCAAGTGAACTTACTAAAGTCATCAATAAAGCTCACATAATAAGAGTAACGGCCAGCAGAGGTTGGGGCCGTCCCCCACACATCGCTAAACACAAGCTCAAAAGGTTTAGATGAAACACTATTCGATTTGGGATAGGGCAATTGGTGACTCTTGCCCATCTGACATGCATCACAAATTACACCATTATTTGTTTCTTTGGAAAACAAAAGCTTATGACGACTAAGAACTTTATGAACGACAGGTGACGACGCATGACCTAGATGACTATGCCACAAGGAAGTAGACGCCTTGAAAACACCAAGGCCTTGAACTTGTTTATTTGGTGGAGAATGATTTGATGGTTGAGGCTTCAATGGATAAAGGCCATCCTCACATGTTCCTTCGAGGAGTGTCTTCCTCGTCACCTGTTCCTTAAGAGAAAAGTGTTGTGGATGAAGTTCAAGGAAAACATTGTTATCTTTAACAAGACGATGTGCGGAAACAAGGCTTTTATTTGCATGTGGAACATGAAGAACATTGTTTAGATGAATATCACGAATAGGGGATTGCAAAGTACTATGACCAATGTGATTAATTTTCATACCTTCCCCACTTGCGGTAAGCACTTGTTCTCCACCACGATATTTGTCACGGAAGGATAATTTTTTCCAAGTCTCCAGTTATGTGATCCGTGGCACCAGAGTCGATGTACCAATTTGTATCTGCTCCATAGGGCGCCATGTTTGCGAATGAGGCACTCTTTTGTGGTGGCCCAGTGAAGTTGGTGTCGAAACGCTTGAAGCAACGTACGACCATGTGTCCCTCCTTGCCACAAAGCTGGCAGAATACACCAGATTGAAAATTGCGGCCACCACCGCCTCCTCCTTGAGATCCGTTTCCACGGCCACCACCATTGCCATGGCCACCACTGCCGCGACGAAAACCACCACGACCACTATCATGGCGACCACGAGATTGATTGAAGGAAGTCCCTCCACGGCCACCTTTAGTGGCCAGATTTGTAGACGATTGAAATCCACCTCCATGGATCTCCTTACGTTGCTCGAAGGCCACAAGCTGCGCATATAGCTCATTGACCGAGATGGACTCAACACGAGTGGAGACAGCAGACACAATGGACTCAAACTCGTCACCGAGCCCCGTGAGAATATACGCCACGAGTTCTTCATCTTCCACCCTGCGACCTGCCAAAGCCATATCATCAGCAAGGCCCTTCATCTTGACAAAGAATTCTGCCACAGATGACGTTCCCTTGGTCGCCGTGGCGAGAGCCATGCGCGTCGAGATAATGCGCGTCGAGATAATGCGCGCACGAGATTGCGAAGCATGGAGGTCTTGAATAGCGGCCCACAACTCTGTCGCAGTTGTTGCAGTAGCAACTTGACCAAAGATCTCTTTGGAGAGAGATGAGAAGAGATAGCTGAGAACAATTTGATCCTCAGCCACCCACTTCTCATAGGCTGGGTTGGGCGCCGGGTCCGGCTTCTTGCCGTCGACGGTGGATGCTTCGTCTTGGATGAACGCTGCGGGCGGCACTGCGGTCTTGAGGATGTAACCCGCCAAGCGAGCCCCTTTGAGCGCGGACGACACGGTGGCGTGCCACATGTTATAATTTCCGCGGGTAAGCTTCTCCGAGACAACAGGGAGAAGGCCAAAGGCGAGAGGAGCGGTGGAAGAAGAGGTCGGCGCCGCCATTGGAGTAGAGAGAGAGAGAGAGAGAGAGAGAGAGGTAGATTGGATCGAGATTTCCGTTGGGAAAGTTTAGGCGTCTGATACCATATAGAAAGAAATGCAGTAGCGGGATAACCAGCAGGGTCTCCCGATGCTTTCATTATATAGAGAACATACAAGAGTTTGTACAGATTACAATTACAACTCGTACATATATGGAAGAGTATCCTATAGATACAATTGACATATTCTAACAGCTACAACTGATGTTCCATGATAAACTGCTCTAGCCTTCTAGGCCAATCTCATTGAGGCATTGAGCACGGTAGGGCTGAGGTCAAGTTAAGTGATAACTATGAAAAAAATCTCATCTAGTGTGGTATGGGTGAGATGAGTGAATTTCAAATTTTGGTGCCCATGTAGTGTATTTAAAATTGACAATGCCTCCTACCTCACTCAGAAAGGACATTTGTAGATCAAGAGGATTTGTATGCCCATTCGCTTGGGATTTTATGTCAAGATATGTGTGCCATTTGATTTCATATACTCAGAATTATTGAGCATCTGCAGTCTATCCTAACTTGATTTGGGAAGCTCATGCTGTAGGGTAATTAATTCAGTTGTATGGTTTTCATATAGTCGATGAACTGTCTTCCGGTTCAATATGTGTTCGTTCAGTTGGGAGCAATTCACTTCATGTTTATTCAGTTGTTTAGTTCAGGCCAAGGTTCATATACTGCTTCTGCCATTTGGTAGCATCAGGTACCATCAACCAACCTTGGAAAGCTAAGAACAAATTATGTTAGTCACTTACATATGATTCATTGAAAGAACGAAATGTGCAAATAATAAACTAGGTCAAACATATGAACATTTATCAAGAAATTTGTTAAAAAGATGCCTATCCTATGATTCTAACATGTACATTGAATGCATAAGAGCTCAAGTACTATTGAATCTAAGTCCTGAAATCTTGGATTCTAGGTGTATATTTGACAAACTATACTCTAAAATAAAATTTTCTACTGGTTTTCTACTAGAAATTATCTTGTTCGATCCTATAGAATGAGTTCAATTAAAACCCTATATTCATACTAGAGCCACGATGATTGAGTCTCAACTATCAAGATAAACAAAAGGCAAAGGTTCTTCGAATAAGAACCACGTAATGATCATTATTGAAAGAGAAAGGAGTTCTCTTTTGGGCTACATAGGAGCAAGAGAGCATGATCAAGGAGTGTTCTTCAGCAATGAGATGTACTGATGTATCATGTTTCACCAAAACTATTGCTAGTAAGCATATTCAAGACATTTAGTGTAATTTATTAGTAAAATTAGAGTTCCTTAATTTAATTCTCCTAAACAAACAGAAATTTCTTCTTCAGAAAAAATGAGCAGGTGGAAACGTATATAATATGACCACAATTGCAAATGGACACCTCCACCTTCGTTCGTCAGATCAGGACACAGACTAAAGATTGACCCGTGACACCACTCTTGATGTGTATGAATCAGCCCTCCATTCCCAATCTCTCAACAGTGAGCTAGGTTGGCCATCTACAGACAATGTATTTCGTTTTGTTTTTCAAGTAGAAAAAAAACCACATTTTCTCATTCATTAGCCAGCATCGAATCAAAGATAATCCCACTAGAATTGTTAGGAGAAAAAATGTATAATCTTAAGGAAAAACAGATGTTATAAATAACTAAAATGGAAACATGATATGGTCAAGTTTTCCTGTCTTATTTTCTTTCCAAAGTTTCAGATTCAACATTGCAACTGACTTGATTCCAGTGGATCACGATTCTTGGGGTTAGAAGGCACTGCAGCAAATCTGGCTCTGTTTCTCGTCCCCGACAAGATGTCGCCAGCACGGTAGGTACTTGCATGGTTCTCTTGGTTCTTCACTCATGTATTAAGGGACGCCACCCATTCACAGTGAAACAAGCACTACTCCTGATGCTTTCCAAGCCTACTACTGCACTCCGTTAATGGACCTGTCCATTAAGAAGCAAGGTAAGTAAAGTGTGACATGATTAAGATGGCATACCACGAATCTCAAAGTGCAACCAATGGTTTCTGGTTGGGGGATACATATCCCCTGGGAGACGCAGACATTCAGCCTCTAAGCCACTGCAGTTACCTCAGACGAACACCTCATCGCTCTTTCGAAACCTACACTGTCGTGCACTCTTGGACTTTTTTCAACTTCTTTTATATTGAGTGAAAGATATCGCAATATCACACAAGAAATGTAGGTAGGTACTAGCATTTGATTTCCATCAGGTTATTCAGTGCATGTAATTTCATTGAATGGGCACCCACCACCTCTGCAGCACTGATGTTCCATATAAACTGCTCACTCAGTTCGTTACTTCTTCTGTGTGTTTCCAGACTTGAGAGATGTTCGAGGGCAATCTCATCGAGCGTGGTAGGGCTGACATCAAGTTTAAGTGATAACAGTGAACAAATCTTGTAAAGTTAAATTTTAGCAAAACCCTACATACTCCCCCTTTCCCAGCTGACGGCAGATCAAGTCTCAACAGCCACACATTGGGTAAAAAAACCAATGCCTTGCACTTAAAACCCATCCCAAAACCATGTATCTGGCACAGAGCTCTACATTATCATGTATAACCATTTCTCAGCCCAAAAGAGTTAAATAAAGCAAATGCCCTAAACATTCTTTTACCCATATCCCGCTAGAACCAACTGGTACAGGTCACAGGAGTAAGACTAACAAGAACATAGGGATTTACATGCACAGCTGAGGGTAACAGTCATCTGAAGTCAGAGAAATCGGCTTGGGATGAATTCATGAACCCTGATTGGGAAGCTATAGAACTCGTTCGTGGGATCTTAGTAACCTTTATGATGATGCAGAAATGGCAGAAACCACAAGAGCCCTCTGTCATACTCGTAGCCCCTGAACTCCTATGTCCAGAGACAGAAACAACAATTTGCACTGCCGTTTGGCCAGAACCAAAAACAGTGTTTATAATGTCAGAGTTCAAGATGCAACCTGTGACATAACTGCAGCATCAAGTAACAGACATACAGTGTGCTAATGTGCCATGCAGAAAATTCAAAACGCATGCAGAAAAACTTTTACATGCATTTTTAAGAATCAAGGTCAAAATTCGAAGGTGTTAAATCTTATCTAGAATGAAAAACTTCACAAATAGGGGAGAAGCTAAGAATATTTACACTAATACGGATAAACCTGCTGGGGCACCAAGGATCCCTGAAAATATTCAAGAAAAATCAAATACCCTGTATGAGAACATTTTATTAAAGGGCTCCAAATTCTGTAAGCACAAGAAATGGTCACATCAGATTAGTGTGAGGATCTGCACTAGAATATCCACCAATCAAGTCATTTTGGTAAGTAACAACAAAGGAAAATTTAGGAGTATTTGCAAACGGCCAAATTTAGCATCTCATTTTGCAA
Source organism: Sorghum bicolor (assembly GCF_000003195.3). Taxonomy (NCBI): domain Eukaryota; kingdom Viridiplantae; phylum Streptophyta; class Magnoliopsida; order Poales; family Poaceae; genus Sorghum; species Sorghum bicolor. The sequence goes on along the minus strand of NC_012877.2, from coordinate 57,738,776 downwards.
TTTATCTAGGATTAGTAACAGAAAAGTATCTCCAAGATCCATGTTTAAGAGGTCAGCCGGAAAGCTGCTAAGCCCCTGTGGCAATGTCAAGCACGTCAACACAGAAGATGTTGAGGATGAGTGCCCTCACATAGATAGACGTGAGCATCAAGGATGGTAGTCATGAAAACCACAAATAAGGAGGCGGGCAGTTCAAACACGCAGCAAAAGGACAAGTCTAATGCATTAGACTTGTCCTTTTGCTGTGTGGTTGAGAGAGGGTGATGAGAGAGTAGAAGGTGGCGGCACACACAGTGGCAGCGAAGGATGGGACTGCTTATGTGAGGGCGGGAGAAAGGAGGTGGTGGTGACTGAGAAACCAAATCAATTGTAGGAGGGGGAGGGCGAAGAACGAACGAGGACGTACTGGTGCATTGTGGTGAGTGGCAACAGAGGAGCAAACCCTGTTGTGGGAGGGGAGGGTTAAAAAAAGTGGATACGGCGAGATGAGGAGGTGGCAGCACAAAAGGTGGCATTGCGTGGAAGAGTGGGCAAAAGAGAGAGGAGACACAGTTTCAAAACTGCAAAACAAGACACCAATATTAGTTACACAGAATCACGACACATCTGTAGTGAAACACCACAAACGCGTCATGTTCGTATGTGTCTCTGGTATTCTTCTTTTGCGAGACCCAGAGACGCAGGCACTCACATACACGAGTGCACACTCACCCCGTAATCTATCACCCACGATAACTCATTACAGGTGTTTGTCTATGTTTTGTGCCAGGAGGTGTTTGTCGACATGACGGGCCTCCGATGACAAGTAGATTTTTCAGAGATGCATTTGACAAAGTGTCTATGATTGAGACCTTGTTTACTTCCATCCAAAACCTAAAATTTTTCAAGATTCTCCGTCGCATCGAATCTTTAGACGCATGCATTGAGTATTAAATATAGACAAAAATAAAAACTAATTACATAGTTTGGTCGGAATTGACGATACGAATCTTTTAAGCCTAGTTAGTCTATAGTTAGACAATAATTACCACAAACAAACGAAAGTGCTACAGTATCGCGAAATTTTTTTCCATCGGAAACTAAACAAGGCCTGAATAACATATCAAAGATGCGTGTTAGATGACCTGTGTCTCCAACGACATGTTGAGTTACCAGAGAAACGTTAGGTTAAAACGTTTTTGCCTGTTGTGCGATATCACAGACGCGTTCTTGGTGACCTGTCTCTAGTAACTGGAGATTATTTAGAGACGTGCGTTGTTAATACACATCTGTGGTAGAGAAGGACCTCAAAGACTACTGAAGTCGAAGCCGCGTCTCTGATTTGAGTTACCAGCTAGTCAAGATATGCACTAACAAGGCAGCACGTTGCCACATTCATCAGCCTTAAATTCATGGTGGCTGTAATGGTATAGAGTTTTAGCAAACTGTTGCTTTCTTTCCCCTGGTTAAGTCTAGAGGTGTGAAACAGATCTTCGGCTTTTACAAGGGATGATAAGCTCCTTCGTCTACTCTTGTTTTTACTAAACTTGCTGCAGACCCTGTACTCCCGTTTTTTGATAATGGAAATAGAGCCTGCCTAAAAAATATTGAAACGAGAGCTTCTACTACCTCGGAAGCCTACATCTACAGGGAGCTTCTACACAGGAAGTGCAAAGTGCCCTTCTGAATCCTGACGCCTTCCAAGCCTGCAACTACAGAGCAATTGGCCGGGCGAACATCTTGTCTCTCTTTTCACCAAAAACAAAATGGTCATCTCTCTCATGTTGCAACATAGAGTCGTCGTGCTCCTTCAATCTTGTGCTCATTTATTTATGGAGCACAAGAGAGGGCACTATCACACAAAAATTGTAGGTAGGTACTAGCTTTTGATTTGCATCAGGTTGTTCAGTGCCTGTAATTTCATTGAATGGGCACTCACTAGGCCACCGCTGATGTTCCATTATAAACTGCTCAGTTAGTTGGGTACTCATGTCTTCAGAGTTGGAGATGGTCAAGCCTTCTATGCCAATCTCATCGAGCATGGAAGGGCTGAGATCAAGTTAAGCGATAACTCTGAACAAATCTCACCCAGCATGGTAGTTGTGAGATGAACATGTTAAGAGAGACTGAAGAAGACCAAAGTCTTTGTAAGATCCAGTATCTAGTTCGGTCAAGAGTTTCAAATCTTTTGTGCTCTTGTAGTGAATTTCGAATTGCCGAGCCCTCCTAGTTACGGTCAACTTCAGTGTAACACCAACCACTGTATTATATCTGTTCATTTGGGAGCAGCTAACGCTTCATGTTTGTGTATTCAGTTGTTTAGTTCAAGGCAAGGGGCCATATATTGCTTCTGCCATTTGGAAAGCTAATATCAAATTGTGTTTAGTGGGTTTCTTATGATTCATTGAAAGACGAAAGGTACAAATAATAAAGAGTAAATTACACCCAATATACAACTTGTGTGGTTGTATCACTTTGATCCAACAAGAAAATGGGAAAACATAAGCATTAACTTGTGTGGTTGTAGCTCCATTATACCATCACATTAGTGTAAAATATAAACTACTACTATATATGATCATAAGTAGTAGATTAGATTGGTGTAACTGTTTATGCAAGCAATTGACCAGTCCTTCAATCTAATCCATTTCTTGTAATGCCAATGGGCTGCAAATTCACAACATGAAAAATGAAAAATCATGGAAAGAAACACTAGTCTTGCTGTCTTGGCCAGATCACGGTGTACTTCTCTCATTTTTTTTAGATAAAGGATATAAAATCCGGCCTCTACATCCGAGGATGTACACAGCCCAAAATTACAGAGTTCTATATGAGATAAACAAAGAGAGCCAAGGTCTTATACATGGACCGGGACGCTAGTTTAAACAATATAAATGTTTCCATCCTTTATTGGATATCTCTAAAGCAATTACTTCTAATTTCTTGCTTATCTTCGAGAGCACGTCCTTGGCTGTCTCATCATGCTGCAGCTGAGCCCAAAAGCATAACCAGTATGCTCCCCTGAAAATTACCTGCATAATAGAGTTAGTTTTCATTTTATTAAAAACATAATCATTGCGGTATCTCCAGATAGCCCAAAGCAAGGCAGCCACCCCCACCCAAATCAAATCTCTAATCGTTTTATTTTGATTAGATAGCCAAGTATCAAACATGTGGTTGATGGATTTAGGTTGGGTCAAACTAGTAGCAAAGAAGATAAGCCTCCAAATCATTTTGGTAAAGGGACAGTCTAGGAATAAATGTTGGATAGTTTCATTCCCATTACAGCAAATGCACTTCTGACTCCCTTTCCAATTTTTCCTAGCAAGGTTGTCTTTGGTTAGGACGACACCTCTTTGTAGTAACCAAAGAAAAATTTTAATTTTTAGAGGTACCTTTATCTTCCAGATCTTCCTATGCCGAAAGGGTGTATGTGTATCTATAAGATTGAGATACAAGGAACGGACAGAGAATAACCCTGATTTGGTTAAATTCCATCTGAAATAATCTGAACCATCCATCAATTCGACATGGAATATCTTTGCCACTAGACTAAGCCATTCTGTAAGTTTATTATCTACCAAGGCCCTCCTAAAAGATATGTTTAGAGGGTTCGTACTCATAACTTTTGAGACTGTGGCGTGAGGATCTCTCACTATGTTATATAAAGATGGATAACTAGCTTTCAGAGGCTTATCTCCTACCCATGTATCATCCCAAAACCTAGCTGCGGTTCCATCTTTAATATGAAAGGAACCTTTTGCCAACACCTCATCTTTGATACGCATGAGGCCTCTCCAAAAATGGGAGTCATTGGGCTTAGCTGTCACCTGGGATAGGCTTTTGGAGTTTAGGTATTTATTCCTTAAAAGCGTTTGCCATATACCTTCTGTATTCAATAGATTAACCAGCCATTTGGCTAGGAGGCACTTGTTTTGCAATTGTAAATTTAGGATACCTAATCCCCCTTGATCCTTAGGGCGGCACAGGATGTCCCATTTGGCAAGGCGATATCTATGTTTATCTGAGGATCCTTGCCAAAAGAACCTTGATCTATAATGATCTAGGTTCTTTAAGACTCCCTTGGGGATCTCAAAGAAAGACATCATAAACATAGGCAGGTTGCTTAGGACTGAATTTAGCAGTACTAGTCTTCCCCCATAAGACAGGTACTTCGCTTTCCAACAAGAGAGTTTCTGTTCGAAACGATCTTCTACTTTTCTCCATTCAGAATTAAGGAGTTGTCTATGATGCATAGGGATCCCAAGATATCGGAAGGGATATTCACCGGTATTGCATCCAAAGAGATTAGTATAAAATGATTCCATCTCTTTAGCAGCTCCATAGCAGAAGACTTCGCTCTTGTGGAAATTGATCTTCAGCCCTGATAGGTGTTCAAAAGCACAAAGCAACAATTTCAAATTATGTGCTTGTTCGGGGTCGTGATCAATAAAGATAATGGTGTCATCCGCATACTGTAATATGGACAGACCATCATCTATAAGGTGGGGTAAAACACCTCTTATCTGATTGTCGGCTTTTGCTCTATTAATAAGGAGAGCTAGCATATCTGCGACGATGTTGAATAAGATTGGTGACATTGGATCTCCCTGTCTGAGTCCACGTTTGGTCTGGAAGTAGGGCCCTATGTCATCATTGACTTTGATTCCCACACTCCCACCTGTGACCATAGTTTCTACCCATCGACACCATTTGGGGGAGAAACCTTTCATACGTAGCGTTTGTTATAGAAAGGACCACTTCACTTTGTCGTATGCCTTTTCAAAATCAATTTTGAAAATGACACCATCTCTCTTTTTTGTGTGAATCTTATGGATGGTTTCGTGTAAGATGACGACCCCTTCCATTATATTCCTGCCTGGCATAAAGGCAGTTTGTGTTGGTCTCACTACAGTTTTAGCTACCATATTAAGCCTATTTGTGTCCACTTTAGTGAAAATTTTAAAGCTCACATTAAGAACACAAATTGGCCTATATTGCTGAATTTTTATGGCATTATTAACTTTTGGGATTAAGGTGATAATACCAAAATTCAGGCTATGGAGATCCAGAGCCTCCCTATGCAACTCTGCAAATAAGGAGAGAAGGTCATCCTGGATCACCCCCCAAAACACCTGATAGAATTCCGCAGGAAATCCATCTGGGCCTGGAGCCTTATTATGCTCCATTTGGAAGACTGCGTCCCGCACTTCAGATTCAGTGAACGGGCTAATAAGGATATCATTTTCCTCCGGGGATACCTGTGGGATATCTAGGTTATGAGCCTCTATCAGGGAGATATCGGAGTTCTCTGGGGGGCCAAAAAGGTCTTTATAATAATTAGTAATATGACTCTTGAGACGATCAATACCCACCACAAAACCTTGATCATTCTCAAGTTTGTATATATGTTGCTTGCGGTGTTTTCCATTGGCCACTAGATGAAAGAACCGAGTATTGGCGTCTCCTTCCAAAAGGGTTTTAACTTTGGCTCGCTCATACCATTTTAGTTCTTCCTCTCTTAGAAGGGTAACTAATCGCTCGCTTAAATAATGCTTCAGATCAATCTCTTGATCGGTCAAGGGAGAGTTCCCAGCTTTCTTATCAAGATCATCTAACTGCGCTAATAGAGTCTTTTTTTCTTTTCTGTATGACCCCGCAGTGTGTTTTGCCCAGCCTCTTAGATGTTGTCTGAGCCTGCGGATCTTGAATTGCCAACGTTGAAGCGGAGAAGTCCCGGAGTACGGTGATTGCCAAATTTTTGCGACCATATCATGAAATCCCTCCCGTATCAACCATCCCCTCTCAAATTTGAAAGGACGGTTTTGGGTATTATGAGTCGATGCTCCTGTATTAAGCACTAGGGGAGTATGGTCTGAAATAAACCTATCCCTAGGTTCGACTGTTGTCAGCGGAAACATGATTTCAAATTCAGTGCTAACAAGGATTCTATCCAACTTTTCAAAGGTTGGGTTATCCCCTGGCCCAGCCCAAGTATATTGGCGTCCTGACATCCTGATCTCATTAAGATCTAGAGATTCGATGACAGCATTGAACAGATTAGGCCATTTAGGTTCAAAATATCATGAACTTTTATCCTCAGGAGATCGCATTATATTGAAATCACCTCCTATCATATATGGAAGCGTTTCTTTGTAGCAGGTGTTGGCGAGTTCAACTAGGAAAGCACTTTTGTTTTGGTTTTGTGCTGGTCCATATACCGAATAAAGTACAAATTTGAAATCATTTGACTTAATTCGTAAGGTGAATTTTACATAAAAATCTCCCTCATCAATGGCTCCAATGTCGAAAACATTCAGGTCTACCCCAAGAAGGATGCCTCCTGATCTTCCATGGGGTGCCATGGTATGCCAAATAAAATCCTGTCCCCCACAAAGATTTTTGAGGACATGATCTGGGAAAGAATCTCGTACCGTCTCAGAAAGAGCAATAAAATTAATTTGCTCTTCCTTAACTAATTCCGCCAAGAATCTATGTTTAGCCAAGTCAGCAAGACCTCTGCTATTCCAAAAGATCCCTTTCATTCTATAATAATTTTTGAAGGGGACTTTGGTTTCTTGGGGAGTTTGCCCTTATATATTTTTTTGGCATTATTATATTTCTTCCTACGACGGAGTGGAGAGAGATCGATGATTTGATCATTCTCCGCCTCCAGCAAGTTCTCATTTAGATCTCCACAAGCGTGGCTGAGAATTGCATCAAGATGGTTTTCCCGCTCATCATCACTAGCGATGTTTGAGGCATTAGATTTAGAAAAACCCTTCTTTTGGTTAGCACATAGCACCAGCTTGTCAACCTCTAAATTTTTAATAGCTACTCCAGCTGAGGGACCTAGGTTGATGCCTATCCTACCAAGGTTTGAAACAACTTTCGAATCTAGAAAATTAGCAAAAGAATTACCTGAAAAATCAAGGTTCTTTTTTGCCGTCAGTCGTTCGGCCTTGCGCATGGTATGCATGTCCCTTGGCCATGTTTCTCGAGCTTCGACGCAGCACTTTTATCGGGGCTGCGTTTACTGCTGGCGCGATGTTCCTCGAGCTTCGACGCAGCTCTTTTATCGGAGCTGCGTTTACTGCTGGCGCGACCTCCCCAGAGCTCCGTATCGGGGTTGTAGGTCCTCCGTTCTGTGTTGTCGAGGCCATTGGCAGGTTACTGGCGAGGGTGCCAACACTGCCCGGAACAGTGGTTTGGAGTGTAAACGCTGATGTAGAGCTCCGGCGCGGTGTCATGGCCGCGACACCACCGGCCTCTTCCGCGAGCTGAGGAAGGCAGACACAGGATCCAGGCGGTGATCCGAGCCCCGCGCCAAACCTCCCTGCGGCCTGGAGCAACGTCGCCGCAGGGGGCGACAGCCGTGCAGTATCATCCTCGCACGGCAGGTGGCTCCCTGGCTGGGCGCGCCAGAGACCAACACAGGCTCTGATGGACCAGCCTCTGTACGGCATATTGTCAGGACCGGTCCTGAGAAATTCTGGACCTGGAGCCCAATCAAAACTTAGAGCCCTCTAGAAACATTATAAAAAAATATCAATATGTACATATATTTTTTTGACACTCAACATGTATCAAAGCAAAATTCATACGAAATAATATGATCTATTAAAAACAAAATTATTCATGTATGATTAGTGTATGCTGATGAATGAATTTGAGTATCAATTGATAGACTAAAAAAGAAGCGAAGAGAACCTACTAATTCAGCAGGCGGCAAAAGCGTCGAGTGCGGCGAGCCGGGCGGTCGGCATTCGGCGATTGGAACCGGCGGCGGTCCGCAATCGACGGCTCGTCGAAATTTAGAATTAGAAAAAAATCTATACGCACACGTAATAGCCGCTTATTGATCGTTGAAGCTGAAACGTTCACTTATGAAGTACTATTGCTGCGCATCATAGGAGGCCTCTTGGGCTGGGCTCTAAGCCTAGTAGCCTTAATCTCAACATACGTGTTGCTGTTGCCTTCTTAATCTTTGGATTTTTGGCTAACTAAACTAAATATACTAGTACTTCTAATACTAATACAGCATACTCGTATATAGGAAGGGCCCAGTAGCGTCGAGGGCCTAGAACGGCCGCCCCGTTCGCACCCCCTCAGGGCCGGCACTGCATATTGTCCTGTGACAAGCCCAACCTCATTTACACGCCATTTCCGCCCGCTCTGCCCTATGCTAGCCACCATGTTCAGGTCGACCTCAACAAGCTCACGTATGTATGTGATGATTGATGACGTTGGAGGCGTGAATACCACCGGGCACTGGAAGCACACCGCAGAACTTCATCGAGAGACAGTGAAGAACCCTCCTGACTCCTTCCAAGCCTAGAACTACAGAGAAATTTCCTTGGCGAACACCTCATCTCTCTTTTCACCAAAACAAATCAGCAATCTCTCTTGCACGTATGTCGTGCCCCATCAAATGTTATGGTGCTCCTTTATTTATGGAGTAACAAAAGAGAGGGCAATAAATATAGGTAATAGCATTTTATTTGCATCAGGTTACTCAGTGAGTGTAATTTCAATAAATGGGCACCAGCCAGACGCCACCACTGATGTTCCATGATAAATTGCTCTAGCCTTCTAGGCTAATCTCATTGAGCATGGCAAGGCTGAGATCAAGTTAAGTGATAACTATGAAAAAAAAATCATCTAGCATGGTAGGGGTGAGATGAATGAGTTTCAATTTTTTGTGCTCATGTAGTGTATTTCAAATTGGTAATGCCTCCTAGCCTGACTCAGAAAAAGACACTAAAGTAATCCAGTAGCTTAAGCCTCCATAACGTTTATATATGCTCATTCACTTGGGCTTTTATGTCAAGACGTGTGTGCCGTTTGATTTCATATAATCAAATCTTATTGAGCATCTGCAGTCTATCCTAACTTGATTTGGGCAGCTGATACTTCATGTTAATTCAGTTGTATGATATTCATAGCCGATGAACTGTCTTCCCATTCATTTTGTGATATTCGTTCAGTTGGGAGCAACTGACTTCATGTTTGTTTATTCAGTTGTTTAGTTTCAGGCCAAGGTTCATATATTGCTTCTGCCATTTGGTAGCATCACGTACCATCAACCAACTTTGGAAAGCTAAGATCAAACTATGTTTATTCAGTTGCTTATTCAATTAATTTTAAAAGAACGAAATGTACATATAATAAATTAAGTGAAACATCTGAACATATATCCTTAAAATTTGATAAAAGACGCCCACCCTATCATGTAGATTGGCTGCCTAAGAGATCAGGAACTACTAAACCTAGGTGTATATTTGACAAACTATACTGTACACAGGAGCATGTGAGCATGATCGAGGAGTGTCCACCTGTGTGATGGCCTGATATATCATCGTTCACATTTGTTTTTTATAATTACAAAGAGTTTGAAAACAAAATTATTTGATCTTATCCCCATCTAACGAAATTAGCTCCACGAACACCACTACTAAATTTTTTTTGGGAAGACAGACCCCAAACATTAACGGAGATAGACACAAAGTGCCCCTATCTCCAAAAGTAGATTGTGGTTTTCAGAAACAGGCAACCCATTTACGGAGACACTCATAAAACAACCATCACCTAAAATCAATTAACACGGGCGGACATCTACCTCTTAAGAGGTCTATCTCTATAAATGCGGACCATTTACAGAGTCAAACTTGTTAAGAAGCCCACCTCTAAAAATAGCTCTGAATCTGTATGAATCGATCAGCCCATCTCAACCTGACATCAATGTTGAAGTATATAAACAAGAAACCCAAAACCCTAGTTTGCACTCTTTATCCTGAGACCGCCACTCTTCTTCTCTCTTTCGTGCACTCCCTCTCCTAGCAGCATCCTCCACTCCTCCCTCACCGCCACCCATCTCTCTCTCTCTCTCTCTCTCTCTCTCTCTCTCTCTCTCTCTTCTCTTCTCTTCTCTCTCTCTCTCTCTTGCCGACTCGCTCTCCCTCATAGCCAGCGGCCAGGGGCGAGCATGCTCACGGCCGGCATGAATCTATGAGGAGGACGGCGGTGATAGATCTGCAAGCACGCTCTACTCTCTCTCTCTCTCTCTCTCTCTCTCTCTCTCTCTCTCTCTCTCTCTCAACCTCTCCGAGGCGGGGTGGTAGATCTAAGGAGGAGACGGTGCAGGATGGCGACGGATGTGAGGAGGCAGCAACAGATCCGAGGAGGAGCGCACGGATCGAGCAAGTGCAATGGTGTGGCGGTTGATCGAGCAGGCATGGTGGCGTGGTGGCCAGGGTAGGGGGCTCGGGCAATAGGTCTAGTTTTTCCTCTTTATTAACAGTGGCCAGTGGTGGAGGATGATAATTAATTAAGGTACAGCGAGTAATAAATAACATAAAAGACAAAATATTATTCAAAAAGTTATGAGAAAAAGTATTTTATGCACATTAAATATGTAGTGATTTTCAAGTACAAAATATAGAAGCAAGAACATAGATGGCCATGTTTGGTTATGTCTTTTCTTTAACATCTATCACATCGAATATTTGGACACATGTATGAGTACTAAATATAGACTATTTACAAAACTAAAAACAGGGCTAGAGAATAATTTACGAGACGAATCTTTTAAACCTAATTAGTCTATGATTAGACAATAATTGTCAAATAAAACAAAAATATTATAGTAACAATTAAACTTTAATACCTCCAACCAACCACCTCATACATAGACAAAAAAAAAAGTCCTCAAATCTGCACTCTATCGACACCAATTCACTAACATGTACTTGCCACGTTCAAAAGGCAATATGTACCTGGAGTTTTGGAATTTCGCTAGATTTTTTTCTTTTAAATCCATCTTTATTTAATTATTATGTTCATTATGGTTCAGAAATTAAGTAGTTGACCGACAATTTAAACAAACAAGACAAGACAATAACAAACTGACGCACGTGACGAGTGCCGAGTCGCCAGTACAGGCGCAGTTCCCCACTTCGGAGCTCGATCTCGTCTTGCAGCACCATTGCATCAATATGCCTACGGCCTTCTTTCCAATGTTGTCAGATTGAACATTGCAATTCACTTGATTCGGGTGGATCACAGTTCTAGGGGTTGAAAGCCACTGCAGCAGCTTTGCGGCGTTGGAAGGCTCTCCACCAAGCTCTGCTTTCTCATCCCCAACAAGATCTGACCAGAGTAGGCACTTGAAAGGGTTTTCTTGGCTCTTCACTGATGTGTCAAGGAACGCCACCCATTCAGAGTGAAACGAGCAGACCTCCTGATGCTTTCCAAGCCTACAACTACACTAAGCCACTGCAGTTACCACAAACGAACACCTCATCTCCCTTTGGGTGCCTGCATTGTGTCTTGCAGTCTTGCTCCTTCAACTCCTTTTATAGAGTGAAAGAGACCGCAATCTCACACAAGAAATGTAGGCAGGTACTACCATTTTATTTGCATCAGGTGATTCAGTGCCTGATTTCACTGAATGGGCACAGGCACTGTCAACAAACCGTAAAGTTAACTTTCATAAATAAAAAAAAACCTACATACTCCCCCTTTTCCCAGATGGCAGATCAAGTCTCAACAGCAACACATTGGGTAAAAACTAAACAATGCCTTGCATTTAAAACCCATCAACATGTAAGGTGCTATTCTTCTGTAATCCTTCCCAAAACCATGTATCTGGCACAGAGCTCTCTACATTATCATGTATAACCATTTCTCAGCCCAAAAGAGTCAAACAAAGCAAATGCCCTAAACATTCTTTTACCCATATCCCCCTAGAACCAACCGCTACAAGTCACAGGAGTAAGCCTAACAAGAGCACGGGGATTTACATGCACTGCTGCGGGTAACAGCAGTCATCTGAAGTCAGAGAAATCGGCTTGGGATGAAGTCATGAACCCTGATTGGGAAGCTATAGAACTCCTCGTTCCTGGGGTCCGAGTATCCTTTATGGCGACGCAGGAATGGCTGAAACCATGAGAGCCCCCGGTCGGACTCGTAGCCCCTGAACTCCAATGTGTTATCCAGGACAGAAGCAACAATTAGCGCCACCGTCGGGCCGGAAGCAAACACGGTGTTTATGATGTCGTTGAACTGCATAAAGACACATTTAGATGTTAAAATTCTGGCGTAGTCGTATAGAGTCCAAGATGCAACCTGACAACTGACATAACTGCAGCATCATGTTACAGACTCTGAGTGTACTAATGTGGCATGCAGAAACTTTAACACATGCAGATGGTAGATGGGTGATGCGAACTATACAAACACTGAATGTAACAAATGTAAAACGAGAAGCTTCAAATACCCATCCAGCGTTTGTCCGGGCAGGTCCACGGCCGTCAGCTGAAGAAGTGTATTCATTGAAGTATTGAGGGATTGAGATGCCAAGGAACAATGAGAGTCCAATGATATAGATGTTCCTCATGGAGTTTTTGTTGGCAAACTGCATGAAGGAGACTCCCACAGCAGCTGACATCAACAAAAGTTCAGTGATAATTAGTCTATGAATGACGAATCTGCACTGCCTCTAGAATTTATCTATAGAAATATGTAAAAACACAAGAAGTAAGTTTGACTCACCTACAATGCCAAACAAGATGCAGTAAATTGCTGCAAAGATTGGCAATGGAATTGATGCAAAGAAGGCACCAAACTTACCTGCAAAAATAAGAGTTCACAATTTGAGCAAAAGAGTTGCAAATTCTCTCCTGGCAACCAAATGAAAAAAAAAATTACCAAATAGGGAGAAGAAGATCATAAACCCAGTTGATATCTGGACGACTCTCCTACTTCCGACTTTGGTCAGACCAAGGAGGCCAATATTTTCACTGCATTGAAGAAAAGAAAAAAGGAAAAAAAGAAAAAAAATCAGAATAAGCAGTAATGGTTAAGCATGTCTTCCAATAACAATCCTTATCTTAGTTGAGTTTTCTGGGGTAGCATGTTCTAGGTTCAACCATAAAACTTTTACATGCATTTTTAGGAACCATGGTGGAAATTTTGAAGATGCTAGAATCTTATCTAGAATGAAAACCCTCACAGATAGGGGAGAAAGCTAAGATTACTTACACTGATACAGATGAGCCTGTCGGACAACTAAAGATCCCCCCCAGGAACATTCCAATACCCTGCATGAGAACATTTTATCAGAAGGCTCTAAGTTTTGTAAGCACAGGAAATGGTGACATCACATTAGTGTAATGAGCTACTTAGTACACTAGAATAGAACATATCCACCAGTTAAAGCATTTTGGTAAGTAACAAAGGAAAGTTTAAGAGTATTTACAAAGGACCAAATTTAGAATCTCATTTTGTCAAATACTAGTAACAGATAAGTATCTCCCGGATCCACATTCAGATGGAAGGACAGTAATAAACGATGTGACAATACGTTAGTAGCACTAGTCTTTAAGAGGAAACTCTGGTATAGATCCGACCTGCAAGCCAACGCTCCGACTAAGGACATGAGCTGGAGGTGGTGTAGCACCCGCTAGACGAGCAGTAGCAAAGTGTGCTCCAGTTGACTACAACAGACATAACATATTTAAAAAAAGGACATCAAAAGGAGGATAAAAGAATGATCTAGAGATAGAAAAGCATCAGGCTTTTTAAGTCTTAACCTCAAAGGCTGCAACAAGTACAGCACCCATCATCCCAAATGAATGACCAGCAGTGAAGATTGGAGGACCCCATTGGAATGGCAATGGAACTTTAACCCTACAAGAATATGCATGCAGAAAGTAGATTAAAATGGCTTCTCCAAAAAAATGGTGGTCTTTAAATCTTGATCGAAGAATCATCTTTATGGCCATACCATGGTGCCGATGAGATGAGTCGAGACTTATCAGTGCGGCAGTGCTGCTGTGTCTTAAGTGAAACATGGTCGTATGCACCCGCAGCAGTAAGAATGGCTGCAAAGGCCCACACAATGCCGATACAAAGAAGCAACGAATACCTCTCAAACAAGAAGGTGACCCGTGGATGGATATAACCGAAGTAATTTGGCACATACTGCATACACAATATCACATCATTGATCTCCTAGCTTTTATAACAGCAAATAACGCAGGGCTATGCTAGGAATAAATGTTTCACTTAAATACATTTGACAGAGATTAAGCCATTACCTGTTGCACAAGCACCGCAAGAATTAGCATTGGAAGCCCAATCTCCACACATTTCCCAACCTAAATTGACAATCAAACATTATAAGGTTCCTTTCCTTTTCTTTTCCTTTTCCTTTTTTTTCCTTATGATCTGCTCTGTTTTGCTGTATAAGTACAGAAACATACCTGGGGAAAGCCAATTTCGAATAGTCCAAGACCAACAACACAAACAACAGGGGTCATTATTACAGGGCTGAACTTCCTGCAAAGAATATCATTTGAGTTTTAATATCTTGGCAAATACAATATGTGAGGACTATTATTATCACCCTAAGAGCAAGTACTATAAGATCCATACTTGGCATATGCTGCCCATATCGTGCTGAACCCAAGAATCATGTTGAGGATGGAAGCCACAATCAGAGCTCCTTGTGCTGTTCTCATTGTGTGTTTAAATCTCTGCAAACACTCTAATAGGTTACAATTATTTGTATTACGAAGTAAAATATGTTTAAGCAGTCAATCATAAAGAATTGATTATGCTCCAAACAAATTTACCCACACCTCAATAAGAAAAATGGATGAGCATCCATTTCAAACCCAAAAATGTAAGTTCAAGCAAATGAGCACATTATACCTCGTGATCATTCAGCAAGTCATTATTTGACTCGATCTCTCTTGCTATTGAGAGCACTGGGACAACAAATGCAAAAGAGGCATTCATAACTGTTGGAAGTCTCGTTCCAATAAGTGTTTGAATCAGTGTATTTATGCCACTCATAAAGAGCAACGATTGAATGACTCGAGCCTTGTCACCCTGTCAGTAACAAGCACAAATGTGAGGTGGGAAAACACTAACCCTTCAAAAGGAAACAAATAACTGCCAGCCAAAGCGCTGAACACTTACAGCGTTACCACCCATTGCAGGAACAATAACTGATGCAAGCATGACGGTAGAACCCAACATCACAAGATAGTGAAGGAATGCAAGTGCTGCCACCTGAACTGGAGATTATAACAACAATAACGAGTTAGTAAGGACAAAGTTTCCACAGCGCAATCATGTCTATGACGCAGAGTAATTCAATTTCTAGCAGTTCAGTCCATACCTAAACATCTAAGGTGGCGCACATGATATCCAAATATAACTCAATACTAAAGGGGATGCACCTTCTAAAAGTGGAGTAACACTACATCTACAAAAAAGTTTTACGAACACTATACTTATGTGCTGACATGGCTAACCACCACCACTACAACATGAAACCTTTTAGTTGGCAAGTTCAAATTAGCACACATGACTGCTACTATCCACGTCAGCGCCTAGGTAGCATTTTGTGGAACGTTTTTGTAGGTGTAGCGCTACTTTTAAAATACGGTTAGGTACAAAATTTGCCCACTTGATTATCTAAATACAGAAATTTATCAATGCACCAATTAATAGCCACTTGTTTTTATTGCAATCGCCGAATTGTTCAAGTCATTATGTTCCATGTCTAAATGACCAAGTCATTATGTTCCATGTCTAGTGACCAAACTACTCTATTCCAATCAGAGACTACATAATTCCATTCTGCATGCAAATAGCTACTACAATAGCACAATATACAAAGGTAAACAACAAAGTCTTAGGTAAAACAGGGGCTCAACATCACTGCTGTCAATCAACTTAAATATACTAGAGGGAATTCGCAAAACCCTAGATTAAGGAGGTCGCAAACAAAAGTAAGAGAAAGGAAACATTTATTAGCATGTCAAATGCATGACACAAGTAACGGAAACCCGCCACTCAAAATCCAAGCAACGTGCCAATAACATGTGCAGACAACATCTAACCGGCAACACAAAAACAAATCTTTCAACAGACAGTCAAAATTACTATCCAGATATGTTAGGGGAATAATAAGAAACGCCATTTATACCAACAGAGCAAATGTTACCTACATATACACATAAAAGCATTGAGCTCCTTGACTCTAATCTAGTTCACCAAAATAAAGCATGCCTCTCAACAACTTAAATATACCCAGGAATTCGCAAAACCCTAGATTAAGGAGGTCGCAAACAAAAGTAGGAGAACAGAAACATTTATTAGCATGTCAAGTATAATACCGACATGACACAAGTAACGGAAACCCGCCACTCAAAAATCCATCCAACATGCTAATATCATATGCAGATAAAATCTAACCGACAACAAAAAAAAAATCAACTGACATAGTCAATATTACTATCCAGATATGTTAGGGGAATAATAAGAAATGCCATTTACAAGAACAGAGCAAGCGTTACCTATATATACACATAAAAGCATTGAGCTCCCTGACTCTAATCTAGTACACCAAAGCAAAGCATGTCTGTCAATCAACTTAAATATACCAGAGGGAATTCGCAAAACCCTAGATTAAGGAGGTCGCAAACAAAAGTAAGTGAACGGAAACATTTATTAGCATGTCAAAGTATAATATGGGCATGACACAAGTAACGGAAACCTGCCACTCAAAATCCATTAACATGTGCAGATAACATCTAACCAGCACCAAAACATCAAATCTTTCAACCGACCTAGTAAAAATTACTATCCAGATATGTCAGGGGATAATAAGAAATGCAATTTAAAAAAACAGAGCAAACATTACCTATATACATACACATAAAAGCATTGAGTTTGCCTGTCAATCAACTTAAATATACCAGAGGCCAGAGGGAATTCACAAAACCCTAGATTAAGGCGGTGGCGAACAAAAGTAAGAGAAAAGAAACATTTATTAGCATGTCGAGCATATTATGGACATGACACAAGTAACGGAAACCCGCCATTTCAAAATCGAAACCCGCCACTCAAAATCCAGTCAACATACCAATAGCATGTGCAGATAACATCTAACCCAAATCTTTCAACCGAAATTGTCAAAATTACTATCCAGATATGTCAGCGGATAATAAGAAACACCATTTACAAAAATAGAGCAAATGCTACCTATATACTTCCTGACTCAAGCTCAACCCTATATACACACAGCGGACAATAAGAAACGCCATTTACAAAAACAGAGCATTGAGCTTCCTGACTCTATATCCAGATATGTAAGGGGAATAACAAGAAGCACCATTTACAAGAACAGAGCAAACATTACCCATATACACACGCAGAAGCACTGAGCTCCATGACTAGTACATACACCAAAATAAAGCAGGTCAGGGTGCCTCTGCTCATGCCCTTACCCCAGGACGGATTCGAGTGGACGCAGTAGTTGAGGTGGTGGAACTGCTCGTGGGGCGGGTGGATGGCGCCCGCGCCGACGGGCGGCACCATCATGGCCATCATGGGCGGCGGCGCGGCGACCGGCGGCGGCGGCGGCGGCTGCTCGTTCGTCTCTCCCATTGGATCAGCAACGACACGCGAACTTCCGCTTCTCCGACTGGACTGCTGCAACAGGAGAAAGAGGAATCGAAATTATAAACCTAAAATGCTCCACCCCTTTCCTGGAAGCTTCCTACTATTAATTACTCCGATTTGCGAATTAAAAAGATGCAAGTAATTTCAAGCGATTCACGAGGGGGAGAAAGCAGCAAAAAGAAACCGATGGCCGGAGCAGCACTCAAAGTTCGCCACCTTTTCTTCCTCATCAAACATTCAGAAAAGGGGGGAAAACCGGAAATCGGCAACATTTTCTAGAGATTGCTCGGCAAAGAGAACGCAAGAACACTTCACCTTTGCTGCTGCTAGCGTCTCGCGCTAGACTGGACTAACTCTCAGATGGAGTGGCAGCAGCACGCAGCAAGAGACTCCACAGACGCAAAATAAAA